>NC_133659.1:131558866-131882711 GCF_037893015.1 Macrotis lagotis | reverse complement strand
AATTCTTAATTGTTTTTATGTCATGAACTCCTTAGGAAGTCTGGTGCAACCTATGGACCCACCCTCAGAACAATAAATTTAAATGCACGAAATAAAATATTAAAAAAAACTACACCAGAAACCAATCATATTGAAATACAGATAACACCAGTGTGGCTCCTAACCCAGACATTGAGCCTTAGTTTCCTCTTCTATAAAATCAGAATCATAGTATTGTGAGGTAATTGGTGGTGCAGTAGATGGAACAAAGGACCTGGAATCAGGAAGAACTGAGTTCAAACCTGGCTTCAAATCCTTAAGAGCTGTGTGACTCTGGGCAAATCACTTCTATCTGCCTCAGTTTCCTTAATTGTAAAATGCAAATAATAGCAGCACCTACTTCCCAGGGTTGTTATGAGGATCAGATAAAATGATATTTATAAAAACAAAATCACTTGAGCAGTACCTAACCTATTATAGGCACTAAATAAATGCTTCTTTCCCTATACTACCTCCCTCACAAGGTAACTGAATCAAATGAGAAATGTAGGCAGAGCAGGTATTTAGAATTGCCATTGAAGTTTTGTCTGCACTAAGACTTTTGGGACACTTTGCATGAAGGTCGTTAGATGGACCAACAGAAGGAGTGATCCATGCCTTCTTGTGGTGATCGGTCATTATGATCTGTCTTTCAGGCAATCTGGACTGGAAGTATGGCCCTGAAGGGGCCTCCCCTCAAAGAACCAAGCTCCTTTCATATTGGGACTCTTTTCCAATTAAGAATTCTGCAGTTTTCATTTCATTTCCTCAGTCAGAGCAGGCTTGTGAAAAGTTGCTAAACAACATATGCTCAATGTGAAAATGTCTATCCTCACTCTTAACTTCCCCTTTTATATAACTCATAAAATAAAGACTCTTTATTGCATTTTATAGTGATTTTGGTAGTTTTTGGTAGTTCCTGAGAAAGAGAAGTTTGAAAATTGTTATGAGTTGTAGCCCAGGCACTGTCTGAATGACCCTAATTATTTGTGAAAAGCATCTTTAATAAAGCTGGAAATATCTTTATTATTTATTCTTGGGCTATCAAGGTAACTCAGTGGATAGAGTACTGGCCCTAGAGTCAGGAAAGACTCATCTTCATGAGGTCAAAGCCAGCCTCAGACATTTTCTAGCTGTGTGACTTTGGGTAAGTCATTTAACCATATTAATCACAGTTTCCTCATCAACAAAATGAGCTGGAGAAGGAAATGGTAAATCACTCTAGTATCTCTGCCCAGAAAACCTAAAATGGGGTCATTAAGCTGTACATGACTGAAAAATAACTGAACAACAGTAACAGTTTGACTTTGGGGGGAAAAAAACAAATTATGTCCTTCTATAAGTACTTCATTAAAAATATACCCAAAATGCTAGGGACCTTCCTTTAGGTTTTAAATATTTCATCAGCACCAGAGGAACACTTGCTACATGACCTATTCCTTAGACCTATTCTGGATGATTATTAGTCAGCTAGGTACTATCCTAGGTGGCATTATCCATCTTTCTGTTAGTCTGCTCAGTAAGAGCTAGAGCCTTATCTTATAAATGAAACTAGAATTGATGAAAAGTTTAGCTAGGGCTCTATTCATCAACCCTGGATAGTTTGGGGGGGGCAGACTGGGGAGGGGTCAAATGGACCATTCCTCAAAGTACTATGAATACTCTACCATCCTCAGAACAATACTATCATAACCACCTCATTCAATTTCACATTCACATGTCCAAGGGTATCTGCTCTCAACAATCTCTTCCGTGTGCTTGTTTCCTAGGAGTTCAGAGCCTGAGGTCACCATTAGAGCTGTAATTTGTTTCTAGGCTTCAAAATTCACTGAATTTTGACCTTTTTATCAGTACAGACATAAGCTTATTACTTGTATGGATTCTGTAGAACTCAATTTGTCAGAGGTCCTTCTCCTACTTTCAGAAATAATCTCTCTGGACATCGTGGGAAATACCCTACTTCAATAGGACCCCCAAACCTCAAGAAAATGGGGCAGAATAATGGAGTGTCCTGGGACAAGAGGGCCAAGATCACAGAGTTGCTGAGGAAACTTCAGGAGATCTCAAGTGGGGATCCTGGCTGGATGTAGGGAAAATACCCACCTTGTGCTATGCCTGGAGGATTCCTAAAACCACCACCTGACTAGCATCTGCCTAGGGTTGCTAGGGACTATAGAAAACAGGATATAAACATAATTCTACTGGTCCTCAAGATGCAAGAGGAATGTTATATGTCACTCTGTGCTAGATATAACCTTTCTTTACTTAAGGCAAAAGCAGCATGGAGAGCTAGGGCTATGGCCAGGATGTCATCCTTCTCCCAAATACCCTGCCCCTTGTTGTTTTTTTCTTCTTACCTGTCAAACCACTCCTCTAACAGTCTTTTTGATAACCTTCATCCAGGTCATCCCCACTAACTGTAGTTATACCTTTTAGGTTCCATTTTAGGGTCTCTTCTCTCCTATTCTGCTTGTACATCTCATTAGCTCTCATGAATTCACTTAATCATCTCTATGAAAATGATTCTCAGATCTATAATAAACCCAGCCCTAACCTCTCTTTTGACCTCATTTTGCAGAATCCACTGATATTTGGACATCTCAAATTGGATTCTTGTAGATACCTCAATTTCAATGTCTCCAAAATGGAAATCATTATTCTCTCTCTCTCTCTCTCCCTTCCTCTGCTCAACTATCTCTTTAAAATTTTTGTATTAGAGTCAAAAGTACCATCACCCTCCAATCACTCAAGATCAGATTTGAAACCTCAATGTTATCTTCAATTCCTTACTTGCACTCATTCTACATATATAATATGTTGCCAAGCCTTTGTAGTTTCTACTATCAAATCTCTTGTATACATCTCCTATTCTCCAACACAGTTGCCATTCTGGAATAGATCCTTATGACCTCATGCATCAACTACTGCAATGTATTTTCTTTTTCTTTTTCTTTTTTTAGGTTTTTGCCAGGCAAATGGGGTTAAGTGGCTTGCCCAAGGCCACACAGCTAGGTAATTATTAAATGTCTGAGACTGGATTTGAACCCAGGTCCTCCTGACTCCAGGGCTGGTGCTTTATCCACTGAGCCACCTAGCCACCCCTGCAATGTATTTTTTTATTGATTTCCTTTTCCCCAGTCTTTCCCCATTCCAATCCATCATCCACTCAGCTACCAAAGTGATTGTGCTAGATGCAGAGTAGATATGTCACTGACTTGGAGTCAGGAAGATCTGAATTCAAATCCAGCCACTTACTATGTGACCCTGGGCAAATCGCTTAACCCTATTTGTCTCAGTTTTTCCACTGTAAAATGAAGACACACTGGAGAAGGAAATGGTAAACCACTCCAGTATCTTTGCCAAGAAAACACATGGACAAGTCCTTGAGGTTGGTCATATAACTTAACAATAAAAGTAACACAGAGTTTAAGCTTATTTACAGAAGACTGTGCTCTGGTAGTAAAGATTTATTCAATTATCTATGCCTGAAAGACAGAGTTGGTGAGAACTTGGTAGAGTATTGATCCTCTTTCTGGTTCTAGCTTTGAGAGAGGACTTGTGCTAAGCACTAAATAACCATTCTCTACTAATGAGGAAAGTCTTACGGAAGTAGACTTGAGCCATTCTCTGAAAAGATCTTGGAAGTAGAATCTCTCCTTTCCTAAATTCTCAGCTTCTCTGTCCCCCAGGAAGGTATGAAATTTAAACATTCACCAACAATGAGGAGAGTCTTGTACAAAAGGGCTTGAGATCTAGCATATACAGAGGTCCAAAAATATCATTCACCTACTCAATAAACTCAAGTGAATCATTCTTACCTTCAAGATCAGATATAAAATCCTCTATCTGGCATTTTAAGTTCTTTAATACTAAGTTTCTTCCTACTTTTTCAGTCTTCTTAAACTTAATTCCCCACCCAAACACTCTACAATCTAGTGATACCAGATATTTTTTGCCCTTGTTACTCCATTCTGTAACTTTTCAGTGACTTTTCCCCCATGACTAGGATGTCCTCTCTTGTGACCTCTGCCTCCTGGCTTCCTTCAAGACTTATTCAAATCCTACCCACCTTCTGAAGGAGGCCTTTCATCCTCCTTCCCCTCCCTCACTTACTGCTAATCCATTCTTCTGATATATTTTATATATATATATATATATATATATATATATATATATATATATATATATATATGGAGAGAGAGAGAGATGATAGAGATAGAGACAGAGGCAGAGACAGAGACAGAATCAGAGATATATACATACATACCTGTTTATATGGGGGGGGGGGGGGTCGCATGTTTTTATATCTCCTAGGTCCTTGGGAGAATTTTTGCTGATTTTCCTTTTAGATTATGAGCTCCTTGAGGATGAGGATCATGAATTATTTATTTGCATTTCTTTCTATCTCTGGTGCTTTGGATAAACAGCCTAAGCCCTTAAGAAATGTTTTTGACTGGCTGTCTGATAGTAGGGATGAATGATGGGAATATCAGAGACTGACCTTTCTTGACCTAAAGGATCCCAAACTTAAGTAGGAAATCAGTTTTGTGAGAAAAAGAGCAAGATGCAGGATATTTATAAACAAAGCTACTGAGCAATAATATATGTAACTTTGCCAGGAACTGGAGCACTGGATTTAGATTGGGAAAGGACTTTAGAGACTATCTAGTCTGATCTCTTCATTTTACAAAGGAGGAAACTAAGACCCAGAGAGAGCATGTGGCAAAGCCAGGATTGTAATTGGGGGCTCTGACTCCCCAGTCTAGATTTCTTTCCACTATACAATATTGCCTCAAAAGGCCATCTAGTCTGGGATCCTGCCTCCAGGGAGGAGAAGGCTATCACTACTGGTCAGATTTCTGTCCCATAGGGAAGAAGTTCTAAACCTGGCATGTAAACTACACACACACACATGTGTCCATATACATATATGTACCATATATGCAAATATATCTCTGTATTATACACTGATACAAATATATATATACACACAAATGTGCATGTATGTATATGTATATGCATCCACATATACTGACCTTGGTAACTGTATTTCAATAATATTTCTTTTATAAACCTATTTTATTTTATATTCTTCAAAGCATTCTTCTGAGAAAGGGTTCCTTGGCTTCAATAGACTTTCAAAGGGTTCTCTGACCCAGAAATGGTTGAGAATCTCTGCCCAAGGGAAATGGGATCAATAGGCTTTATTGCCAGCCAAAAAGATATTCTATAATCTGTCTCCATGCTTTGAACAAACTGTCCTATTTCCTTGAATTGTATTCCAGCTGGTGGTAAGTGGATAGGAGGCCAAGCCTAGAGTCAGGGAGATCAGAATACAAATCTACTTCAGATATGTACTAGCTGTATGACCCTGGGCAAGTCACTTAATCTCCATTTGCCTCAGTTTCTTTAATTAAAAATGAGGATAATAATAATAATAATAATAATATATATCTTGCAGATTGTAAGACCATTTCTGATCCTCCCAGCTGCCAGTGCTTCCTTCCTCTAAATTTATCATGTGCTCATTTGGTATATAACTTTTATATATTTATATGTATTCATATTATCTTCCTATATAGAATATAAGCTCCTTATGGGGAGATTCTTTTTTTTTTAAGTTTCTACCCCAGTGCCTCACATAGCAGTAAATTCTGGTTGACAGAAGGACAACTAATAAGGCCTGAGGGAGAAGTCACCACAGGGAAGAAAGTCATGGTATACTTTGAAATAAAATGTTTCATCCTATTATCTCAATTTTCTTTATGGATTTTTTTAAAAACCTCACTGTGTCAATTGATGTTGCTTCAGTCTTCATTCTTCAATTCCAGTCCTTCTATTGTTAAACCTTGATCCAGAAAAGTAAACAATATAGAACTAGGTCAACCCAGAGTACATGAGGTAATGCTATCTAAAAGTTGGGGAAGACCACAAAGAGCAGGACAGGTAAATGGAGGAATAAAGTAGGAAGGGGTGGTTCATCTTTCTTGGCACAGGTTTTATGACGTGGGACCTTTTGGGGGAGGTGGACATGCCTTCCATGCATCCTGCTCACTGTCCCTTACTAATGGAATTGTGGGCTCAAATGCTAACCCAGGAAGATTGTTTCAGAGATCTAGGAAAAGAAAAGTGTGGTCAAAAGAGCTACTCCCACTACCCTGAGAGTCTGAAGACCTGGTTTCATTACAATACATAGTGAAGACTATTAAAATTAGAACAGGGGAACCTGAATCCAAATCTTGGCTCTATCACTGACTTAGCTAGGTGTCCTTTATGCTTGTTGAGCCCTCAGTTTACCCCCATTTGTAAGTTTGGGATAACAATATTTTACACTGGCTACTTTGAAGGTTTTAAGGATAGTATTTGCTTTACAATGGGGCAGTTGGGTGGTAAAGTGGATAGAGTGCCAGCCCTGTAGACAAGAGCACCTGAGTTCAAATCCAGCCTTAGATACTTACTAGGTGGGTGACCTTGAGCAAATCACTTAACTCTGTTTAACTCAGTTTCTTCATCCATAAAATAAGCTAGAAGAGGAAAAGGCAAAACCACTTAGTATTTTTGCCAAGAAAACCTCAATTGTGGTCATGAAGAGTTGGATATGACTGAACAACAATAATAACTTACTTTGCAAATCAAAAAAGACTATAAATATGAGTAAAGGTGTAGTGTGTCTTAGTGGATAGAGAGTCAAAGAATAAAAAAGATATGATTTCAAGTCCTGTCATTTATCCATCCTGGCAGTATGATCTTGGGGTAGAAAGCAATTCTCAATGAGCAATTCTACTAGAAACTGCAGACTAGTTGAATAGCTCTATTAGAAAAAGTTTACTCCTCAGGATTTGATGACGTGAAATGTCCAGTAAAAACAAAAGCAAAAGAAATCTGAGTAATTAATAGTACAAAGCCCATAGAAAGGCATTTGAGAACAACTGAACCTATGTCTGGAATCAAAGAAAGATGGGGAAAATGGCTTCACTGGGCTTCCTTACAGATGTCATCTCTCTTGGTCTTGGTTTTCTTATCTTTATAACAGGGGAATTAGGTTAGTATGATCTTCAGGTGACTAAAATTCTATGTCTCAGATTGAACATATTCATGAACATACTCAAATAGAGAGCAGAGACAGAAGGGATATAACATTTCTTGGCCACTGGAAACTTGAACTAAAGGAGTAACATCAAGGATATAGGAGGACAAAGGTAGCAAGATGTAGCAGAGATTTTTCATGTCTGTCTTGCTCTTGCCTACCCTTCCCCATTTCACTAACAATGAGTAGCAATAAGGAATAGTCAGGGATCCTTGCCAGTGATGAAATATTGAAAGAACCAGCATCACCTGTAGGAATTTTTGACTTCTTGCAAATCCATACCCTCCACTGTGATTTGGAGTTGCAGATTCAGAACTTTCATTTAATAACAGGTCCTTTGGGATACAAGTTGCATATCAGTTTTCTTTATTACAGGAGGAACTAAATAAGTTGAACTGTATTTTCTCCTAGAACTCATGCTTTTGGAGCAACCTATATACTTTCTTGAAGAAGCATGATCTAGGAGAAGTTATAGGAATGCAACTATTTGGCAGATGTTCTATAATGTATTGTTTAATCATTTTATTAATACTATGAAAAGAGTTAAATGTTGATTGTGGTATCCTTGTCTATCTTATTGTTTACAGGACTGACTCCATGATGCTAAAGTCCCACGTTTAGGATTCAATAAAATTATAGGAAAAGTTCATGGAGGGGTAAATCTTTTTTGATTGAGTAAATCTATCAATCCCATCCTTTAGACTAGTAAAATGACCAGGGCACTCAAAGAGAGGTTGAGTTGGAGAATAGAAGATCTATGACTCTGACAGCAATAGAGTATTTGGCATTTCCCCAGCATTTCTCTCAGGTTAATGAAGTGATAGTGAAAAGGGTGATAGTGAAGTTTTCTAAAGAAAAGCCCCTTTCAGGGGGTGGCTAGGTGTCGTAGTGGATAGAGCACTGGCCTTGGAGTCAGGGGTACCTGAGTTCAAATCCGGCCTCAGACACTTAATAATTACCTAGCCTCGGGCAAGCCACTTAACCCCATTGCCTTGCAAAAACTAAAAAAAAAAAAAAAAAAAAAAAGCCCCTTTTAGCTGAATAGGATCAGGTATGGGGCTATTAATGCCATCTGGTGGTTAGACCAGGTAGTAAAATGTTAACCTTTAGACTCTACATCCTATGATCCAATGACAGCAAGTGAAAGGAAAACAACTCCTTAAGGTTTAGAAAGAATTTCACATGTCAATGCATTTAAAAAACCCAACATGTCAGTCATTCCCATAAATGAAAACTGTATGCCTACCTGCACTGGGAACTACTCTCAAACAGCCTCAGTCTTTTCATGGATTTATTTTTTTTTTGATTGTGGGCATCTTTTGATGTTCTGACAGAGCCAGCATGCTTTAGATGAGCCCTGTTGCTAAGAAACAAGTCCTAGATGTATCTTTAAACACATGGCCCCATACAGCGTATTCCTTCTTACCAAATTCTATTATGTGTTTTCTTTTGGAGTTTGGCTCAGATAGAAGGTTAGTCTTCCAGAGGCCACATCTGAGCTCTCAGCATAATCCAATTAATTGCCCAATTGCACAAACAGACTGAAGCCTTTTCAGGAGGATGTCCTGAAAACTTGAACAATGAAGATGAGGTATTTTTTGCTGGCAGTATTGTATGTAACAGATAGCCTTAATCTTTGAATCTGTGGCTATAAGATCAAAAAAGACTAATTAATTAAATGTCCCCTTGCTGGGAGTTTTTCAGAGGGAAACCAAGGCAGTAGGAGAATGGTCCTTCAGTTTGCCAAATGCCAGTAAAATTTCAGTGAAATAGACCTTCTAGATGTGACTTACTACCAATGTAAACCTTGAACAAATCCCTTCATCTCTCTGGATCTCAGTTTCCTAATCTATAAAATGAGATAGATGAAGTAGATGAGTGATCTTAACCTTTTCTTTTGTTTCAGTGAGCTCTCTGGTGGTCTGGTGAAACCTCTAGACTCTCAGAATAAAGTTTTTAAATAATTGAAGGAAATACTAAATTTTAGTTGAGGTTAGTGAAAATTAAGGTGTGATTTCTTTTCCCCATCCAAGTTAATGATGAACAATTCCTGAACTAGATGATCTCCATCTGAGCCATTGTAACCCTCGAGTTACTCTATCTTTGGTCTCTCATGACTATTAATTTGTTCATTCATTCATCAAACACTAATTACTCACTATACATTAGGCAATGTGCCAGGTATTGTGTACTATAGGTTACTATAAAAAGGTCCTTCTGTTCTTTCAAGAATAGCCATACTCTTACCCTCACTGGATGGGCTTTAAGACAAATCTAGCTTGTCCAGGATCCTAAATTATAGCAGTTCATTTTATATGTGTTCTAAAGCTTGGGTTTCCAACCCCCCCCAGATACCCTAAATTCATACAACTGGTTTACTTATCATTATGCATTTCCACAAATGAGAAAGTCTACCTTCTGCAAAATGAATAAACACTAGGTCTGGCACACATGATTATAACTATTTTAAGTGTATATAAATTATGCTGCATTTAAAATACTTATTCAAATTACAAAAAGAACATCTGCCTCAGTTTCTTCATCTGTAAGATGGGAATAATAAGAGCCCCTGCCTTCCAGACTTGTGAAAATAAAATAAGATAATATTTGTGACATACTTTGCAAAACTTAAAGCACTATATAAATACTAGTTATCATTATTGTCATCTTATCTATCAAAGATACCAAGAGTGCCTCTATGACACTATATGATTTTGGTAATTTTTTATGTTAAAAGCAGTCTTTATATTTTAGAAGGTTGGGAACATTGTTTTAGATGCACATCTAACATTTTATCTTCTAATTAAAGTTAATTCAATTTAACAAATATCCCTTTTCACCACATGTAACTGGAATTGAGGGAAATGAAAGAGATGATACTAGAAGTAACTATTTATTGCTCCCAATACAAAATCAGCTGACAATGCACCAGGAAGTCAATCAAAGTGAATTCCTCTCCTTGCATTTAGAACACAAACCCCAGAATTGTACCCACAGCAGGAGCCAGATCCATTGGGAGTTAAAATACATGAATAAATCGAACATTTATTAAGCATCACCCATATGTCAGACATGAGGTTTTATAAATATAATTTCATTGAATCTTCAATTCTGGGACTGCTATTGACAGTTGAGGAAACTGAGGTAGATAACCTTGTCCAGGGTTACATCATCAGGAGGTTCATTCATTTATTCATTCAATTCATCACTAATTCATCATTTATTTGAGAAATGAATGATTTGCCCAGGGTCACAAACAACTAGTAATTATCTAGTATCTGAGGTCAGATTTGAATTCTTGACTCCAGGGCCAGTGCTGCTCCCTGAGACTGGATTTAAACTCATATCTTTGTGAACTCTATCCACTGCTCCATCTAGTTGCTTCTTGAAACAGCATTACAAAATCATCACATCAGCAAAGGGAAGTGAATTCAAGTTTATACCTACCAGGAATCAACTGGATTTTGAGAAATTTGGGAACAAGTCGAGTCTCTGAACCAAATATCTCCTTTCTTCATTAGGATGCAGTTCCTTCTATGCTCTTTATTGAGGACTCATTTTTTTTTTCAGTGCAAGAAATCAATGTCCTTAGCAGCCATAAAGAAAACAAGCAACCCAAATGCAGCTCCTTTTTTTTCTCCCAACGATGCTAATCCTGCACTTCAGAGGGAGATAGCACTTACTGCTGCAAAGAGCCTGACTTCCCATTATTCACTAACAGTGCTCAGAGTGGCACTTAGAGGCATATTGAGATGATTGCTCTTGTTCTGAAGGTTTGGGGCGGGGGGGAGAGAATGTGGAAAGGGGGAAGGGAGGGGGAAAAAACTTCTCAAATCAGAGAAAAGACTATTTTGAGAGCATACACGAAAATATCCAGATACTGGAAACTAAACAGATCATGATTTTAAAATTGAAGAGAGATCTTCCAGTATCTAGATGGCAGACTGAGGAAGGAACCCTTTGAAGTCCTCCCAAATTCTCTTCTAAACACTAGCAAACAACCTCAGAATTGATCTAGGAGCAGGGAAGCAGTATACTGGCTCAGGGAAAGGAATGTGTCATTGGTGTAGAAGGGGAATGAGGTTCAAGAGCCAGCAGTCTCACAGCAGAGGACTTGCAGCAAGGGTCCAAGTCTGGAGTAATCCACTAGCAAGGCCCCTCCTTCCTGCAGAACAGCAGACCCCTAGCAAGTGAGCTAAGTGGTACAGCGTATAGAGCATCAGTCTTGAAATCAAGAGGTCCTGAGTTCAAATTCAATCTAGTCACTTATTTCTTACTAGTTGTGTGACCCTGGGAAAGTCACTTAACTCTGATTGCCTTGGATCTAGGGCCATCTCCAGTCTTCCTAATCTATATCTGGCTACTGGACCCAGATGACTCTGGTGGAGAAAATGACTTAGCACAGCACCCCCTCACTCAAATCCAATTCACCTGCATGTCATGGCAGGTGAATATCATGGTCTTCTTCAAAAAATGAAGGACAAACAACAGTAAATGATTATTCTGTCCAATTCAGCAAGGTCGTACTCCAGGGACCCAACTGCCAACACAAACCATTAGCAAGAACTTGAAAGATTGCTAACAAGTAGTGAAGCCCTGTCCCGGAGCTGGCCAACATAGAGACCCCTCCCCTTGGGCCTGCTGAAGAGAGGTCCTGTTTCCATAGCACCCCAGCAACAGGGTCCCACCTCCAGGGGCAAGGCAGCAGCTAAACCTCACAACTAGGGGAGACCAAAAAGAGACCTCCACCCCCCACCCCACCCCCAGTATAAGTCAGAAGGGAAGCCTACCCTCCAGGGCAGCTATGCCCTGAAGCTCAGTGAAAGCCAGCAGAAAGACCCTGACAAAAAACTTGAGACAGTGCAGGACTAGGGTCCAACTCTCACATAAAAACACTAAGTCACAAAAAAAGTCAACAAAATGAGCAAAAAACAAAAACAAAAAAGCTTGATTATAGAACGTGACTGTGGTGACAGGGAGGATCAAGGCATAAACCTAAAAGAGGACAATAGTGTCCAAAAGGCTAAATGAAGATTCAATTAAAATGTAAGTTGGTCTCAGGTCCAAAAAGAATTTCTAGAAGAGCTTAAAAAGAATTTAAAAAGCAAATTATAGGGGTAGCTAGGTGGTGTCTTAGTTAGAGCACTGGCCCTAGAGTCAAGGAGAACCTGAGTTCAAATTTGACTCAGATACTTAATAATTACTTTGGACAAGTCACTTAAACCTGTTGTCTTGCAAAAAAAAAAAACTTTTAAAAATTAAAAAATAAAAAGCAAATTAGAAAAGTATAAGAAAAATTGGGAAAAGAAATGAAAGTCATGGGGAAAAAAGAGTCAATAGCATGGGAAACTATTCAAAAATTTATTGAAGAATATAACTCTCTAAAAAATAAAATTGGTCATCTGAAACCATCAACAAGCATTATATGCAACAGGGAGAGACTAGAGGCATTCCCAGTAAGATCAGGGGTGAAACAAGGATGCCCATTATCACCACTACTATTCAATATCGTATTAGAAATGTTAGACTCAGCAATAAGAGAAGAAAAATAAATTTAAGGAATTAGAATTGGGAAGGAAGAGATAAAACTCTCACTCTGCAGATGACATGATGGTATACCTAGAGAATCCCAGAAAATCATCTAAAAAACTACTAGAAATAATTAGCAACTTTAGCAAAGTTGCAGGATATAAATCCTCATACATCCTCAACTTTTCTATATATAACTAGCAAGATACAGTAGAAAGAGCTAGAAAGAGAAATCCCATTCAAAGTAACCTCAGACAATATAAGATACCCAGGAGTCTATCTGCCAAGGCAGACTCAGAAACTTTTTAAAAACAATTATAAAACACTTCTCACACAAATAAAATCAATTTGATTTAAATAACTGGGCAAACATCAACTGCTCATTGATAGGCTGAGCTAATATAATAAAAATGACAATTCTACCAAAACTAAATTATCTGTTTAGTGCCCTACCAATCAAAATTCCAAAAAAATTACTTTAATGAGTTAGAGAAATCTGTAAGTAAATTCATATGGAGAAATAAAAAGTCAAGAATTTCCAGAGATTCAATGAAAAAGAGTGCAAAAGAA
This sequence comes from Macrotis lagotis, assembly GCF_037893015.1. Classification (NCBI taxonomy): domain Eukaryota; kingdom Metazoa; phylum Chordata; class Mammalia; order Peramelemorphia; family Peramelidae; genus Macrotis; species Macrotis lagotis. The sequence continues at coordinate 131,869,507 of NC_133659.1, read as the reverse complement.
GGTGGCTTAGCCTTATCAGATCTAAAATTATATTATAAAGCCTCAGTCATCAAAACTGTCTGGTATTGGCTAAGAAATAGAATGGTAGATCAGTGGAATAAACTAGGTGCAATAGCAGGAAATGATTATAGTAATCTGCTGTTTAATAAACCTAAAGAGTTCAGCTATTGGGATAAAAACTCTCTCTTTGATAAAAACTGTTGGGAAAATTGGAAGTTGGAAGAAACTTAAATTAGACCAACACCTCACACCCTATACCAAGATAAGATCAAAATGGATACAGTACTTAGACATAAAAAACATTATTATAAGCAAACCTGAACATCAAGGAGTAGTTTACCTGTCAGATCTATGGAAAGGAAAGCAGGTTATGACCAAGGAAGCTAGATAATTTTGGTTACATTAAATTAAAAAGCTTTTGCACAGATAAAACCACTGTAATTAAGATCAAAAGAAATGTAGTAAATTGGAAACAATTATTACAACTAGTATTTCTGACAAAGGACTCATTTCTGAAATATGCAGAGAACTGAGTCAAATTTTCAAAAAAAAAAAGCCATTCCAAAATTGACAAATGGTCAAAGGATATGCAAAGGCAAATTACAGATGAGGAAATTAAAGCTATCCATAGTCATATGAAAAACTGCTCTAAATCATTACTTATTAGAGAAATGCAAATTGAAGCATCTCTGAGATACTACTTCACACCTCTCCTCTCAGACTGGCCAATATGACCAGAAAGGACAATGATCAATGTTGGAAGGGATATGGGAAATCTGGGACATTAATACTTTGTTGGTGGAGCTGTGAACTCATGCAACATTGTTGGAGAGAAATTTGGAATTACGCCCAAAGAGCAACAAAAATGTACATACTTTTTGATCCAGCAATACCACTACTGCATCTATACCCTGAAGAGATTATGAAAAAGGGTAAAAAAATCACCTGTACAAAAATATTCATAGCAGCCCTGTTTGTGGTGGCAAAGAATTGGAAATTAAGTAAATGTCCTTCAATTGGGGAATGGCTTAACAAACTGTGGTATATATATGTCATGGAACACTATTGCTCTATTAGAAACCAGGAGGGATGGGAATTCAGGGAAGCCTGGAGGGATTTGCATAAACTGATGCTGAGCAAGATGAGTAGAACCAGAAAAACATTGTACACCCTAACAGCAACATGGAGGTGATGACCAACCTTGATGGACTCACTCATTCCATCAGTGCAACAATCAGGGACAATTTTGGGGTATCTGTGATGGAGAATACCATCTGCATCCAGAGAAAGAATCATGGAGTTTGAAAAAAGGACCAAAGACCTTTAATTTAGGGGGAAAAAAACCATTATCTTACTAGGTAATTCTGCTATCTCTTTATACTTTATTTTTCTTCCTTAAGGATATAATTTCTATCTTATCACATATAAATTAGATCAATGTATCTCAAGGAAACATTATGAAGACTAACAAACTGCCTTCTGGGGGGAAGGAAGATTGGAGAAAAATTGTAAAACTCAAAATAAATTAAATTTAAAAAAATAAAAAATAAAATTGGTCAAATGGAAAAGAAAGTATAAAAACTCAATTCCTTAATTAGGATATTCAATATTATTAACATTTAATAATAAGGAATAAAATAATTCCTTAAAAAATCAAATTAAGTAAGTGGAAGTTAATAAAAAGAAGAAAATATGAAATTTCTCATTGGAAAAAGGACTGATTTAGAAAGTAGATCCAGAGTGATAACATAATAATCATTAGACTACTTGAAAGCCATGATCAAAAAAAAAAAAAAGACCTGGACAACATCTTTTGAGAAATTATCAAAGAAAACTGCCCTTATATAATAAAACCAGAGAATAAAATAAAAATGGAAAAAATCCACTAATCACCACTGGAAAGAAATCACAAAATAAAAATTTGGAGGAACATCATAGCCAAATTCCAGAGCTCACAGATCAAGGAGTAAGTACTGCAAACAACCAAAAGGAAGCCATTCAATATTATGGAACTTCAATTAGGCTTACACAAGATTTGGCACCTTCCACATTAAAGAACCAGATTCTTGGAAAATGATATACCAGAATACAAAGGAGTTGGGATTACAATAAAAAATCACCTATCCAGCAAAACTGAATATAATCTTTCAAGGGGAAAATAGCCATTTAATGAAATAGAGCATTTTCAAATATTCCTAATTAAAAGGTATAACTTGAATAAAACATCTGACCTCTAAATTCAAGATTCAAGGGAAACATAAAAAGAAAAAAGAAATAAGAAAAAAATAAGAAATTCAATAATTTCTATATAACAAGATTCTATATTTCTATATAACTAGATACCATTTATAACTCTTAGGAACTTTTTTACTATAAGATTATTTAGGAGTATATATAGGTAGAGAGTGTGGCTATAAGGTGACTTTGATGGGTTGATCCCACAAAAAACAAAATAAAGGGATGAAAAAGAAAAGTTCGATACAAGAAAGAGAAGGGATTTCCTGAAGTAAATTGTACTACATAAAAGAGACATGAAAGAGCCACTATAACAGAGAGGATGGGGGGCAAAGCTTAAATCTTATTCTCATCAAAATTGACTCAAAATGGGAATAACACACACTCAGCTGGATTTAAAAAATCTATCTTAACCTTTAAGGAAGTAAAAAGGGTTAGGGATAATAGAAGGGGGAAAGGGCCTGAGAAAGGGGAGAGTAGATTGGGGAGAGTAGTGATCAGAAGTAAAACATGTGAGGAGGGAAAGGGTTAGGGGTAAGGAAAGAGAGGGATAAACAAGGAAAAATAGCATGGAAGGAATTAGTTATTATAATTATATTCACCCATTAAATGGGTGAATTAAATCAGAATCCTACAAAATATTGTTTACAAGAAATACACTTGTTGAAGTAAAGAAAACAGGGTTAGCTATTAAGATCTCAGAAAGCAAAAGCAGAGATAAATCTGATTAAATGTGATAAGAAGTAAACTTTTTCTTGCTAAAAGGTATCATAGACAAGGATGCCCCAAATGGTATAGCATCTAAAGTTTTGAAGAAGTTGAAATGAGTTATTGGAGGAAATAAAATTCAACCAGAGAGGGAACTCAACTTTATCCTCTCAGAACCAAATAAATAAACCACAAAATAAAAAAGAAAGAAGATAAGGAGCTGAAGAAAATTCTGGAAAAGTTAGATATGATAGATCTCTGGACAAAATTAAATGGGAATAGAAAGAAATATATATTTTTTCTTAACAGAATATAGTACCTACACAAAAAGTGACCTTGTATTATTACTGTATAAAAATCTCACAACCAAATGCACAAAAGCAGAAATAGAATTCTTTTCAGATCACAGTGCAATGAAAATTACATTCAATAATGAACAATGAAAAGAGACATTAAAATTAAATATAAATTAAATAATATATTCTTAAAAAATAAGTGGGTCAAAGAACAAATTTCATTTAAAAAAATAACAACAATGAGACAACATACCAAAATTCATGGAATGCATCCAAAATAGTACTTGAAGGAAAATGTGTGCACCAATAAAATAGAGAAAAAATGTGTGCACCAATAAAATAGAGAAAAAAACAGATTACTGAATTAGGCATGCAACTAAAAAAAAACTAGAAAAAGGATAAATTTTTAAAATTCCCAATTAAGCACCAAATTGGAAATACTGTAAACCAAGGGAGACAATTAATAAATAAAACTAGAAACTTGTTTTTAAGGAAAAAAACAATAAAATAGATAAATCATTGTTTAATTTGATTAAAAAGTAAAGAAGAAAATCAAATTACTTGTATCAAAAATGAAAGAGGTGAATTCACCACTAAAACAAAGAGGAAATTAAAACAATTGTTAGGTTGCTATTTTGCCCAATTGATATGTGAATAAATTTGACAATCTAAATGAAAAAGATGGATATCTACAAAAAAAAAATTACCTAGATTAACAGTAGAAGAAACAAAATGCTCAAATAATCCAATCTTAGAAAAAGAAACTGAACAAGCCATCACTGAGCTCTCTTTTTTTTAGGTTTTTTTTTTTGTTGTTGTTTTTTAGTTTTTGCAAGGCAATGGGGTTAAGTGGCTTGCCCAAGGCCACACAGCTAGGTAATTATTAAGTGTCTGAGGTCACATTTGAACTCAGGTACTCCTGACTCCAGGGCCACCTAGCAACCCCCCATCACTGAGCTCTTAAGAAAAAATTTTCCAGGACTGGATGAATTCACAAGTAAATTGTATCAGATATTTTAAAAAACAATTAATTTCAATTCAATATAATAGTTGGAAAAATGGGAAAGGAGTTCTACCAAAATCCTTTTATGATACAAATGTGGTGCTGAACCAAAAAGAGCCAAAACAGAGAAAGAAAAACAAGAAACCAATTCTCCTAATGAATATTGATGCAAACTTTTTATAAAAAAATACGAGCTAAGGGGCAGCTAGGTGGTGTACTGGATAAAGCACCAGCCTTGGAGTCAGGAGTACCTGAGTTCAAATGTGACCTCAGACACTTAATAATTACCTAGCTGTGTGGCCTTGGGCAAGCCACTTAACCGCATTTGCCTTGCAAAAACCTAAAAAAAAAAAAAAAAGATTACAGCAATATAGCCCCAGGCTCATACATCATGACCAAGAGGGATTTATTCCAGGAATAAAGGACTGGTTCAATATTAGGGAAAATATAACTGACCATATTAATAATACAACAAAAAAAACCCATGATTATCTCAATAGATACAGAAAATACCTTTGACAAAATACAGTACCCATTCCTATTAAAAACATAAGAGAACACGGGAATGATTCGAGCTTACCTTAAAATGATAAGCAATAAATATCTATTTAATACCATCAAGTAAGCATTCTCTGTAATGGAGATAAACTAGAAGCTTTTCCAGTACAATCAGAGATGAATCAAGGATGCCCACTATCACCTTTATTATTTAATATTGTCCTTAAAATGTTAACTATAATAATAAGAAAAGAAAAAGAAAATAAAGGAATTAGAATAGGCAATGAGAAAACAAAACTATCGCTCTTTGTAGATGATACAGTGTTATGCTTAGAAAATCTTAGAGAATCAATTTAAAAACTATTAAGAATTTTAGCAAAGTTGCAGAATACAAAATAAACCCAGATAAATCATCCATACTTCTATTTATTACCAACAAAGTCCAGCATCAAGAGATAGAAAGAAAAATTCCATTTACACTGTAGACAATGTAAAATGCTTGGGAGTCTACCTGCCAAGACAAACCTGATACCTATACAAACACAATTATAAAACACTTGTCCTACAAATAAAGTCAGGTCTAAACAACTGGAAAATATTTATTGCTAATGAAAAGGTCAAGCTAATATAATAAAAAATGATAATTATATCTAATTTAATTTATTTATTCAGTGCTATACCAATCAAAAGTATCAAAAATTTATTTTATAGAGTTTGAAAAATAATAACAAAATTCATCTGAAAAATAAAAGCTCAAGAATATCAAGGAAATCAATAAGTAAAAAAAATGCAACAGAAGGTGGTCTAAGCCATACCAGATCACAAACTGATTATCAAAATGATCTGTTATTGTCTAAGAAATAGTGTGGTGGGGGCAACTAGGCAATGCAATGGATAGAACACTGGCCTTGGAATTAGGAGGACCTGAGTTCAAATCCAATTTCAGATACTTAATAATTATCTAGCTGTGTGGCCTTGGGCAAGTCACTTAATCCCATTGCCTTGGCAAAAAAAAAAAAAAGAAATAGATTAGGTACAATTTACATTATAGTAAATGACCACAGTAATTTAATAAATAAACCCAAAGATCCAAACTTTTGGAAGAAAAACTCATTATCTGACAAAAACTACTGGGAAAACTGGAAAACTGAATGGCAGAAAATAGGAATAGGCCAATATCTCATACCACACACCAAGGTCAAAATGGATACACAATTTAGACATAAAGGAGGATACCATAAGCAAATTAAGAGAGAATGGAATAGTTTATTTGTCAGTTTTATTGATAAGGAAAGACTTTAGGATCAAAGAAGATATAGAAAGCATTACAAAATGTAAAATAGATAATTTTGATTATATAAAATTAAAGGGGTTTTTGCACAAAGCCAATGCAACCACAATTATTAAGGAAAGCAGAAAACTGGGAGAGGGGAGTAAATTTTATAATAAGTATCTCTAAGAGAGGTCTCATTTCTCAAATATATGGAGAACTGAGTCAAATTTATAATAATATTTGACATTCCCCAATTGATAAATTGCCAAAGAATATGAATAGGCAGTTTTCAGCCAAAAAAGTCATAAGAAAAACAATTATCTAAATCATTAAAGAAATGCAAATTAAAACAACTCTGAGCTACCACCTCACACCTATCAGACTGACCATAACCCAAGGCTTCATCATGTCTCCAGAGGGAGACCAAGTTTCTCTCTATAAGCTTTCTGACAGGAGGTAGGGGTAACATGATTTATCATCTCTGAAGACAAATCTAGTCACTGTTTCGATCAGAGTTCTTAAGCCTTTGAAAGTTGGTTTTTTATTTTGGTTTTATTTTCACAATATAGCTTACTATATAAATTATTTTTCTGAATCTGCTCTATTCTTTATATGTCAATTCATACTTTTCACTCATCTCTAAAAATATCTCTTGATGTTTGTGATTATATAATTATTATGATATTGTTATATCCTCATACCACAATTTGTTCAGTCATTCAACAATTGATAAGCACTCCCTTGGTTTCCAGTAATTTTCTTTCTTTTCATCCCCTCTTCATGATCAAGAAGTCTGTTTCTCTTATGATTCTTCTTTTCCCAGCATTATTCTTTCTCTTTACTGCCTCCATCCTATCCCTGCCTATTTCCCTGTTGAATTTGCAGTGTGTTTTGTGTGTGTGTGTGTGTATATGTGTGTGTGTGTGTGTGTGTGTGTAAGCATGTATGAGTTCAATGCTCATTTGCCTGATTCAATAAGAGTGAGATTCACTGAGACATATGCCTACTTCCTACCCCTTCCTCCATGTTTATATAATCTTCTCACACACCATAATTATGGGGGGGGAAATGTTTCTTCTCTCTTTCTAAATCAATGTATTGCATCCACCCTCCCTTCTCTTTCCCCTCTTAAAATTCTCACAACAGAACCAATATATTCTATCTCTCCTTCGCTGTTTCTCTTGTTTAACTCCTCAACATCCTTTAAAGACATTAAAGATCTGAAGATACACTAGTTTATGCTCCTTTTAGAATATAAGCACTACAGTGTCTTAAAAATCCCTTTTAAATGGTCAAATAAATTTGCTTTTCTAGGTTTTCTTTATGATTGTGTTTACATTCAAAGTTTCTCCTCAATTCTGATTTTCTCACCAGAAATGATTAAAAATCCTCTGTTCAATTAAAGGTCTATATATTTCTATGTAAAATCTTACTCAACTTGTAAAGGTATTCTTGGATGAAGCTTATATCTTTTGTCTTTCAGAATGTTATTCCAAGATATTCTCTCAATTAAAATAGGCATGGTCAAGTCTTATGTGATCATGATTGTGGGTCCTTAAAACTTGACCTCTTTTTTTTTTTGACAGCCTGCAATACTTTTTTTCTTGTACTAGGAAACTCTTGATTTTGACTATGATATTATTGGGACTTTGAGGGAGGAATTTCTTATAGAGATAAGTAGATTCTCCAAAGTTTTACTTTGTCCTCTAGTTCGAATAGATCCAAAAGTTTTTTTTTTTTATTTATGATTTCTTGAAATGGAATATAAAGATTTTTTGGTTTCTTTTTTTTAATCATGATTTTTAAGGAGTTCAATGACTACAATGATCTCTTCTTAAACTGTTTTCCAGGTCAGGTTTTTGGGGGGAGGGGTATTTTTTTTAATAGAATAGCTATCTTATATTTTCTTCCATTTTTTTCAATCTTTTAATTTTGTTCTAAAATTTCTTATAGGGCTGCCAGGCCTTGGATCAAGAATATGAAAGACTGAATCTGGTCTTAGACCCTTGACACTACTAGTTGTGTAACCTTGGGCAAGTCACTCAACCCTGATTGCTTTGCATCCAGGTCAATCTCTAGTCATCCTATTTCATACCTGGCCCCTGGATTCAAATGACATTGGAGGAGACCGGTGACTTATCATAGCATCCCCTCATTCAAATCCATTTCAAGTGCTTGTCATAGTATCACCTCCCTGATATCATGATTTTCTTCAAGAATGAAGGACAATCATTTAAAATTTCTCATTGTATATTGGAACCACTGATTTATCTTGGTGCTTTTCTAAATTTCAAAGAGTCCATTGCTTGGAAACGATTTGCTACTTTCTATTCTAAGCTATCTTCCTTCCAGTTCTTTCTTCCAAAACTTTTATTTCATTTTTTTCATTTCTTGCATTTCTTCTAGGTATTCATGTACCCCTCATAGAAAATCCATTTTTTTCCCTTTAGGTCTTTTCTTACAATTATTCGAGTTTTGGGGAGTCTTTAGAGCTACAACAAATCTTTGTAGTGATCCTTATTGCCCTTGTTTAATCTCCTCTCTTTGTACTGGAGCCTGCCTCTTATCTTCTGCTGTACTTTTGAATGGGACAGTTGTCCTTCTTGATATTACTCTGTGTGATCTGTATTCCTGACCTTCTCTGCAGTTAGCCTCCCACTAGATCTTCAGGGTTTTGTTTGGGGAGAATACTAGGAACTTTGGAAGCCAAGACCCTAGAGTGTTCCAGTCTGGCCTTTCCCATGAATAAAAGCCCATTATACTGGTAACTCTTGCTCTTGTGCCTTTCCAAGCCATGCTTTGGGCTTCTAACCACCGAGGGACTTTCTTGGGGAAGTCCTCTGCTCTTCTTCCTCTGGGTACAGAGCTTTGAAAACTACACCTATCTTTGGCCAGTCTCTATTATACTAATAAGCTGCAGTAATTTTCTGATTGACCCCCTGATCCATCCATCACCCCAGGCTTTGGACTGACTTTTTTTTGTGAAGTTCTGGGATGGAAGACATCTACTACGGTTGCTAATTAGAATTCTTGAACACTATTCTATCTGGTGCTATCTTTAGATTTTTCCTAGAGTAAGGATGTGTGTGGTTCTGCTTTCTGCCTTCGTTCAGACAACCATCTTGGAAGTGCCCAAAGTGAAATCATCAGAACCACAATCACTCACACACACTGACCACAATTGTATTTATTATGTAAAAGAAGAAAAGGTATAAAAAAATTCAGTTAAAAATGATTAAGTATCTATTATGATCTAGGTACTGTCCAAGTGCTGAGGATTTTTAAAAAAATGTTTTTTTAAATAGTCCCTGACCTCAAGAAACTCACATTTTAAAATAATAAGTACTACAAGTATCTGAAGGACAGAAATATCACTGATTTGTAGATGGGATGGAAAAAAAAAAGGTCTTACAAAGCACTCACTCACCTAAGAAAGAAATAAGGATAATAAAATCAAGAAAGGAAGAACTTCAAAACATACTCTGAAATAGAGAAAAACAAAAACATCTTCTTGTTCGATTGCTTATTAATTGTTTAGGTTCTAGTTCTGTCTTTTTAAAGGCTAAGGTTTTGGTTGAACATTTTGCCCAATTTAAAAATTTTATTGACAGTTGTTAAATTTTAAAAGTAGTTTTCCTTTCCTTATCTATTCTCCTGTGAATATCATCCCAAGGTATTGCCATAACTTCATCAGGACTGAATTTCTAAATAAGTCACACTTAGTTGAGGTTTGGATAATCTTCTTGAAACCAGTGGGAGATATTTCCAGGGGCAACATTTAGCACTTTCTTCCCTAGCATAAAGCTGGGCTACAGATCCCAGGTCATATTCTGAGGTTTAACCCTGCCTCCAGTTATACAACACTTGACAAGGACAAAATACTCTATTTTTCTTTACTTTTCCCAATTTATCACATGTGTTTGCATGTTGAACAACACCCTTAACAAACACACGAGTCAGCAGCAATAGCAGCATCTGTTAATGATACATATGCAAACTTTTCCCTGTGTATCTCTGTACGGTAAGACATAGAGCAGCACATATCCAGAATGGGAACCAATAATGTTTTTAACTTTTGAAAATGTTCAGATATACCTATAATGTGAATATGTACTTGCACTCTCTCTCTCACACACACACATAAAAACCTTCCATCCTAAAGACCACAAATTTAACTGCTAGGAAATGGAGATTAGTCTTGTAGACAGGGTGTCTGACACATTCCTCCTCCTGAATGGCCCCATCGGCATTTCCGACACTACATAAATAATAACAGTCAACACGGTGGTTTTCTAGTAATTCATAATACTTTATGATTCATAATTCTGGGTGATTCAAACCCCCTCTTCAGCGCCTAAGCACCCAGTTAGGTAGGGTACTGTTCAGCATTGTGCTGAACCTATAACTTGCCCAGTGTCCCCATGGCTACTCTACTGACTGTTAATCACCTCTTTAGAGGTTCAGCCCTCAAAGTTTCTACTCAGGGAAGCTTTTAAAGGTGGAAAGTTGTCAGAAGAGTGTGGGTTCAGCCTGAAAGTACCATCCTATAGCAAACCAAGCCTACTCTCTCTTTGATCACATCCCTGAAATTCATGTGCAAAAAAATCACACTACCCTATGTCAGGCTGATACTAAGGGAGAAAGCTAGGCCAACCTTCATCAATATCCTGAACCTTCCCCAAATCCAAGATTCCAGAGGTCTCCTTTGTAATTTCCATTCTTTATAAATCTGAATCATTGTCATCACTCCAATTCTTGGAATTAGATCTGCAGAATGTAATGGGAGAAGCAATAGGGTGGCTGCCAAAATTCACCACCTACTCCCCCCCCCCAAGCACTGCATATCAACTACAGCATTCAATGTGCAAAAAAGCCACACAAAAATCATGTTTATGGAAATTACATCACCATGGCAACTGCAAAGGTCTCACAAGTATTTTAAAAATAGCAAATTAACAAAACCCACTTATAAAATCCAAAATCTGTTCTTTTATGAGCACATTGAACATACAGATTTCAAAAAATACAAAATACATTTTGTGACACAATAGATAAATGTCTCTGCCAAAGGATTTCACCCCCAGATCAGCTGGGGCATTGGGTTATATTTACAAAAGCAGACCTTGATTTCTCCAATGAGAGCTTACACTTTGGATTAATCCAGAGAGTGGCACCTAGTTTGTCTAGTGCATAAAGAGAAGGTAAGAAGCTGAATTGCTGTTATACTAACTTCTTACTTTCTATTTTCACATCAATGATATTATTACCTTCCTCACTCTGCAAGACTAGTCCATTTTTAACTCATAGATTTTCAGCAGTTGCATAAGCTTCTGCTACTGTGATTTAGCCTGGATGAATCTCTGTTATAAAACCAGTTTTCCAGAAATCAAAATCCACATTAATGTAAGAGGGAAGGCAATTTCTGAGGTTCAGAACAGTACTTTTTAGTTTTCCCCTCCCCCATATAATTGATAAGAGCAAAGCAACCTTAAAGGGGCTGAGGCCCTAGGTTAGCATCTTTTTAGAGAGTCTGATACAAAGGGATGTCATGATTACTTTTGTGTCAATGATGGAATGTCTTTTTTTAAGTTCAAAAACTTTTTTGAGGGAGCATAGGAAGAAACAAAGCATGCAACTGACTCATTAATCTGTGCATTAGTCTTAATGTCCAGTGTGAAAGGACAGGTTAGAGAAGGACTAAGGGTGTGACCTTGGACAAGTCCTTTTTCTCTCAGAGTCTCAGTTTCCTCATTTATAAAATAAAAAGATTTGGACTAGGAAATGGCAGTTAGGTGATAAAGTGGATAAAATTCCAGGCCTGAAGTCAGGAAGCCTCTTCCTGAGTTCAAATCCAGCCTCAGTTGTATAACCCTGGCAAGTCACTTAACTCTGTTGGCTTCAATTTCTTGTCTGTAAAATGAGCTGGAGAAGGAAATGACACACCACTCCAGTATCTTTGCCAAGAAAACCCCAAATGGGGTCTTGAAGAGTAGACATGCCTGAAACAACTGAAGAAGAACAGCAAGGACTAGGAAATGTTCTAGCTCCATGTCTCTAAGTCTAACTATATTGACCTGGAATAATAAAAATATATAATTTTGACCAGTATTAATGGCTCAGAGTTTGAAATGATGAACATATAAAATACTGAATTCATGTTTCATCAGGAAAATGGACCACAGAGGCAATGCTATATTTTAAAAATTAATACTTCTATAGAATAAAGAAAGAAGAAAAATTATATCCTTATAGAAATTATTATGGTACCTTGAAGAGGATGGTAACATAAATTTCATCCAAAAATTTGCTTTTGGGTAAAAAGTAGAAAATAAAGGAAGCAGGAAGACAAAAAGTTTTTTCCAGGCTACTTGGAGTTCTGAAAGTACAACTAATAGAGGAAGGTTCTGGAACAGGGCATGGAAGAGGAGAAATCATAGGATCATGTTTTGGAAGGGATCCCAAAGGCCCTCTAAGACTTAAGCCTTTTCATTTTCCAAATAATACAATTGAGAAATGTCACTGCCTCAAAGAACATAATCGACTTGCCCAGGGTGACAAAGTATGTGCCAGAGGCCAGATTTGAACATCAAGAAGGTGAGTCCTCCTGACTGGAAGTTCAGCACTTTATCCACTGTGCTACTTAGCTGCTCCTTAAGTGACTTATCCAAGGTCCTTCAACTAGTCAGTTCAAAAAATGGGATTCTACCTACAAAAAATGGTCTTCCTGATTTCATGTCCAGCACTAGATGTCTTATTTGAAGATGAAGTCACAGCTCAAAATATTTTCAGATATCCAACCAAAATAGATAGCCCCTGCTATTCCCCTATTCAAAAATCTTCTGTGGCTTTCTATTGCCTCTGGAATAAAAAACAAAATCCTTATCTTAGCAATAAAGCCTTTCAAAATCTGGTTTCTAAACCTTTCCAGGTTTACTCCAAATTATTCTTCTTCATATCCTCTCCATTTCAGTCAAATTGGCTGATCCCAGGGACATGGGATGAGGGGGAAGCAAGTGAGGCAGAGCTGAGTCTCACCTCTGATTGTAAAAGGTTGACCCCTCAGAGGTGAGGTTCAGCTCTGCTTCACCTGCTGCCCCTTCACCCCAGATCCCTGAGATGTCATCGTTCCTCTTCAAAAATAAAAGACTAATAACAGCATGCTGACCTCAGTTCCTATGCCAATAATGCATTCCCCCCCCCACCAACACACAGTTATCTTTAACTTCCTGTCAAAGCATAGCTCATTAACCATTTTCTGAAAGAGGCCTTTACTGATTCCCTCCCTCTATTATGAATACTTTTTCCCTCTTGAAGTTGCTGTATATATTTAGTGTTGGCATTTTTGAAGGCACATTTTCCTCTATAGAGTGTAAATTTGAGGCAAGGATTGTTTCATTTTGTCTTTGTATCCCCAAGCTTTAGTACAGGATCTGGAACATCCTAGGCATTTAATAAATGTTTCTTCAACTGAATTGACTTAAATTGAAGAGACTGGTGAAAGGGAAGGATAGACAGAAATATGAAGATTATCTGCTATGTATGGAATAAAAAGAAGTTGAAACCAAGTTTAACAAAAGGTGGACCACTATCCCAAAGGTTTTATACTGCCTGTTAACTAGTGAATCGACATCCATATCTGGTGGATTTGACTGCCTTCAATAGGAACCAACATACTAACAATGGAGTAAATAAGTGAAAGACAAATCAATGTGAACAGGGGAAATGACAGGTATGGGATCTGAGAAAGAAGAAAGAAACCTGCATAGAAGAAAAAAAGTAGATGTTCTAGGCACCAGGATTGCCTGGAGGAGAGAGGTAGAGGAACTTCTAGAGAGAGAGAGAGAGGTAAAAGAAAATGGAAAGGAATTATACCTCCAGAGAAGTGGTGTACATACCAGGTGTTAGTATTCCCCCTTGGGGGGGGAGAGGGAAATGGAGGGGGAGAGAGAGAGAGAGAGAGAGAGAAAATAGAAAGATAGAGATGGAGAGAACAGAATAGAAAAGAAACAGAAAAGAGAACTCTAGCTCTGAAAACATTAATCTGGGAAGCCTGGCTCAGCACCTTTAATGGGAGCCTCCCATATCTCCCCTCCCCCCCAACTCCCACCCCCACCCCCAGCCCCTCCATTTCAGAAGCTGATCTCTCACGATGCGTGTGCCATTTGGAAGCTGGAATCCCACGCTTTTCAGATGGCAGGAAGTGCTGGCTTCCAGGGCTCACTGTTCCAGAACTTCCAAGACTTAAGACTAAGAAACCAAAGTTTCATTAGTTGGGAGGAGAGAGGTGGAGGCGAAGGCTGAGGTAGAAGTGGGCTAGATACACTGCAAACCAAAGAAGAGGCTTCTTCCAGTTAGGCATGTCAGGATTAGGAAAACATTGCAGGGGGGGTACCTCCAAAGCTTTTCTGGTCTTTGCAATTTCAAACATTGCATTTCTTTAAAAAAAAATAAAAGTTTTAACTCTATCTGGTTAAACATGCTGTGTTATGAAATGCTTGAGAGACTAAACTTCCCAAAAGGATTCATGACATGCTTTCCATGAAATAGGTATTGGCCTTAGAAGCATGGGGGACATAGAGAATAGAGCCCTGTCCTCAGGGTGTTAACATTACATATGTGAAATAAACAGGTAATCTCAGAGGGAAAGGCTCTAGTTGTCTAACTGTTGGGCCAAGGAAGGACAAAAATCAGCCGAGGTCAGCCACCTGCAGAGGGTGAATTTGAGCTGAACTTAGAAGTAAGCAGTGGGAACTAAGCCCAGATGAATTCAGAGCTGAAAGGGACCTTAGAAGTCATCTTAGTCTAACTCCCTTATTTTCCTAAATGAGGAAATGAGGATCCAGGGAAGGCCTAAAGGCTAAATGGCAGAGCTGGTTTTGATGCCAAGGAGTCTGATTCCAAATTCGTCCCTCTTTACATTTTCCAGTACTGCTTTCCTAATTATTTGTTCTGCATAATTTACATGGGACTTAACTAAAGATAGGTATTATATCTTCAATTCAGAAGCTGTATACTCTCCAGACACATTACTTAACAAGCACCTAGCATCACAAGACATCAGTCTGGTGTAATGGAAAGAATGTTAAATTTGGAGTTGGAACACCTGGAGCATGAAGTCCCTGCTCTGATTCTTACTATTTGTATGACCTTGTTCAATCACCTAGGTTTCCTCGTTGAAGAACAAGGGTGCTAGCCTAGATGATCCCTTCCAGGCTTGATGGTCTATGTTCGTAGACCACTCCAAAGTCCTTTATTAAGTGCCAAGGTGCAGAGGATATAAAGACAGGGATGAAAAAAGTCCCTGCCTTAAGAAGTTTGTATTCAACTTGACTTAAGAGATGAGTTGGGTAGGTGCCATTAATATAGATAACCCTGGTGAAAAGAAAAATAGTCTCCACTTTCCAACTGAAGAAACAAAGGCACATAGAGTGATTCATGGCATGACCAAAGTCATGTGAAATGTGATGAACAACCCAGGAGTGCTGAAGCTCATCTTGCTAACCTAACCATGAAACAGCATGGTCTAAGCAGCATTTTGTGAAAAAGTTGTTCTGATGACAGCATTAGCTTAGGAGTTCTTCATGAGGAAGCCTAGGAAAGCTGGAAGAATTGGAGAACTGGGAATTATTCCCTTCATAATTTTTATCTTTCAGGATTCTTTTTGTTTTTGGTAAAGCTTTTCCCAGCATGCTTTTATATTTGTTGTGAATACAAGTGGTTCATTAGCCTTGCTTTCCTCATGATTTTGGCCAGCTCAGTGTTGAAAGGGTGTCACAAGAGAAATGTCCATTCTTGAGCAGTAGCAATCCATTCATTTAACCAACATTTATTAAATGTTTACTATGTACACATAAATATTATAGAACTGTCTCAACTGAAGTGAATAAAAGAAATAATGAATCTGATTGTTACCCTTTCAGTCTCCAATCCTCATAAAGAAAGTCAGAACAACCCATAAAAAGAAACCAGTTCTATCAATCCAGGCTGCTCTTGGCTGCAGGGTAGAGTAAGCAGAACAAGCACTAGGAGAAGGTAGTGCCCAGAAAGATGATTCAGTTCTTTCACATCCACTCCAACAAAGATCTAAAAAGAGCCCCAGGTCAGATAATGATCAGGAAGTCCAAAGAGATACAGTAACAAATTCTTTCATCTAGTTCAAGGCTGCACAGAAATAAATCCAGAATCCTGTGAGTCCTGGGAAAGGCATCCCAAGAGAAACCAGAGCAAGTCCAGGGAAACGAATCAGAAATCTATCGGTACTTGGACCAGAGATGCTCCAGAGGCCTCCAGAGTCCATAGCTCTCTGTTTGCAGGAAGTGGACTTAGATGAGCAAGTCCAGGGAAACAAATCAGAAATCTATTGGTACTTGGACCAGAGATGCTCCAGAGGCCTCCAGAGTCCATAGCTCTCTGTTTGCAGGAAGTGGACTTAGATGGGCATGTTGTGAGCGTTATCACGCTTTGAGAACATAGATACGAAGTCTCTCAATGCTCTGCCTGGTTCACCATGGAGTGTATGAAATATGCAGTGCTCTGCCACTAACTACCTGAGGCCCTAAAGACTAGCTCTCTAACCCTAGATGATAAAGGGGAGCCTGAAACCTGTCAGTACTCTGTACAAAAAGAAGGAAGGCTAAGTGAGGAGATCAGAACTAATCAGGGCCTGACCATCCCCATGTGACCACCCCCATTTGCAAGTTAGGGCAATGCCTACCCCTGAGGAAAAACCTCAAATCAGAAACTGAATTAGAGGTATGAGTAAACCAAAGATACCAATCACTATAAAGAAATTTTATGGATCCAGGGCCATCCAAAAGAAATCAGTAATTCCACAATTACTTCAGGCAGGGTCTCAAAATGAAAAACATGGTATGGCCACAAGAACTATAAGAGTATTTGGAAGAAATGAAACAAGTGGTTAAAATGAAAAAAAAAAAAGAGTTTTGTAGGAAAGAATTGGAAGGAGAATAAATGAGAATGCTTACCAGGGCAACTAAATGATACAGTGGATAGAGCACGGGTCCTGTAGGTAGGAGAACCTGCCTCAGGCACCTACTAGCTATGTGACCTTAGATAAGTCACTGAACCTGATTGCCTCAAAAAAGAGGTAGGGGGAAGAAAATTAAAATGGAGCCCATGAAACCCAGAGATTCTATGAGATGGAAATAAATATTAGAATAATATTGGAAGATTGAAAAAATAGGGGAAAATATAAGTTTTAAACTATCAAAAACAACCTGGAAGAAACATTAAGGAGAAATAATTTAATAATCATCAAACTGCCTAAAAACCACATCCAAACAAACAAATAAACAAAAAGCTGGTTACCATACATCAGGGAGCCATTTCTTAAAACTGCTCAGATCTAATAGAATCAGAGGGCAAAGTGAAAAAACAAAGAATCCACTGGTCACCTCCTAAGAAAAATCTCCACAACGAAAACATCAAGAAACATCATACCCCAAATCTAGAGCTTCCTGGTCAAAGACAAAATAACTGCAAGTAGCCAGGAAAAAAGAATTCAAAGACTTCTGTGTAAGCAGATTTTTAGAATCACCTAGGAAATGAAACTTATGGAATGTATGGCTAATGTACAGAGAAGCTTCCTAGAGCAGCTGGTTTGACAGTCTTTGTCCAGCTCCCATGTGCACTGAAGGAACTCAGCTTTTATATGCCAGTTGGCTCCATTCCCCAAACTGAGTGGACCAATCTGTACACAATTATAGACAACAGAGAAAGAATCACAGAATTTTAGAATAGGAAGGGACCTTGATCTTCAGATCTAAATGGACACTCCCTCCACAACATAAGAAGCCCCTCGGCCACTACCTATTGGGGCAGCCCATTTCATTTTGGGACAACTCCAATTGTTGAAAGTTCCTTTCACTCAAACCTAAATCTGCTTTTTTTATATAATTCTGAATAATCCCTCAGTCAGAAGTATTCATTGATTTCATTCATTCTGCCTTATGGGCCTCTCTGTGTTAGACTTACTAAGGGATACAAAAGATAAATAGAGCAAAGTCCCTGCCTTCAAGGAATTCATCATCGGGTGCCATGTTTGGCAGCAAATAGGTGATGAAATAGATAGAGTTCCAGGCATGAAATCAGGAATACTCATCTTCCTGAGTACAAATCTGACTTTAAGACACTTAGTAACTGTGTGACCTAGGCAAGTGTAAATCACTTAACCATATTTGTCTGCAAAATGAGTTGGAGAAGGAATTGGCAAACCACACTAGGATCTTTGTCAAGAAAACCCCAAAATGGGATCATGAAGAGTCAGAAACAACTGAACACATTCACACACACACACACACACACACACACACACACACACACACACACAATGAAAGTAGTAGTGATAGTGGGTAGTAGTAGCAGCATAGTATAGAATAGTAGTAGTAGTAACAGTAGCAACAGCTATCTTAATAACAGTTTGCATTTATATAATAATTTTAAGCTTGAAAAGTGATTTGATAGGTTAACTCCTTTGCTCCTCACAACAATTCATAGAATAGGTACTATTTTACACATGAAGAAACTGAGGCACAAAGAGTTTAAGTGACTTGCCCAGGAATCATACAGCTAGCAAGACTCTGAAGCAGGATTAGAACTTCCTGATATCAAGTACTCCATTCTAAACACCCCACCACTTAGCTGCATGGTTTTGACATGTATTATTACAGTGAATTTATCTTCTCAATTATGGGTACTTAGCCCCATATTTAAAAGGGTTTCTACTCAGAGGATCATAGACCTAGAGCTTATCAAGTTGGACCCCCTAGTTCTTTAGATAAGAAAACTGAGACCAACCACTGAGGTCTCACAGATAGCAGAGTCATTTGTTCCCAGACCCTCTGACTGTAAGAGCAATGCTTTTTCTGTGACTACTTGTCTTTTTCCCTCAATATCTACTGGTTGGGCAGTTGCAGCCAATCAGGGGGTCAGAAATAAGCTAGGAGGTCATAGGAAAGTCACTTCTGTCCTGTAATGATGGTACAACAGAAAAGTCTAGGCCTGGCTTCTCATTTGCTGCATAACTTTAGAGAAGTCATTGAACTTCTCTGTGATATCAGCTTCACATGGTGGTTAAGATGAGATCATAGATGAGAAAGCATTAACATTATATATGTATATATATATATATATATGTATATATACATATATAAAACACTATAAAGTGTTATGCCAAAGCAAGTCATTATTTTTATCATTGTTCCATGCACATAATTGACAATCAATGAAACAATTATGGTGAAGATAAAAACTCTAATAAAATATAAACTTCTGGAGGGCAAGGATTCTTTTGTTTTTATCTCTGTAACTTTAAGCAAACAGCTAGTGCTTCATAGGTGTCTGCTGCATTAAATTTAGGTACAAAGAATTCAGGGAGCAGCACATACTTACCCTGTCCTGAAGCATATGTTAAACTTTCTATTTCTGCACTGAAAAGTTTAAAATAAGACTGGGCATATACTCCCTGCAAATATTTCTTACCATTTGTAACATGCTCAGCACTAGGCACATGTATATATTATGAAGAGGTGCGGGAGACCTATTTCTTTTTCTTGGATCAACCTTGGAGTGGCAGTTTCATCAGTCAAAAAGTCCATTTGTTATTAAGTTGTGTCTAACTCTTTGTGACCCTATTTGAAATTTTCCTGGTGAAGAAATAGGATAATTTGTTATTTCCTTCTTCAACTCATTTTATAGATGAGAAAACTGAGATAAATAGGGTTAAGTGACTTGTTCAGGGTCACACAGCTAGTAAGGAATTTGAGGCTGGATTTAAATGAAAGTTTTCCTGACTCAGAGTCCAGTACTCTACCCATTCTTCCTACCCCCCAAAAAGGGCTACTGAGTAATAACTGTGCCTAGCTAGCCCTGCACCACATATTATATCCTAATATTGGGCTTATACCATCACTCTAAATTTCTCTTACACCAATCCCTTAATCATTGATTATAACAATTGTATGGAAACCACATTTTAAATATGATCAACTTTCCATTAACCATACTGCATAATTTAATATTTGTATCCATCATCCAAAAATAGCAGCCTTCTCCCTAAGTCAGTATATACTGAATTGGGAATAGATAGAGGCTAGGATGGAAAAGGTACCAGGACTAGGCTGTCCCTGGAGAGTCAGTAGAGGGAATCAGGGGATCCTGCCAAATCCCCTGCCAAAATACTTCTTCTTTAGTGTTTGCTTTCTTTTTAAACATACTCTGATCCAAAACACTCAAAACCTCTTTTATACACAGAATACATATCAAACTTAGGAGCATGGCTCATGTGAAATCATAAATTTGCAAAATAGGCATTTAGACTCAGAGCAGCTGGCTTGCCTGTGTAGAGGCCTCTGTTTGGGGCAATGCCTCCTTTACCCCTCCTGAGTACCTCCCCCCCAAAAAGAGATCATTTACTTTTATTTGATTGGAACTTTTAAAATGATAATGACTTTTTTCCTTTTGCTTTTCCTTCGGATTCTGCCCCTCACCCGATTTCTGGAAAAAATTCCTTTGGCATCTTCAAGATTTTGGAACCTCAAAGTGCAACCAGTCTCTGTGGCTCATCTTTGTATCTACTTGAACATAGTTTGTTTGGTTCTACTTTTTATTTCTGTCCAAGAACACTTCCTGGATTCTGTGCTTCTAAGGTCAGAAAGAAAACTTACTCAAAAAAAGTTTCCTCCTAAGCAGTTCCAAAAAATTAAAATCTGTTCCAGTTCTCCCTGGAGTGCTCTTAAGACTTAGCCAGTGAGACCCCAATAGGCCCCAATGGGAAACTGTTAAGGATTCTACCTTCCACATTTAGACACACTACTCAGTGCTAAGGAATCTAGTTGTAGGCATAGCCTCCAAACTATTGGAAAACTGCAATTTTTCCCCCTGTTATGAACAAATATTGTTCAGCTGTGTCTGACTCTGTGACTCCTTTTTGGGGACTGGGGAATGTTTCTTGGCAGAGATACTGAAATGACTTGCCATTTCCTTCAATGGTTCATTTTACAAATAAGCAAACTGAGGCAAACTAAGTTAAGTGGCTTGTTAGGGTCACATAGTAAATGTCTGAGGTAGTATTTGAATTCAGGTCTTCCTGACTCTATTCATTTTGCCACTTAGGTGCCTCAAGCATATATAGTCAAGCAAAACAAATCCCCACACTAGTCATGAATATGTGGGGAGATTCAGATATGTATTATATATGTCTCTATGTGTGTGTATATGTATATGTATATATATATATATATATATATATGTGTGTGTGTGTGTGTGTGTGTGTGTGTGTGTGTGTGTGTGTGTCAATTTGTACTGAACATAACACTTTTCTATCTGGCAGTGGGTAGCATGTTGCATCATGACTCATCTGGAATGATTTGTCATTGGGTTGATCAAAATTCTAAAGTCTTTACAATATTGTTATTATATTGTTCTCCTGGTTCTTACCTCACTTTGCATTAGTTCATACAAATCTTCCCCAATTTCTCTGATACCAAACCCTTCAATATTGCTTATAGAAAATTAATATGGAATCCATATTTTAAATATGATCAACTCTCAATTAATCACACTAGCCTGATATAATAATTATACATATAATCCAAAATAGCAGTCTCTTTCCATTCATATTTAGGTTTGGGGATATGGCTTTCCTATATACCTCTCCTTTGCATTCATTTCATTCCTTCATTAGCATTGTTTTCATACTTGTCCTTTAGTCCTCCCACCCTACCCTGATTTTGAACTGTAAGCTCTAGGTGAAAGCAGAGACTGGTCTATCTTTTATATTCCTACTTTCTTGTACATAATAGTAGCTTAAGAAATGGGTTTTTCCCCAGTGTATCTGCTATAAATGGAATTCACTTTAACCACATATTAATGCCAGAATGAGGTTTATCTCAGGAAGACACTGGAAACTTGCTTTCCTTCTTCCTATTTCCTATCCCATTGCTAGGAGGGGAAAGCATTCTCAGAATAAGGCAAAAGACTAGCCTAATATACAGTTCATATGTCACCACTTTAACACCTTCACTGAATGTTCAAATAGACACTCCCAAAAAATGGTTTTAGTAGCTAGTGACCTCCAGTAGCTAATGACTCATAAAGTAGCCAAACTAAGAAAAATGACCTTCCTCCTGGGAAAACGTGGAAACGCAGCATGCCAACAGGCATGATTGCAGCAGTTCGAACCAAGAGGTAACAACAGAAAAGAAAATTTTCTTGGCCTCCTCCTAAATCCCATGTCATTATTTCTAAAAAAGAATTCCTTCTTACCACTCAATAAAGTGGAAAGGAAGGTTCTCATAAAATCTCTAACTCAAGGGGGAAAATACATATAGGTTAATAGAATGTGAACTGTTTAGGATGTAAAGGATCATGGAATTTGGAGCTAGAAGTGACCTTAGAATTCATCTAGTTCATTGGTGTCAAACTCAAATGGAAATAGTGCCACTACTTCATACAGAAGTATCCCTGAGGGCTACAGATTAACTTCATTTTAAAATTTATATATTTTATTTTATTTGTATACAATTTATTTTATTGTATTTTTATTTATTTTTGTTAAATATTTCCCAATTGTATTTTGAGCTGACTTTGTCCTCTTCCATCTCCAATCATTTGGAAATGCTATGGACTGATACTTCTGGTGTATTCCAACCTTCTCATTTTACAGATAAAGAAACTGAAGTCAAAGGAGTTTAAATGATCAACCCTGGGTAATAATAATTTTAAAAAATTCAGAATTTGAACTCTAGTCCACTATCTCCAAATAATCACCTGGCCTCTGCTTTAACACCTCCAGTAACTCACTGATTTTGTGATCAACTAAACCTTTTTCACAAGAATGACCATCTAACCACTACTGGTTCTATACCCTGAAGAGATGATGAAAAAGGGTAAAAGCATCACTTTTACAAAAATATTCATAGCAGCCCTGTTTGTGGTGGCAAAGAATTGGAAATCAGGTAAATGTCCTTCAATTGAGGAATGGCTTAGCAAACTATGGTATATGCATATCATGGAACACTATTGTTCTATTAGAAACCAGGAGGGATGGGAGTTCAAGGAAGCCTGAAAGGATTTGCATGAACTGATGCTGAGTGAGATGAGCAGAACCAGAAAAACACTGTATACCCTAACAGGAACATGGGGGTGATGATCAACCATGATGGACTTGCTCATTCCATATGTGCAACAACCAGGGACAATTTTGGGCTGTCTGCAATGGAGAATTCCATCTTTATCCAGTTAAAGAGCTGTGAAGTTTGAACAAAGTTCAAGGACTATTCCCTTTAATTTAGGAAAAAAAACCCAGATAACTTATTGTCTGATCTTGTTATCTCTTATACTTTTTGTTTCTTCCTTAAGGATGTGATTTCTCTCTCATCACACTCAGTTTGGATCAATGTACAATATGGAAACAAAATAAAGACTGACAGATTGCTTTCCATGGAGGTGGGGTGGGGGGTGGGGTAAGATTGGGAGAAAAAATTGTAAAACTCAAATAAAATCTTTAAATAAAAAAGAATGACCATTTAGCCTTGTCTCCTACATCTTCTACTTATAAAGTTAATTTTTGAAAGAAGTACAGGACCTAACTTTTATTTCTATTAAATTTCATTTTTGGCCATGTCACAAACCCATGAAGCAAGGAAAAATACAAATGGTTCCATGACCATAGGAGTTCTACTCCATTTCTGCAATCATAGAAGAGAGAGAGGAAGAAAAGCCAAGAATCAGTTTTAAACCTCTTCTAAACATTAATTTAACTTTTGGTCATCTAAATGTGAACTCTTCTTTTAATGACCAGTAAGTCAACATGTTAGTGGAAGAACTGAATCATTTCAATATTTACATTCTTTTTTCTTTTATAAATAAATCCAAAATATATAAGGAAGATGCTGCCAAATGGAAGGATAACTCCCAGGATCTCTCTGATGATGAAAATAAAGGAATTTGTGCAGTTGATTAAAAACTTACATCCCATCACAAAGACAAACTTGAACCTGGAGGCAAGAAGACCTGGGCTAAAATGCTATCTCTGGCACTAGATTTGTGATCATGAGCACTCATAAACTTTAGTTTCCTCACCTTTAAGAAAGGGAAAAAACCTAGTATCTACCTCACCAGACTTTTATGGGCTCAAAAAAGGTAATAGAACTCTGATATAAAGTTATCATCATAATGAATAAGCTCAAAGAATCTAGAAACTGCTTCAGTCAGTAAACACTTGATCTCCTCGCCAAATAGATTCCAGTTAAGAATTTATTAAATTTTCCCTAATACATTAATAGTGAAAGGATATGAACAAATTTCCAAAAAGAATTACTGCAAAGTATTCACAACCACATGAAAAACTTCTAATAATTTCTAATAATAAGGGAAATGCACATCAAAACAACCCTAATGTTTCACCTCACATGCTGCAGGTTAACAAAAATGACAAAAAATGGCAACAGTCAATGTTGAGAGAGTTGTGGGAAGATAATACATTATAAAATGATGTGAAATGATACAACCATTTTAGAAAGTAATTTGGGATTGTTCAAATAAAGTGATCAAAATGTCCATACCTTATCTGTATCCAGAGAAAGAATTGTGGAGTTTGAACAAAGACCAATATTACCTTTAATTTAAAAAAAATTATAATGTAATTTTGCAATCTCTTATAAATTATTGTTTTTTCTTTAAGGATATGATTTCTCTCTTATCGCATTCAACTTAGATCAATGTATACCATGGAAACAATGTAAAGACTAACAGACTGCCTTCTGTGGGGGGTGGGGGGGAGGAAAGCAAGATTAGGGGGAAAATTGTAAAATTCTAAATAAATAAAGATTTTAAAAATGTCCATACCTTTTAAGCCAGAGACTTTACTACTGACCTTAAATTCCAAGGAAGTCATTGTTAAGAAAATATTCCCTATATAAATCCAACATTTTAAAAGCAGGACTTTTTGTGTGATAGCTAAGAATTAGAAACAAAGCAGATGTCCATTGATTGGGGAATGGCTAAACAAACTGGTATCATGAATGTAATGGAATACTCAGAAGCATGGAGAAATCTAGATGAACAGATACAAAGTGAAGTAAGCAGAAAACAATATCCAAATTAACTACAACACAGTAAACAGAAAGAATGACACCCCCAAAATCAGAAGTAAATGTAGCAAAATCATAAAGCTCAAGTGATTCTCAAATGAAGAGAGCTATAAGAAGACACCTTCAGCCTATTCGTTTGTGAAGGTAAGAGATTCTCCGATGTTTCTGAAATTTCTGAATGTTCTGATTTATATGAGTAGTTGAACTAATGCTATATGATCTGTTGGACTGACTTTTCCCCCCCTCTTAACATCACCCCCCACCCAACTGAGAGATGGCTCTCAGGGAGGGGACAAGGAAGGAATATGTGAGATATTATTGTGATGTAAGAAACAGGAAACTTCGGGGTGTCTAGGTGGTGCAGTGGATAGAGCACTGGCCCTGGAGTCAGGAGTCCCTGAGTTCAAATCCAGCCTCAGACATTTAATAATTACCTAGCTGTGTGGCCTTGGGCAAGCCACTTAACCCCATTGCCTTGTTAAAAAAAAAAAAAAAAGAAAGAAAGAAAAAAAAAGAAATAGGAAACTTCTTCTTGTAAGTGATGCACTACTAATTTCATTAAGTCCTAGAACACTGCAGAGCCTACTAAATGTGTCCCAAAATAACTTAAAAGAATTCATCCTAATTGGGGGTGGCTAGGTGGTGCAGTGAATAGAGCATCGGCCCTGGGGTCAGGAGTACCTGAGTTCAGATCTGGCCTCAGACACTTAATAATTACCTAGCTGGCCTTGAGCAAGCCACTTGATCCCATTGCCTTGCAAAAACTTAAAAAAAAAAAAAAGAATTCAGCCTAACCACACACACACACACACACACACACACACACACACACACACACACACACACACCCTTGTGGATAAAGAATGCATCTTTTCATTCTATAACATTCTATAACATGCAGGACAGCCTGTAAAGCTGTAGAGATGAGTTCATCATTTAGGATAGTTCATCCTTATTTAGGACATACGCTGCATTTAGACAATGAATTAGGCTCAGACTTGAATAGGAGAGGAAAACCAGGGAGGATCATACTGGGGGAAATTGTTCCGTGTCATTTTTAAAGTTTTTCTTTTAGTGACATTTTATTTTTCCCCCAACTATATGTAAAAAACAATTTTTAACATTTAAAAAAAATTTAAGTTCCAAATTCTCTCCCTTCCTTCCCTTCTATCTCCCTGAAATGGTAAGCAATTTAATATAGTGTATACATGTTTGTGCAGTATTTTTCATGAACTCAAGATTCCTTTTGAAACAAAGGCAGATCTCTATAAAAATCAATTAATCAATTAATTAAAAACCAATTAGGCTATGAACTCCGTGAGTGCAGAGGGTGATTTTTGCCTTCCTTTATATCCCCAGTGTTTAGCACTGTTCCAAAAATTGTAGGTCATCTAAATGGCAATTGAGAGACATGTTGTGGGGCTAAATGGGTTATAATATTACCACAAAGATTTGTACCACTGAAACACCATAAAGGATACCACCAAAAGGAAATTAGTCCAGAAAAGAAATTGGGTAGAATAAATATATTATATCTATTAAAATAAATTTCATCTTGTTAGATTCAGTCCAATATTCCATTGTGTCAGGATGTTTTAGGATTTTGACTTTATCAGCTGTATT
Organism: Macrotis lagotis; assembly: GCF_037893015.1. Classification (NCBI taxonomy): domain Eukaryota; kingdom Metazoa; phylum Chordata; class Mammalia; order Peramelemorphia; family Peramelidae; genus Macrotis; species Macrotis lagotis. The sequence goes on along the minus strand of NC_133659.1, from coordinate 131,842,759 downwards.
AACTGTCCCTCCAAAGTGTGTCATCTATTATATAAACTTCTGATTGTTTATAAACTTCTGATAAAAACACAATTCATAGAATAAAATGTTGACCTATGACAAGGCAGAAGACAGAGCACATCTGCAACACCACTAGAGACCTTCCTTAAAATCTACCTGGGTTCAATATTTAGTCCACTTTAGGAAATGGTTTTCAACTAGTTTTTAATTTTTTTCAATCATATAAGCATCCAATCTACAATTCTATATTTTATCCAAAAGAATATTATCAGAAACTTTGTGAGCTTTGTTCTAGAAATCCAGGAACACTCTGATCACAAAAGATAATTGTCATGGTCTTTGCAAGCCTAAAATCTTATGTACATACAAGTTGTTATTATCACTTATTATTATATCTGCAGCTTTTCCCTGATCCACCAGTCTAATAAGTCCATCAAAAAAAAAGGACCTGCCTCAACTCACTGCCATTGCTGTTGTGCCTTTACTCAAATTTCCTGATAAAAGCTCATTTCCTACCCTTTCTTCAATGCTCATTTCAACTCTACTTCTACATGAGTCCTTCCCTGATTTCTCCATCAGCTAATGCCTTTCCATACCAAATGATCTTGAAGAGCTTTTGGCCCAAAACCCAATGGTACTCTCCTTACTGATGGAGATGAATGCTCTGCCCCATATGAGGAGTGGGGCAGAATTGGTAAGAGATGAGAGAGCCCCAGCCTTGGCCAAAACTCCTTTGAGAATTCATCATTCAGTTCTCATGACTTCCAGCTTCAAGAGAAAAGATGGAAGAGGTCAATCCCACTTCAGGTTGCTGAAGGAACAGACTCTGAGAAGACATGAGAGGGGCAGGCTGTTTCCATCCTGTTCCTTTACCTTGCCTGCTACTATAGAGACTTTGGGGAATATTCCCTTTGGGTGAGGTCCTCTCAAGTTCTAACTTTTATTGCTTTGTCATTTTGGGTAGAAGAGGGACCCTAACCTTTATATCTCAGGCTTGACTCCTTGACTTCCAATTCTACAATGAGTATACATAGAGAGTAGCAAAAAAAAAAAAAATCTATCCAAATCATAGCAAAACAGAAATCAGAGAAGGTATACCAAAGAACACAGAATAAAGGAGTTCTCCCTTTGGAAATTACTCAGCTCAATCAATAGAGAGGGACCTGAATCTCACCTAAGGGGAAGTCTAGTGAGTGGAAAATGGGTTATGATGAAGACTTCCTTTTCCTTTCAAGTCTTCTCAGAGTCTTTTTCCTTCATCAAACTGAAGTAGGGTTGACCTCTTCCATCTTCTTTCTTGAAACTGGAAACCACCCTTGTTTCCAATTTTACCCCATCCCTTATATGGGTAGAGTATTCCTCTCCATCAATAGGGAAAATGTCTCATATCAAAGGGCATTGGGACAGAAATTATATTTTTTATAAAGTTTGTGTTTATGTTATCTATTGTTTTCTCAGTAAGAGAAGCCCCTCAAGGGCCAAGACTGCTTCATTTTGTCTTTTGCAACCCCAGGCCCTACTACAGGGCTCTAAATAAATGCTTTTTGGTAGATTGATTGAAATCTAGTCATCACATCTCATAAGCACTGTAGAGATTTTTTGGACAAGCTACTCAATATTTTGCTCCTGCCTGCAAGGATGAAATGTAGAAATACACACACTAGTGGTATTCTTATACTAAAATCTCTGATTGCAATCCAGGTCTCCTAGTGATGGAAACTCATCAAAATACTGTACTTAGTGACAAGCTATGTAGGCGGCTTCAGCATACACGTGTATGCGCACATACACACACACACACACACACACACAATTCAATTCAGTTTAATAAACATTTATTAAGTGCCTACTATTTTCTGGGTTCTATGCTAGTCATGGAGGAGATATAAAGACAAAAGACCACACAGTTCCTGCCTCAAAAATATTTCACAATTCAGTAAAAAGGATGTTCAGTCAGTCAATAAGACATGTACAAAAATAAGTATCTTATCTCTAGCATGATTATTTTCACCACCCCCTCTCCCAAGTTTCAATACCATAACCATAAAGTCTGTCACAAAGATATATTTCCTCCCACACAGCTAGGGAGGAGAGGGCATAAGAGTCTCTGTGATAGATTCCTTTTTTCTAAGGTCTACAAAATAACTTGCCCTTCCTTTTATCCTTCCCAAGTCTGTCAAATTAACCTAGGTCTCCTCCTCATGGGCCAGATGTGACCCCAATACTGAGAAAAATATCACGATGCTGGTTATTCCCAACTGTGGCAATTCACAAAAAAAGTCACAATTCACCTCTATCCCATTCAAGAAGTACTCTGGGAATTTTTCAGAGGAGGGGGAACAGAGATGGGAAAATTAATTAAATTGAGACAAAATAAAAAAGGAAATTTTGTTTAATTGTGTGTTCCCTAGGCTATGTTGTATCCTGCCCATGATCTCTCTAGCACGACAGCCTCATTCTGTTACAGGTATTCAGAATTTAATTCACCTCCTCACTGGTCACATCCTGCTTTTAGCTCAAAGGACAATTATAGTAGGTTCCTAAGCCTTCTGAATTCTAACTGCAATCTCTCTCCATCTATTCTCTCTTCTTTATTCCCATTGTTCCTTTATTACCACCTGCCTGGAATACTGCATTAGCCTTCATCCTAGATCTCTCCCCCATGTCACTGTTGGATTAAACAGAGATCTGATCACATCACTCCTTAGCTCACAACATCCTAAAGCAATCTTTTACCAGCTAAATGGAGTCCAAATCTCTTACTCTAGCATCTAAGGTCAGTAGCAGCAGCATCCAATAACAACAACTAGTATTTTAGTAGCATTTTAAGGTTTCCAAAGTGCTTTACAAATATTGTTTTATTTGACTTCACGACAGCCCTGGAACCCAAGTCAGATGCTATTCCCCCTCTCCCCTCCAAGTGCCTTTCTCCAGGGAAACTGAACTACTTATTACCTCTTGTATACATCCAGTACTTTCCCACTTCTATACATTTACCTGCTTTGCTCTCTCTGCCTTAAAAGCCCTCTCCCAGCTTCACCATTCTGTTTTCTGAAATCATCATCTTTCAAGGCTCAGCCCAAATGACTTCTCCCATGAAGACGTCACTGATCTAGTGAGAAAAGATTTTTTTCATCCTCCAAACTTGCATTATACTCTCTAGCTCTTCAGTTTTAGGTATGTCCTATTTTGTTGTTTAATAATTTTTCAGTCATGTCTGACTCCTTGTGATCTCTTTTGGATTTTGTTGGCAAAGATACTGGAGTGGTTTGACATTTTTGTCTCCAGCTCATTTTGCAGATTAGGAAACTGAGACAAACATGGTTAAGTGACTTGTCCAGAGACATATAGCTAGTGAAATTGTATTTGAGCTCAGATCTTTCTGACTCCATACCCAGAACATTGTCTACTGAGCCACCTAGCTGCCCATATTCTATTTTACACTATATTAAATGGTTCTTGTGTGACATACTGGATAGAGACAACCTCTTAAGGAAGACTGGGGTTTTTGTCCTGCCTATGACCCACAAAAGTTGCATATTTCTGAGCAGTCACTACCTCAGTGCCCCAGTAACACCCTAAAACCATAAGTTCTAAAGAAAGTGTAAATCTTCAATAGTTGCAGGAATTTCCTCACTCAGAAATCCCTACCCCTATGAAATTACGGGTCTAGTCACTTTTCTACCCCCAAACAAGTTCATATTTATTGTAGGGTATTACCTATTAATGGGCAACTAGGTTGCACAGTGTGTAGAACACTGGACCTGGAGTCAGGAAGACTCATCTTACTGAGTTGAAATTTTGCTCAGACACTTAGCTATGTAACCCTAGGCAGGTGTAAGTCACTTAACCCTATTTGCCTCAGTTTCCTCATCTATAAAATGAGCTGGAGAAGGAAATGTCAAATCACTCTAGTATTTTTGCCAAGAAAATTCCAAATGGTGTCACAGTCAAATCTTGAAACAATTCAACAGCAACATTTGCTTATTAATATACATAAACATACAAACAGACACAGATATGTGTGTATTTACATAAAATTCTTCCTCCTAGATTATAAGTTCCAGGAGGTCAGAGACCATGCCTTATTTTGGGAGTGTGTTGGAACCAGCTCTAGTTGCCTTGAAAATTTATAAATTTGCATTTATAAAGTGAGTAATTATTTATAAAACATTTTTCTCCCAACAAATCTATGAGATAGCTAATATAAGTATCATAGTCCCTTATTTGGGATGAAGAAATTTAGGTAGAAATTTGAATTCAGGACTTCTAAGACCAGTGAAATCTAGAGTATCAAACCAATAGCACACTGCACAAAACTCCTCAGTAAGACAGAACCAGAATAAAAGATAATTTGGATATGTTTAACAAAATAAATTTTAAATTAGTACAGTATTGATAATGTTTAATTTGCAGGTTTCTAAGTCAATAGGTTGCCCATAGGAATTAATTTCTGTTTGAGTTTGACACTATTGATTTACACCATGCCACCATGTTTCTCAGTAGCAGGCATGTAATAAATATCTGTAAAATGAATCAATGAACCAGTGAATTTTTCCTGACTGATTGGATCCTTTCATTATAGAATCAAAGTGTTTCAATCACGACCTGACATTCAGCTCATGAAAACTAGCTTAGCCATAGCTTAAATGGTACAGCTCCAGTCGCAAACCCAGTCCCACAATGGATTCTGTCCCCAAAGTAATATGCTAATCAGGTACTAACATTTCCTCCCACAAAGATAATTGGTTCCTTTATAACAACAATGTTATAAACTACACAGACACAGATATTTAATAATTTATATCACATTTGTGTTCATTTATTTATTTGTTGTTTTGCATTTTGGATTCCTAGTTGTCTACCTCCTTCCTTCCCAATTCCTTATGCAGTTTTTTGCTTGTTTGTTTTTTTTACTAGTTATGTCTCATCCACATGGGCAGACATCCATTGCCAGTGTGGTATAACAGATTGAGCCCAGGACAGGGATTTTAGGAGATTTGAGTTATCCCCCCCCAAATTAGCTTTATAATCTTAAACAAATTACCTCTCTGCAAAACAAGAAAATTGGAGTATATGAATGACTCTAAAGGCTTTCTACTGCTAAAATTCTACTTTAGCACATAATCATCAGACACTTACTATGTGGGCTGTATAAACCTAGTCACCTTTCTCTCTCTGTGTCTCTGTCTCTCTGTCTCGGCCTGTCTCTGTTTCTCTCTCTCTGTTTGTGTGTGTGTGTGTGTGCGTGCATGTGTGTCTCTCTGTCTCTTTCTCTTCTGTCTCTGTCTCTCTTTCCTCCTCCTCTCTCTCTCTCTCTCTCTCTCTCTCTCTCACACACACACACACACACACATTCTTGTCTCTGTCTCTCTCTGTCTTTGTCTCTTTCTCTCACTTTGTCTCTGTCTCTGTCTCTCTATTTCTCTCTCTCACTCTCTCTGTCTTTTTTGTCTCTGCACCTCGATTTCTCTCTGTGTCTATGTCTTTGTGTGTCTGTGTGTCTGTGTCTGTGTCTTTGTGTCTCTGCATCTTTCTGGGTCTCTATCTCTGTGTCTCTGTCTCTTCTCTTTGTCTCTCTGTGTCTCTGTCTTTCTGTGCCTGTGTCTCTGTTTCTCTGTCTCTCTGTCTCTCTCTCTGTCTCTGTGTCTCTGTCTCTGTCTCTCTCTGTCTCTCTCTCTCTCTCTCTCTGTCTCTCTGTCTCTATCTCTCCCTCTGTCTCTCCCCCCTCCCTCTCTAGGCTTCAGTTTCTTCATATGCAAAATAAAGGGCTTAGATCAAATGATTTCTAAATTCCACCCCTTCCTCCCATCCAATCTGCATCCAGTTCTATTCCCTATAGTCCTATGACTTTATAGAATAGTGTGAGACAGAAAGAAATTTAAAACAGTCCATCCTTGTTCTCAGGAAGTTTACAGTGAACTGGGTAGAAGGTTATGAAATTATAAAAAGTTAAGCAACAACAGGGATAGAAACAGAACCTGTAATTTCATTGGTTTTAGGAGCTCTGAAATAATGAAAATTCCCTCTAGCAATAGGTTGGTATCTTCCTGAGACATTGGATAGTCTTCCCCCAACTTCCCCCAACTTAATTATTTCCTATTTATGCTGAATGTAGCTTGTTTGTTTGTATCCGTTTGCTTGTTGCCTCCTCCATTAGACTGTAAGCTCCTTGAGGGCAGGGCCTGATTTTTGTCTTCCTTATATATAGTAAGTGCTCAAAAAATGCTTATTGACTAATTAACTGACAGGTAACTTGCCTGGGTCACACAATTAGTATGTATCTGAGTCATGACTTGAACCCAGGCCAACCTGGTTTCATGATGCTATCCATATGGTCAGCTCTCTACTATGCTACAATACCTCTATAAATAAAACTAGAAGAGTTAAATGATAATAAAGAAAATAATTTAATATATTTTGCATGACTGTATTTGTATACCCTATATCAAATTGCTTACTTTCTCAAGGAGGAGAAGAAAGGAAACAGTTTGAACCCAAAATTAAAAAAAAAATGAATGTTAAAAATTGTTTTTACATGTAACTGGAAAAATATTTTTAAAAAAAAATAATTTAAAAGATGACACAAGGTTTCATTTCTGGGAAGAGAGCAATCACCTGAGTTAGAATGGTCTTGGAACACTTCATGCTGGAGAAAAACTAGGCTTTAAAGAATTGGAGATGTATTTGTTCCTTTTGAGGGGGAAAGGGCTCAAGGCAATCAGGGTCAAGTGTCTGAGACGAGATATGATTTCAGGTCCTTCTGACTCCAGAACCAGTATCTAACCACTATACCATCTAGCTGCCCCTTCAATATAACATTCTAATGTTCAATATTAGCCTGAGAGAGAGGCCAGTGTTCATTAAAAACCAAAATATAGGATTGTGCCTCTCTCCATTTGAGATGGAAAGCTTAGTTTATTAAGTCAGTCAAAAAAGATCCCCTTCAGTCAATGTGCACTGTAATTATAGAATGTTAAATTTCATGAGGCTCCCGGGACTATCTAGTTCAGTTAACTTGATTTAAATCTTACCTCTTGTACTTATTATTCAGTCATGTCTGGCTCTTCATGACCCCATTTGGGGTTTTCCTGAAAAAAGATACTTCATTGATTTGTCATTTCTTTCCTCACCTCATTTTACAGATGAGGAAACTGAGGCAAACTGGGCTCAATGACTTGACCAAGGTCAGATTTGAACTCAGGAAGATGAGTTTTCCTGACTCCAAGTCTGGCACAGTATCTTCTGCAACATCTATGTAATCTTGAGCAAGTTATTATTTAATCACCTGGGCCTCAATTTCCTCATCCATAAAACAAAAGAGAGGTCTTTTCCAGGTATAAATCTTTGATCTTATAAACTTTCTTCTCCCTACTTTTTGGAGATAGTCATTGAGACCCAAAGAAGTGAAATTGTTTGTTAAAGGACACAGATCTAATAAGGCTTAAGGCTGAAACTAGAACCCAGATCTCCTTATTCTCATTCTTCTGCCTCTACCTACTAACCCACAATGCCTAGAGAGAAACAAGAACTCTATGTGTGAGTGTGTGCTTCATTGTCCTATTTATCTGAGGATGAAGGTGCCAACAATGGTCCTTTCTAAGCCTGTCACTAAAAGGATTAGTGTATGATTCTATTACATTTGGAACATGCATATGGTATGATCACATGAAAATACAGTTGAGATCAAATAATGTGAACCATTCTGTAAATCATAAAGCACAATATAGATGTTGGTTATAATTACTATAATCTAAATATTTATAATCCATTCTAAAGAGTGACTCTCCAACTGGGCCCTAAGGAGAAAACTTTGCTAAGGAAGGCAGAAGGGAGAGGCTACTTCTGTACTGGCATTAATTTATTTTTTGCTGTAAAATACCATAGGGTGGCATTTACTTCACCACTTGAAAAAAAAAGTGGAATCCAAGCACATCAACAGTGGTGTTATCCACATCCTCCAAACAGATGGAAAGACTGTGTTTTTATTCCAGCAAGTGGGGCTTTCTGATATGACTAAAGGGACATCCTCTTGCTCCCCTGACATCATCTCAATGCAGATTGTTTTCATGATGCAGCAACATAAAACCCAGGGCATTTTATAGCACACCCCAAACACTAAAGAATAGAGTCCGAGACGGTGACTTCATTGACAGGAGGAAATTTCTCCGATCCAAGTGAATTTCTTCAACTTACAGTCTTAGAATTGTCTAGAGCACTGAGTGTGTAAATGACTTACCCAGTCAATAGATATCAGAGCTGAGACTTGAACCCAAGTCTTATTAGCTTTGAGGCCAGTTCTGTCTTTACTCACTTTCCTCACCACCCTGCCTCTCAAAAAAACTCTAAATGATCTCTCAATCTCACACATTTCTGACATAGGTGGTATACTATATATCTCCTTGTAGGCAAAACTTGGGCAAATTCTTTCAAGCTAGTTCCTCAGCTAGAGCTTAAAAAAAAAAGCTAAAGGCAGCTAAAAGTCAATGTAATTTGGAAGTTGTATCTTAGGAGCTAGTAGTGACCTGAAACAGATTCTTATTTGCCCTCTCCCCACTTTCCATCCTTTTTCTCCTGCTTCTCTTGCTACTTCTGGGGGAATTCTGAAAATTCTGGGAAAAATAAATAGGGGATCACCAAAAAGTAGAAAAGTTGGCATTTTCTCACAAAAACCTTCTGACTATGCAATTTGTGTGGATATTATGCAAGCCAAGTGCAAATTACTTTTTTTATCTCTCTCTCTCCTCTATTCCCCAACAAATTCTCTGTTTTTCATAAACCTTTGAATAGCACCCTAGATGAAATTCTCATAAAATGTAGCATAGTGGATAGAAACTGGGTAGTCAAGAAGACCTGAATGCAAATCCAACCTTAGACACTTACTAGTTTGACTTTGGGCAAAATAATTAAACTCTACTTGCCTCATTTTCCTCAACTATAAAATGGGAATGATAAATTTCCCCCAACTCCCAGGGTTGTTGTAAGAGTAAAATGAGATATTTGTAAAAAACACTTAGCATCTAGTAGATCCTATATAAATGCTAGCTCTTATTATATTATTATTATTGTTAAGGTGCCTGCTGTGGGAATGTTAAGTGAAGGACAGATTAAGACCATGAGAAAAGGCAAAGGGCTGAGAGAATTACTTCAGCCTGGGTAATAGAGGATTCAGGAATCCAACTGGGGCCTTATCTGGGCTACCTACCATCAGACTGTGCAGGAGCCAGTCTTTTACTGAGGTAGATCCAGAAAGGATTGCCTTTTCCCAGCCCAGGCCCACAGCATTCTGCCTTTGCCAATGCTTCTTTGAGCCCATAACTCACATTGCTGAAATAGTGGAGGAGTGTGTTTGAACTGAGGGTCTTATAGTCATGCCAAGTACAACCTGAGATGCCAAGGCTGCAGTGAGTGGGAGAAGGGAACCAGAGGGTGTCGTTAGTTGGGGGGAGGGGGGAATTAAGGCTGGAGGTAAGACTGACAGCCAAACTTTTCCTTCTTCCTTTTCCTTCTCCTTCCACCCCCAGCTAGAATTTTGACCTTGGACCCAGTTTCAATGGAGCCTATTCCCAACGTCACCCAGGTGGGGTTATATACACCCATTCTGGTTTACTGGAAATGGACTTGGGGGAATGGGTCATAAAGTCCTCACTTCATTCTTAAATCCATCCGGAAAATCAAAAAGATGCCTTGGAGAGAGAAAGAAAAAACAAGACAAAACATTGAAAACACCCAACTGATTTTTCCATTGAGCCACCAGAGGTGCTTTTTAAAAATGAGGATGAAGGTAAGGAAAAGACAAGACAGCAGGTCCTTAGTTCCTGGCTTTTTTTCTATCATTCTTCCCCCGCTGGCCAACAGTTATGTTTCATAGCGAGTTACTGCTCAGCTTAGATCTCATCCCATCCAAGTCCTGTTCCCCTGTTCCTCTCTCTCTCTCTCTCTCTCTCTCTCTCTCTCTCTCTCTCTCTCTCTCTCTCTCTCCCCTCCACCCTCCTCTCACCCACTCTGCCCCTGTCTCTCTGTCTTTGTCTCTTTCTCTCACTTTGGCTCTCCGTCTCTCTCTCCCACTCTCTTTTTGTCTCCCTCTGCACTTCGCTTTCTCTCTCTCTCTCTCTCTCTCTCTCTCTCTCTCTCTCTCTCTCTCTCTCTCTCTCTCTCTCTCTCTCTCTCTCTGACAACTTTAAGCATGGCAGAGCTCCCGAGAAACCTCGAGCCACCGCCCTGGGTCCTCTTCTCTCTCTTCTAGCCCATAGAAATGCATTTTCCCTTCTACATTCCTTCTCCCGGAACCCATTTAAAGGCAAATAAAGAAGGGGAGGGGGTTAGAGGCCTTAAAGAACTGAGATGGAGCAGGGGCTCCATTCCACCGGGCTGGCGGAGGACAGGGTGGCCGGGGTCCGAGGGAGACCCAAGGCTCGGGCGGGCGCTGCTGCAGCTCCTCTGCGCCTCCAGTTCCACCCCAAAAGTTTCTGGGCAGCGGAGGGGAAGAGTGAGTACTGGGGCGGCACCGGGGGAGGCGCCGACCCCCTGCTCCCCGCTGCCCACCGGCTCCCAGCCCGGCTGCGCCCCCGCCTCCAGCGGCGGCCGCTGCCCGGGCGGGTGGGCAGGGGGCCATGCCCCCGGGCCCCTCAGCCGGCTCGGGCTGCGCCCCCTCCTCCTCCTCCTCCTCGGGCCCCCCGCCCGCCTCTCCTTACCCAGTCCCGGCACGAAAGTGTTGAGGAACAAGCAGATGACGGCCACCGGGAAGGGCATGTAAGGGATGGCGGCCCGCAGGGGGCCCTTCTTCTCCCGCACCTGCACCACCACCCCCGCTGGACGAGGAGGCCCCCCGGGGGTCCGCGGCTGCGGCCGGGGGGGGCGGCCGCCGCCTCCCCGTCTTTGTGGGGGTGCTCCATGGCTTCTGCGGGCTCCGGGCCACCCTCGGGGGGCTGCGGCCGCTGCGGGGCTGGCTCCGGGAGAAGGCGCCTGCGGGCCGGGGACACCCCACTCGCGTCTGCAGGCTCGCACCCGCGAGGGAAGGGAAAGGGCAGCGTGACACCCCAGTGACAGCGCTCCTCGCCCCTCCCCCAGCCCGACTTCGGCCCCGCCCCCCACTCTCCAAAAGAAAACCGTGGAAGCAAAATCGGGGGTTGATGCAAAAACAAAGCGAAGCTGCCGGGGAGGAGGCTGGTTGGTGCTGGCGACCAGAGAGCACTCCCCTTCCTCGGGAAGAAAAAACTGCATTAAATTTCCGAAAGAAAACCTAAATCCTGAACTCTGTTCCGTCTATATACGCGATATGCTAACTGTATCAGAACTATATTCTGTCTTATCCGTCCGTCACCCTTTAACTTGCGCCTGGCCGAATTGATTTGTCCTTGTAACATCCCCGGGAGGGAAAGCCGCCCGAGGACTGTTGCCTTGAGCTGGGAGAGCCATCCACAAAAGAGGAAACTGAGGCAGGGAGTGGTTTTGTGCTTTGTTTCTGGTCACCCAGAAAAATCAGCGAGGGGACTCAGAGGAGAGCTCGGGGTTCTGCGTGGGGACTCTGTGAGCATCCCCGCCGGCCGCCCGAGAGCTTAGCGGGCTTCAGCGGACAAAAATCCCCTGCCTTGGGACAGGGAGAAGCGCTAAAATCAGTCAGCTCCAGAAGATTGAAAAGAGAAGCCCCCTCGAGGGTCTCAATCCAGTTAGACAGAAAGCGTGTAAGGACGGGGACAGCGCCGTCTGCTGGTTAGCGCTCAACAGTTGGGTACCCAACTTCTTACCTCCCACTCGGGGAGGAAAAAATCAGTGTTTAAATAGATGACTGAACAATGCCCATTCTTATTCCGGATCAAAATAAGCAAAGGAATTCAACACAGACAAACTAGGCTACTAGTAAGGAGGACTTAATGGAAGATGACCTGAATTTTCCAAGCTAATTCAAATTATTTGGATGATTGTAGAAGGTTTTCATTTTTTACATACACAAAAGAAGCCTCCATGGTTTGTTTCTGTTTTTCCAGAAATAATAGAGCTTGTGTTTTCTCGAAATCTTTTTTTTAAATGCCCACCACAAAGCATTACTGGTCAGGAAAGACTGTTAAAGAACAGAGACTGTAATTTCCTAGGTCAATGGCCAAAGTTTACCTTTCACATTGAAAGCCAGGAAGGGACAGTGTTATTGATTGCCCTTCTACACAATCACTCTCTAATGACTCTAATAACTAGCACTCTATCCACCGAAGCATCTAGCTGTCCCCCTCACTTGAGATGGTGGGTTAGAGTCAGGAAGATGGGAGTTCAAATTTGGTCTCAGACACTTGATTCTTACTAGTTGTATGACTTTGGGCAAGTCACTTATCCCTGTTTGCCTTGCATCCAGGGCCATCTCCTGTACTACTGATGTCTGCCCACTGGATCCAGATGACTCTGGAGGAGACTGGTGACTTAGCACAGTGTCCCCTCCCTCAAATTCAACTCACATGCTTGTCATGGAATCACCTCCCTGAGGCCGTGGTCTTCTTCAGAAATGAAGGACAAACATTAAAAATGCTAAGACTCCAAGTCAGAAAAACTTGAGTTTAAATCCTATTGCCTATGCATCACTGAATGAGTCACTGAACTAACTTAGAATAATCCCCACCTCATAGAATTATTCTAAGAATCAAATGAAATAACAATTGTAAACCTTTCAGATAGTAAAACTTTAAACTGCACAAAGACTTTTGGGACACCCTGTATAAATGTAAGTTCCTAGACATTCCACTGGCAGCCTGGTGGCATAGTGGATTAAGTGATGAACACTCTTCTTCTTGAATTTGAATTTGAATCTGACCTCATATGGGTACTAACTGTGACCCTGAGCAAGTCACTTAATGCTGTTTACCTCAATTTCCTCAACTGTAAAATGAGCTAGAGAAAAAAATGGCAAATCACTTTAGTATATAAATGAGGCATGAAGAGTCAGACAGGACTGACTTTGCCACAGCAAAATGCCCTCTACTAATAGGATCATTTTGGAGGAAAAAAAGGCGCTACAAGTAAGTCCTTCTGGGAACTGGGTACAATTAGAATTGCTGTCAGGTCAGTTGTAGTTTCAACTAATTACTAACTGGCTTATAGAAAAAACTCCAGAAGTCAATTTCTTCATCATTGAAGAGATAAATTCTCTTTCAATACCATTGACTGTTCTTTTGGGGGGGGGGGGGTGTTGCAAGACAATGGGATTAAAGTGACTTGCCCAAGGTCACACAGCTAAGTGTCTGAGGCTGGATTTGAACTCAGGTACCCCTGACTCCAAGGCCAATGCTCTGTCCACTGCACCACCTAGCTGCCCCTCAGTGCTATTGACTGTTGAAATGCCCACGTCTTCTGAATGAGGTGATGGGAGGTGGAGAGGGGGGGAAGGAATGGGAAGGAGGGAGGAAGACTAAGGATGGGATAAAACTGTCTCGGTATTTCACTCAGTTGTAGTTCTGACTGTCTACAGACCATTTTAGGTAGTTATATCCTTCCAAAGAAAAGTCCAGCCTTTAAATAATACCCCAGACATAGTCAATCTGTAGCAAACACAGCAGAGGAGGGATAACATCAAGAGCTGATAACAGCTAAACAATACAACTAGGCCAGGCACTGGGTCATGAGGATGAGATCTATTTCTTGGCCTTGTTCTGTCATTAGTTGAATAAAATATTTTTGCCTGAGGTCCTCTTTTTATAAAGGGACATAATAACTCAGAACCAAGTTAGCTCCTGAATCATACAAAGAATTGGATAGGTCCTTCTGGCAAAGTCAGATTTGTAGATTCTAAATAATTGCACCTTCACTGGTTCAAATTCAGCAATTATTTCTCATGTGCATGCTATGTGCAGATTATAAGAGAAGGACTCTGCAGACCCTGTTCTCAAGAAAATGTAGCATGTCTGTAAATAAGTATAATGGAGAGTTGGCTTGTTCAATAAAGCCTGAGGTGGATCTAGTCATCTCTCTTTGCCTCAGTTTCCTTGGTAAAGATTGATAATCAGTGAAGGAAGTGGATCACAGGACCTTGGGACTTTAAAAGGTCCAGAGGGCTCTTCTGCACCTTGTCATTCCAGAGTTTATTTCACAGCCAATGTAGCTTCAATGCCCAGAGGAACAAAGAGCAATTTGGGAGAATGACTTTTAAAAACTCAGCCCTATGGTAGTTGAGAAGAATCATCATTTGCTAGGCATGCTACATCTAGGTTTGAGTTTGGTGGAACCAATGCTGTGTATTTGAACAGGCTAATAAATCTCTATGCCTAAGTTTCTCCATGCATGTCTAAATGGAGAACAATTTATTTTCTGAGGTAAAGCAGAATGGAGCTTACCAGATTGATCAGCTCTTCCTAGCCCCTTCAGACTTATTTCTTGTTTCTATGGACCACAATTGATATCAGAAAACCAAAAAGTAGTTGAAGGAAATTTTCTTACTCTAAGTTAAAAGAATAAATTGAATTCACAAAATGGCAACTGAAGCAGACAAAAAAAGTTATACTAAAATGACCAAGGTCTTCTCTAGCTGAGTAACTGGATCTGGGTGATTAGGGCTCTAGACTCATAAGAGTTGAAATATGATACAAAAGACCTGGATCTCCTAGAAGAAAACTGAACTCAGTAGAGAGATTTTTTGTGAAGAAAAGCTAATCAAAAATACCTCAACTTCCAAGTAATGCTGTTTCAACCCAATGACATCACAAATGCTCACAGTATATTTTCAAGAAACAAGCAGCAGTATTGGAGGTAAAGGACTTTTTCATATTGATACTGCTCTTGGAGTCTGAGTTGCCCTGGTCACTTGTGGAAGTATTTATTCTTACTTTATGTTGGGGGGAATTTTTCATACTATGTATTTCTCTGGTGTTTAATTCAATGTCTGTTGTTTTAAACTAATGTGTACTCTGGTGGGACTGGTAAAATAAAATAGTTGGGGGGGCAGATTTTGTATCTTGTGAGCTATGGTTTTGACTTAATGCTCCCCCACAACATGCTTCAAACCTGGTGTTGCTTTGAGAGGACATTAATATGAGGGGGTTCGGGGAGTTGCAAATAAAAAAAGATAACAACACCTGTCCTATCTACCTCACAGGTTGTGAGGATAGAAAGATAGGAGAGGTGTGAAAAGAGTGATTATTTTTGCTTCTTTCAATCTGGCAGTTGATTCTGGGATGTTTCTCTCAAGTCTTTTTCATCTAAGGTTATCAAGGAGGCTTTTGCCTCTGCAGAATTTATGGCATTTTTTATTGCCTGCCTTGAGATTACAATGTAATAGACCAATCTGTGGCCACTAATAGGGTTGGATGATTTATAAATGTGTTATAATTAATCCCAGCATTGCTTGCAAGGAGATATGTGCAAGGATATGCCACTCAGGAAAAAACATCATTAGTTATGTAGAATGATGTTAAGTAACAAAATAATAATAATAATAATGATATCACTGCATATTGTATAGCTATCCTTTATACTGTCAAAGCCCTTCTCATTTGCTCCCAATCATCCTGAAAGATAGGCATAATTATGATTAATTATTCTCCCTTACAGATGGAAAAACTAAGCAAAAGTAGCTTAGCATAGTTTCACACAACTAGCTTGTAATTATCAGGGCCAGAATTTGAATTCAGCTTTCCTGAATCCAAGTCACACACTATTTATACTCAATTACCTGATGCATGCATGTAGTGGCCAAGAGTCAGTTAAGGTCAATAGTTCTGACTTCTTGCATTCAGTTTTCATTGAGGGGCAGCTAGGTGGTGCAGTGGATAAAGCACCGGCCCTGGAGTCAGGAGTACCTGGGTTCAAATCTGGTCTCAGACACTTAATAATTACCTAGCTGTGTGGCCTTGGGCAAGCCACTTAACCCCGTTTGCCTTGCAAAAACCTAAAAAAAAAAAAAAACAGTTTTCATTGAGCTTTGTCTTTCCAAGTCTTCTGTGGATCAGGGTTTAATTAGGAATTCCAGGTAAGCGAAGACCAAGGGAAGAGAGAGAGAGAGAGAGATGGAGGGAGAAGGAGAGGCAGAGAGAGAAATGACTGCATGCAAGGTTTTGGGAATTATTTTTCAATACCCTCAAAAAAAATGAGCCTTTTGCAAAAGAGCCCCTCCAGGAATACTACAGCAAAGGAAAGTACTTTCTCTTTAAGACACCTGGGTCTCTGTATTACTTTTTACACAAACAGTTTAAAAACATTCTTGAATCTTGTGCAGCAGCAGTCACTGCCTTAGACCCAAATTCTAAATAAAATGAGGAATATGGTAAGAAAAGAGGACACAGGAATCCAGTGGAGGGCTCTGTGAGGTTCACAGAAGCCTTGGGACAAGCAGGTATCTAGGCTAAAGAAAACCAAGGATCTGGGAATTCCTCCACCTCCCTAAATGTCTATGGCCATCAGCCAAATCTAGGAATGAACTGAGAGAATATAAGAGCCATAATTATCTCTGGGAGCCTTCTCCTTCCTAAAGAGAATCCCTTACTTAGCCTGGCATACAAGGACCTCTTGTCCATTTTCTCAGCCTGATCTCACAGCATCCTAACTCCCTCACTACAACAAAATCTGACTTTTCATCACCTTGTCCTGCTCTGTACTGTCTAGGCGTTTGTTTAGGGTGTCCCACTCAACAAGAAGTGTTCTTCTTCTCATCACCACCTATCAAAATCTTTTTCCTTTTGCAAGGCTGAGGCCAAAGGCTATCTCTGCCTGGAAGTCTTCCTTGATTTTCCCTATGTATTTTCTTCTACCATTTTGTCTGAATCTCCCCTTTGTTCTTATCATGTGGGTCTGAATGTTTGAGGCTGAATTTGAACTCAGGCTTTCCTGACTTCAGGTCCAGTATTCTATTTACTGAGCCACCTATCCACTCCCTATTTTGTCTGAATCTCCCCTTTGTTCTTATCATGTGGGTCTGAATGTTTGAGGCTGAATTTGAACTCAGGCTTTCCTGACTTCAGGTCCAGTATTCTATTTACTGAGCCACCTATCCACTCCCTTGATTATCAACTCCTCAGTAACTTCTTGTCTTCCTTGCTCTCCCTCTTTTTTATTTTTCCTTCTCCCTCTCCCCTTTTCTTCCTCCTTACATGACTCTTTCTCTGCCTTTTCATCCCCAAGTTACAACCTCTCTTTGTCCCTTGCTAGACAGTCATTCATTCAATGCCAATTCCATTCAATTTCTGAAAAATCTATTAGGTAGTAATGAATTTGCAAATCAGCTTTCCTACTGGGGATTAGGTTTATAGTTTCATTGTAATTACAGTTCAAGAGCTGAACAGTCAATCAGGTTGACTGATGAAGGCCCCAAGGTTCCCTATTGACCAAATCCTCTTTCCTGGTGGTTAGAATGTAAAATCTCTGAAGGCAAAGACTATTTCACTTTTGTCTCTCTATCTTCAGTGTTTAGCACAGTGCCTTTCATAACAAAAATAAAATTTTTATTGTGTTTATTGTTTGTTGATTTATTATCTCATCCTTTCCATTACTGACCATGGATTAGTTCTTTGGTTCCTAAATGTACATTTCACTCACCCTTCATTGGCAAGATGCCAGTGCCAAGTGTACCAGTTGGTAGAGATTCATTCTCTCAGTTCAAGTCCTAATGTACATGGAGAGTAGCATCATACATGAGTCTGTACAGGAGATACAGAACCAAGAGCTCTAATCAATCTCTGATGAAAATTTTTCTGTCATCTTATGCAAACTTCCCAGTTAGTGTTCCTGTCTCTGAAACTAGAGTCATCTCTCTCCTACCTCCACGTGGTCATAGGGTGAAAGAAGAGGAACAGGAGGTGGTGGAGGAGAAAGAGAAGGAATTGAAAGGAGAGAAGGAAGGGGAGGAGGGTAACATAACATGTTGATAGGCATCATGTTTGGTCCCCAATCAAACCTGTCAGAGAGACTCCTGGGTTGTTGTTTGTCTTGGACTATTTCTGTCTTTATGAGACATAAAAGGGACAGTTAGAACAACAAGAGTCGTGGCAGGAGATGGGTCTGGAAAGTGATGGAGTGGTGGACTAAGTGGAGTGCAAAGGAAGTAAAGTAGAGGACTGTAGGTGATGGAGGACCCCAGGGAAGTGGAATTCTTTCCATCTCTATGCTCCTTTTTGTAAATAAAGTAAGTGAAATTAAGTGTATTCTCCCAGGACATTTTCACCAGGCTTTTGGGACTACTGTAGAAATATTTTCTAGATAACAAAGTTGAAGGGAGGGAAAGAAGAATTAAAAAGCCAAGAAAAGAAAAGGACCTCACGGGGGAGGGGGAGGATAGATTGGGTGGGGGAAGAGGGAAGGAGAAAGGAAATAGAGAATGAGAGGGAAGAAGGGGAGAGAGAGAGAGAGAGAGATGAATAAGGAGAAAGAGGATAGGGATGATGAAGGGAGGAAAAAAAGAGAAAGGGGTGGAGAGAGAGAGGAAAGGAAAAAGGAGGGAGAGGAGGAGATGGAAATTTGGAGAGAAGTGTCTGCACACTCTCTTTCCTCATCTCACCTCTTAGCTCCCCTGCCTTCTTTTAAAACAGCTCAATTCTGACTTTCTTTTAAGTTTTTTTTTTTGCAAGGCAAAGTGACTTGCCCAAGGCCACACAGCTAGGTAATTATGAAGTGTCTGAGGCCGGATTTGAGCTCAGGTCCTCCTGACTCCAGGGTCGGTGCTTTATCCCTACGGCCACCTAGCCGTCCCTCAATTCTGACTTCCAAAAAGTTTTTCTTGGTTTCCCCACCTCCAGCTACTAATGCCTTTCTTTCTGAGATTACCTTCCATCTACTCTGAATATATCCTGTATGCTGTCTCCCCTGCTAAAATGTAAGCTCTTTGAGGGTAGGCTTTAGTTTTGCCATTGTTTATCTTAGTGTCTGGTCCATGGGTAATTATTTAGCAGACTACCATTCTGCACATAGCAAGTCCTTATTGAATATTGTTTTTTTGGTGGTGTTTTTTTTAGGGTTTTTTTGGTAAGGCAAACAGGGTTAAGTGGCTTTCCCAAGACCACACAGCTAGGTAATTATGAAGTGTCTGAGACCGGATTTGAACCCAGGTACTCCTGACTCCAGGGCCAGTGCTTTATCCACTATGCCACCTAGGCACCCCTTGAATATTGTTTAATTGAAAAAAACAAAGCCCAGTGGACTGAGAGTATAAGCACTGGTACCAGGGACACACCCATCCTCCAACTGCAGAAGATAACTCAGCCACAGGCATCTGCCCTAACTTCCTGATCTACTTCTGAGTCCCTAACTCTGCATCTGAGGGGCCATATGCATTGCAGCCCCCTCTCCGCTCCCCCTGCTCTATGGCTCTTTTCTTCCTTCCTCCTTTCCTTCCTCACATGGAGCACCGAGCTTCTTTCCTTCCAGTCACATTGTCTCATATTTCTCAGGATGACACATTGGGACATGAAGCACTGTGATTTTGGCAGGCTCTGCAGACCCATCTCTCCCTCAACATTTAGTTCCTGAGAGTAGGTTGATTTGTTTACTTGAACACTGCACTCCCCACTGATGCCTATTAAGTTATTAGCTCTGGCCACAAGATGCATCAAAGGACCCCCCCCCCCCAGAAGCAAGCTGTCCAGTATTACTGCATGCATCTCCGGCTCCTCACTTCTCTTAGGAACACATCAATATGTCACACACTGCACCTGAGAGTGGTTGATGGGGTGGGGACATACCTGGACACTAACCCAGTCACTGGTTCACTTCCACAAAGCAGACTGGAGAAATGAACATAGACAAGATATATGATGTCAGTTTGCTATTTCTATTGATCCAAGGAGTGAGAGGCAGGAGCAGGGTAGAAGAAAAAGTGCTTTGGATGGCGGGGGAAGGGTAAAGGTGTGGACAAAGATTCCTTCAGGTTTTGTTTTTGTATCCTTTTGTGGTTATTGTTCAGTCATTTTAGACTCATCCTGATCCTGTTTGGGCAAAGATACTAGAGTGGTTTGCCATTTTCTTCTCCAGGGGATTAAGGGAAACAGAGATCAATTGATTTGTCCAGGGTCACATATCTACTGAATATCTGAGGCCACACTTGAACCCAAGACTTCCTGACTCCACTGAGCCACCTACCTGCCTTTTAGGCCTGATACAGAGTCCAATATAATATAAGCCTTTAATAAATGTTAATTATTGAATTGAAAGTATGACCCAAAGTTCAGTTGACCCTTGAATACAGCCTTAGATATATAGAAAGAGTATCCAAGTTGGTAGAACTTTTAAAGGATACCAACAAAGTCTCCACTCATAACCATTTATTTTTCTAAATAGCTATATCTAAAACTCCTACCAAGAACCAGTCATTCCATTAAGCTTTTTTTTTTTTTTTTGGTTTTGTGTGGCAATGGAGTTAAGTAATTTGCCCAAGGTCAGACAATAAGTATCAAATGTCTGAGGCAGAATTTGAATTCAGGTCCTCCTGACTCCAAGGTTGGTGCTCTATGCACTGCACCAACTAGTTGTCTCTGCTATTCTTTTAAGTTAAAGTAATGTCCTCTGTTATTGGAAATTGAGGGGATGCCCATCAGTTAGTCGAACAAGCTGTGGTTTGTGATTTTGATGGGATGTTATTGTGCTATAAGAAATGACAAGGAGGATGAATTCAGAAAGACACAAGAATACTTAGATGAACTGATGCAAAGTGAAGTAAGCAGAACCAAGAGAACATTATATACAGCAATATTGTAATGACAATCAAGTCTCAAAGATTTAATTACACTGATCAATACAATGATCCAATACAACAATTCCAAAGATCTCATGATTAAAAAATGCTATCCATCTTCAGAGAAAGAACTGATAAACTCTGAATGCAGACTGGAGCATTTTTTTTTTACTTCCTTGATTTTTTTTTCCCATATGAAAAAATGACTTCATGTGATTTACCTTCTCAATAGATGGGGAAGGGTCTGGAGGGTGGGGAAAGAACCTGGAACTCAAAATTTAAAAATGAATAGTAAAAATAATGCTAAAGGAACTGTCCTTTATTAAGATACAAAATACCAAGAAGAATGTTATATTAGTATACTTATTAATATCTTTGTCTGCATTAGCTCATAAAATATTAGATCTGAAAAAACCTTAGAAATCATCTGATGCAACCCCTTCTTTAGAAGAAGCAGAAAGAAGTAACTTAACAGAAAACGCACAGTTGATAAATTGCAGATATAAACTGAAAGTCCAGGTCTTCTGATTCTTTGCCCAAGTCTTTTTATACTGACAGTTCTATAGCCTTTCCAAACAGGTATGTCTTACGATTAGAAAATCATAGGATTTAGATTGGTAAGAGACATTATAGATGATATCCTTCCAAGGTCCTTGTTCTGTTTTTGTACTGCTAGAGAGCTAATAATGGTTTTTACATTTTTAAAATAATGATAAAAGTCATTCTTAGCTCACAAAATCAGTGAGCAGCAAGTTTTGACCCTTGAGTTGTTGACCCCTACTAGTTCAACCGTCTCATTTTACAGAGAAGAAAACTGATGTCTAAAAAGATTAAATAATAATAGCACCTCCATAAGGGGTAAGGGGAGAAAGATGATTCTAGAGTGTCATCACTCTAAGATGATTGACTCAGGTAGGGCATAACTTGGAAGCATTGGTTCTGGAAGGGAAAGGTTTCATAAATATTATCTAATTCTCTCTTTTCTCTTCTTTTTTTTTAAGGTTTTTGGTAAGGCAAATGGGGTTGAGTGGCTTGCCCAAGGCCAGCTAGGTAATTATTAAGTGTCTGAGACCAGATTTGAACTCATGTACTCCTGACTCCAGGGCTGGTGCTCTATCCACTGCGCCACCTAGCCACCCCTAATTCTCTCTTCCTAACAACTCTGAATTGGTTTCATTTCAAAGATGAAGAAACAAGCAGAAGGAGATTAAGATAGTGGTAGCACATTTCTCTCAGGGTTAAATTTAAATAAAGGGCACATAGCTAACCACCCATCCAGCTATTATCTGGCCACTCCTTTTGTCTCTATAAAGTCTACTTTTAGACTTTCTACTAAAATGAATTTCTGAGTTCCCATGCTCTTGACCCAAGGACAACTAGACCACTAAGCATCAATTTGCCTAGATACAGATAGAAAGAATTCTTTACAGGGGATATTAGGAGTTATGTCTCTTGAAATTATGTTTGGAGGAGTCAGTTGGGAGGTGGAGGGTGGAGGGAAGGAAGAGTACTGTGACTTGAGCTCATCAGACAGAGTCCTGGCTTGGGGCTAAATTATGCACAGCAATTTGGCTTGCTGTACAAAATAGAATTATGTTTCAGTCCAAATTCCTTGCCATGTATAAATTACTTTTTATTTTATTACTCCATAAACCACCTTCCAGACGGACTTGAATGCCACATTGAATCTGCCAACCATTTTCCCAAGCAGCAAGTGTGCAAATCATGTACCATTCCCATTAGTTCAGAGAAAGATTTTCTTCTTTTTTTATCTTAAAAAAATAAAACATCTTAGGCACTTCTATTTTGAATAATTACTTACAAATTTCCAAAAGAAAAAGCTAATATTGCACATTATGATGCAGTGAAAAGATCTCCAGTAGGGAGATTATAAGTTCATAAACTGTATATAACTGGTCCCCATATGTCAAATGATAGGATTGAACTAGTTGTCCCTTCCAGATCTATAACTATGATCTTATGATTCTGTAATTATACAGGATATTCTGACATGGTTTCCTAACTCCAGACTGATCTACAGAGAAGAGATCCCTTACAAACATTGCTCTGCTTTATGCCAAAGTCTTAGAAACAGAAGATTTAATATTCAATTACAAAGCATCCTCCCAATTTTAAGGAGATGTGGGATCACACTGACAGCACCAAGAAGGACCTTAGAAATCATCTAGTCCAAACACTTCATTTCACCTATAAAGGTGAAAAAAATCTGAGGTTTAGGAGTTTAAAAAATTGGATTGTCCTTTATTAAATGGGGTGGCTCCTAGAGAGGGGAACCCCTTCTACTAATGCACATTTGAAAAAAAATGAAATGAATGCAAGCTCAATTCAATTAACATTTATTAAACTCCTACTGGATATGGGCTAAGTGCTAGAGATACAAATAAGAAAAAAAATAGTCCCTGCCCTCAAGGAGTTTATAATCTATTAGAGAGGAAGGCAACACACAAAAGAAAGCTGAAATATTGAGGGTGGGGGTGTCAGGAGGAGCATATGGTGTATGCAACATGGTGTGTTTCATGGAGTTTATTCATTGTTTCTTAGAACCACCAAATAAGATTTTTCAGGGCATCACTTTCCAAGGAGTTGACCCTTGTGTTTTCCTGTCCTGCCTATTGTAAGGTTTCTTGCAATTGAATTTACAGTGAATAGAGCAGCAGGAAGACTTGAGTTCAAGTCCATCTTCAGAAACTTATTATTTAATCCTGAGCAAGTCATTTAATCTCTATTGGCCTCAATTTCCTCAACTGCAAAATGGGAATAATAACACCACCTACCTACCTGACAAGATCAAATGAAATGATATTTGTATAATAGGCAATAATTAAACATTTCTTGCCTTGCAGAATGGGCTCATTTATTCTTATATGAGGCATTGGACATCATACCACCCCTCTCCAAAGACTTCTCAGTAGAAAGATTGTTTTCTAAGTAAATGAGATTGAAAGACAGACTATTGGTTCTACTTCATATATCAAGACTGTTCAGGAAGAGTGATTCACATACAAGAGTGGTTCATATACATCTCTGCTGTATGGTGGGACATAGTATGCCCCAACTACTCAGAATTCCCAGTTACCTTCTCTGAGACCTGCTAGGTTGTGTCAGACTGGAAAGTATATTCTCTCTCCTGGTATATACATAAATACATATTACATACATACATACATATATATATGTATGTATGTATGTATATATCAAAACCCTGCCCCAAGTTCTTCTCCCTATTATGTGTCCACCAGAGGGGGCAAAAATACTTTTGTTTATTGTCCATCAGGTAATTGGTACCTCTGGAATTTTTAGAAGAGTTGGGAGAGAGCAATAGTGACCTGCAACCTCTAGCCTGATCTACTTAAGTGGAAAATTAACTCTGCACACCACCTCAAACTGCTGTCTACACTGGACAACAGTCACTAAACTATGGTTGCACAGGAAAAATAAAGAAAGGCATCTGAACCCTTTCAGCCTCGGTTTCCTCATCTATAAAAGGAGGGAGCTGGAAAAGATGAGTTCTGAAATTGCTTCCAGTTGTAACCCTATGGGGAAGAAGATGAGCAGGGAAGAGAGGAGAAAGAAAAGGGCAAGAAATAGAGAGAATGGGGAGAGAAAGGCTGAGATAGAGAAGGGAAGCTTTATCAGTTCACATAGGTTTAATTATTATCTATATGAAGATGACTATCACTTCTAAATAATTGTAGGTGCTGAGGATACAAAGAAAAAAGGAAATGTTTCTTGCCCTTCCAGGAGCTTACATTCCATCTGGTGAATATGCACCAAACCCAAGAGGAGAGAAGGGAAGGTGAGAGGGAGAAGGGAGGCTAAGGGAAAGAGAGAGAGAAAGACAGGAAGGAGAAGGAGAAGAAAGGGGAAGAGGAGTGAGAAGAGAAAAGAGGGAGAGAGGATGGAGGAGAGGGCAAGAAGAGGGGGAAGGGAAAGAAAGAAGGGTAGGAGAGGGAGAGGGGAGGGGGAAGGAAAGGAAGAAATAAAGGGAGAGAGGAAAGAGAGAAGGGGGACAGGAAAGGGAGGAGAAAAGCTAGAGGGAGAAGGAGAGGAAGGATAAGGAAAGGGAGAGAGGAAGGGGAAGAAGGAAAGAGAGGGAGAAATGAGGGGGAGGAGGAAAAAGGAGAGGGAGAGAGAGAAGGGAAAAGGGAAAGGGAGAGAGGAGGGAGAAGAAGAGAGGCATTTCCAGTGATAATAAGTCTCAGGATACTAATAAATTCAAAGATTTTAGGCTTTTAATTACTATAAAACCATGGCAACAAGAGAAACAGAAACATTTTAATGATCCACTAAGGGATGACAACTGCTTACATGGTGCCCTTAGTGGTCAGCAGACAGGCCTCTGAAGAGCCAGAGTAGACAGGTGTTTCCAAGGATATGATCCCCCTAGATTAAAAAAGATGCCTTACCTCTGGCTCTGACCTACAGCAAAAGCAACCCTACAGATTTCACACTTGCCATGAGAGTGAAAATGAAACCTGACTATGCTGTGGGGCTTTTGGCCTTTGCCCTTGCTGTCAGTAAAGAAGACTTTTCCCAAAGAATAGCAATGCCCTCCTAAAACACAATTCCCACCTAACCCCTCTATACAGATACTTATATAGCACGACAGAGCCGAGATTCCCCAAGTTTTTAATCACATATACAATTGGACTGGAATAATAGATAATGCTAGATCACACCCCTCTCTACACATTTCCATTAGGAAGGGAAATGCAATACCTGTTCAATACCTGTTTTTTGACTCTGCTCACACACTTCACACACTTCAAAGGAAATAAAAAGTTATTCCCACACATAGAGAGGTTTGGGACTTGAAACAATAATATGTTTTATATTTGTATATGACATAACATAAAATAGATTTTATATTATATAGCTTATGTTGTGTATTTATTTATATTATCTATATTTTATTATCTTTATATTATTATTCCAATAGAAGATGTATGTGCATATATATATATATATATATATATATATATATGATTAAGTTCTAAGATGTGTATAGAAAATACTACAGGAGTTCAGAGGAGAGAAAGGGCAATGAGAATGAGGAAACCTATGAGGTTTCAGAGTGAAAACTGAGCTATATCTTGCAGAGCCACATTATGGAAGGAGTTAAAAAGCAGACAAAGTTTAGACTTAAGAAGTGAGGAAATAGGAGCAATTGAAGGTTTTTAAGAAGGGAAGTAACATAATATTGTTGTTGTTCAGTGTTTCCAACTCTTCATGACTGCATTTGGGGTTTTCTTGGGCAAAGATACTTGGAGTAGTTTGCTATCTCCTTTTCCAGCTCATTTTATAGATGAGGAAACTAAGGCAAACAGGGGAAAGTGACTTTCCCAGGGTCCCACAGTTAGTATCTGAGACCAGATTTGAATTCAAGTGTTCCTGATTCCAGAGCCAGTACTCTATCCACTATGCAACCTAGCTATGCATAATGTGTTATATTTAAATATTTAAATTTAAATATCCATTAAGGTTACAAAGGGGAAGGGGAGTATCTAGGTAACTGGCCCTGGAATCAGGAGGACTTGAGTTCAAATTTGACTTCAAACACTTGACACTAATTGTGGAACCCTGGGCAAATCACCTAATCCTGATTGCCTCCCCCTTCTGCCCCAAAAGTTATTTTCATATGTTATTTTATTTGGTCTTCTCAACAATTCTGGAAGGTAGGGAGTTGGAATATTCATGCCTCCTATTTTATATGTAATGGAAAGACTAACCAATCCCAGGCCTCAGAGTATGTATAAGAGATACTCTTGCTGCCAACCTTCAGGGAGATATGGTGAACCTGCTTCTGAAGGTGTATGATGATGAATATGAAGGAGTCTTGCTCCTGATTCAAAGTATGCATAGGTATTCTGTGTCTGTCTTATATTCACTTAGTGTATGGTAGAGATAAAACTTTTAATTGGTCACTGAGTCAAAAATGAGAATGTTCACTAAGGCTCCACTGGAGAAATTCAGGCTTTCTCTTCTTGCTATAAAACTCTGGATATGGGGAGAGAGAAGTCAGGAAAAAAATCACAAAAACAGGCAATGTTAACAGTCCCATTAAAAGAATGTAGGACTAAGATCACTCCAAATTTAACCTTACACTTCCCATGGACCTTGTGTGTACTTGTGGGAAGGAGGGAGCTAGGTTTTTAAGAGAACGTCTTATAACAACTGTCTTTACCACGTTGTTTGAGCAAATATTCTTGGAAAAAATTAATTGAGATTGTTGATTAAATATCAATGGGGGATACTTAATTTGGCACTCAGGACAATAGAAGATGCACAGACTCAGAGTTCTTTCTAGAAACCTGAGAGTAATAGTAGCTGTCCTCTGGGAACCAAATCTGCAGAAGATGAAGAATGTTTTTATTTCCCCTTCTCCTTTCTTTTTCCCTTCTCCCTTCTCCTTCTCCTCTTCCTTTTCCTTCTTCTCCCTCCTCCTCCCCCTCCCCCTCCTCTAACTTCTACTTCTTTCTTCTCTTCTTCTCACCATTTGTGGTTTCTCTTCTATTTTAAGAACTATAATTATTGAAATATTGAAATATATTGAAATATAATTGAAATATAATTATTTGTATATCATTTAGATAATATAATTATAGGAATATAATTCATAATATATAATATCATTTTCAAATATTTGGAAGATGTTTGAGACTAGGGTTATTTTTTAATTTTAATTTGTTTTCTTTAAAAAGCTGGGACAATTTACTTTTTGTCTTGTACAGTTTTCATGTATGATTTCTTGAAATATAACTGAAAAAACAGACTTTTAAAAAAAACTCATTGTGTTTCAAATGGAGTTACTTGACTGCCCTTTAAATCCAAATCACTCTGGTTTTTATTGAATGATAAGTAATAGCCCCCAGCTCAACCTTAACTCCCCACCCCATGTTAGTTTTTGATGACTTAGAATGAGTTTCTTTTCTGTTAGCCCTTAGTCATTGAATGGATATTGTCTCAGACAAACTGAGACCTAGGAAAGATTCAGAGTTCAGAAAGGACAGGGTCACCAATTGCATCCTGACCATCTCTACTCCTCAACTTTTGTCTTGCCACTGAACTTTAATGACTCTGGAGAAGAGGTTGAAGCTGATTTCATTGCTCCTCTTCTAAGACTGAAGAATGAACAACAACAGCAATAACAATTAAAGTGACCAAGTATACAGAACAAAGATAGGAAATCCCAGACTTCATCTCTCCCCTTCAAAAAGAATGAATCCCAAACCTCCACAGGTGATATTGCAAGCAGTTCTCAGAAAATCTCCCCATGTAAACCATTAAAAATGAACAGGGGACTAAAAAATCATTCCTGACTAGTGAGAAGAACTGGGACAGTGAGTTGCTCCAAATCTGAAAATTTTCATCTTGTTCCAAAGTTTCACAAAATTATTTTCATCTCTTAGTAGTAAAAAATCAGTATTATTTGTTATTGTTTATGTTTTAAATATTCATTTATGTGCGCTGATTGCTGTGGACATTTCTTTGGAGGTCGAGGAAATGAATAACTGTCCTGATATTTATTTTCTAAAAGTAACCTCATCAATCTCTAGGAGACCCAAGACTTGATTCTCATGAAACTATTCAGAAAACTTCCCAAAAAACAGGGATGAGCAAATTAGATTAAAATTAGATTAAAAGTGCATTTATTAATTGTTCACCAAGTTTAGATCTTCAACTAGCTTGTGTGGAAAAGCCTAGCCCAAATGACAAACTTCCTACTTGATAGACATTTATTCTTGACTGTCATCCAAAATTTTCAACTGTAGACATCGTGTAAGATCTTCAGTGAAAGTCTCATTGAGGGAAAAGGGGGAAGTAAAGACCAGCTAGTTTGAGATAGTTGAAAAGCCAGTGGGAGACTTTTTGCCAACAAAGTCTGAACCCTGGGAACACTGGGTTAAAAAACAGAACTGGGTTGGGAACTAACCACTACTAGGCAGAACCTGGGTATAACGAAGGAAATAAACCCCTGCAAAGGCAAGGCCTGGACTTCATAGGCAATATTTTGGCCAATGACAAGTCAGGGATCCGACCCCAGCCCCCAGGATAAAAAAAAAAGCTTGGTTCTATCTTCTGTATACTCTAGGATTAGATCTCAGACAGAAAAGATGAGCAAAAAAAGCTAAAAGAGTGCTCACTATAGAAAGCTACTACGCAGATAAAGATGATAACAATACCACCTCAGAAGAAGAAAATAGTGAAAAATTATGGGGAAGTTTCAAAAGAGTCTATCAATTGGACCCAAATCCAAGGGCTCATAGAAGAGCTTAAAAAAGAATTTAAAAATCAAAGAGAGGAAGAAGAAAAATGGAAAAAATAAATGAATCATGCAGGAAAATTATGAAAAATTGACCAAAGAAATCAACTCCTTTAAAAGTAAAAACAACCAACTGGAAAAGAATATCTCTTCAAAAAATAAAATCAACCAACTGGAAAAGGAGTGCAACTCAGCAAAGAGTAAACACGAAAGCTAACTGAAGAAAATAAAACTCTAAAAATTAGAGCTGGACAAATAGAAAGCAACGAATCTATGAGATTACAATTTCCATCAAAGTAAAAAGGCTGAAAAAATTGAAGAAAACATAAAATACCTTTTAGGACCTGGAAAAATAGATTCAGGAGAGATAATTTATGAATTATTGCACTACTAGAAAACCTAAAAAAAGTACCTGGAAAATATCTTTTAGGAAATTATCAGGGAAAACTTGTTTAAATCTGCTAGAACAAGAAGACAAAATAGACATTGAAAGAATACACATAACTCCTCCAGAAAGAGATTCCAGGATAAAACTCCAAATATAGGAAAAAATACTGCAAGCAGCAAAAAAGAAGCAATTTAAATTCAAAGGAATCACAATCACACTTACTAAGTAAATACTTTTTTTTTAGGGTTAAGTGGCTTGTCCAAGGCCACACAGCTAGGTAATTATTAAGTGTCTGAGGTCAGATTTGAACTTGAGTACTCCTGACTCCAGGGCCAGCGTTCTATCCACTGTGCCACCTAGCTACCCTGCAATCAGACTTACACAGGACTTATCAGCTTCAATGAAATAGAGAACTTCTAAATTTTCCTGATAAAAAGACCAGAACTGAACAGAGAATTCAAGACTCAAGAGATGTATTTAAAAGGGGGACAGCTAGGTGGCACAGTGAACAGAGCACAGGCCCTGGAATCAGGAGTACTTGAGTTCAAATCCAGCCTCAGACACTTAATTACCTAGCTGTGTGACCTTGGGCAAATCACTTAACCCCATTGCTTTGCCAAAAAAAGTCCAAAAGAAATTAAAAAGAAAAAGAAATGTTAGCTTTAGCAATAAGAGAAGAAAAAGAATTGAGGGAATCAGAACTGGCAATGAAGAAGCAAAGGTTTCATTCTTTGCAAATAATTTGACAGTATACTTAAAGAACAAGAGAAAATCATTGAAAAAACTACTTGAAACAAAGTAGCAGGATATAAAATAAACCTACATAAATCATCAGCATTTCTATATATGAACAACAAAACCCAAGAACAAGCGATAAAAAGAGAAATTCTGTTTAAAGTATCTTCAGACATTTAATACTTGAGAATTAAATAAATGCTGGGATAAACCCAGCAACTGTATGAACACAATTTCTAAGCACTTCTCACACAAATAGAGTCAGAACTAAATAATTGGAAAAATTTCAATTGCTCAGGTTAGGTTGAGCTAATATAATAAAAATGACAATTCCTCCCAAATTAAATTACTTATTCAGTGCCATACCAATCAAACTACTAAATAACTTTTTTACCAAGCTAGAAAAAATAATAACAAAATTCATCTGGAGCAACAAAAGGTCAAGAATATCAAGGGAATTGATGAAAAAAAAGTAAAGGAAAGTGGCCTAGTTCTACCAGTACTGGTTAAGAAATAGTATAATAGATCAGTGGTTTAGATAGGTAAATGACCACAGTAATCTATTATTTGACCAACTCAAAGGCGTTAGCTTCTGGGATAAGAACTCACTATTTGATGAATATTGTTGGGAAAACTGAAAAAAAGTATGGCAGAAACTAGGCAAAGACCTACATCTCATACTCTATACCAAAATAAGATCAAAATGAGTACAGGATGTAGAAATAAAGTGTGACACCATAGATAAATTAACAGACCAAGAAATACTCTGTCAGCTCTATGGAAAGGAAAGAAATTTATGACCAAGCAAGAAATTGAGTACATTATCAATTGCAAAATGGAGGATTTTGTCTATATTAAATTAAAAAGTTTTACCCTAACAAAATCAATGCTCCCAAAAATTAGAAGGAAAAGAAAAATCTGGGAAACAATTTTTCACAGCTAGGAGTTGTGATATAGGTTTCATTCTAAAATATATAGAGAATTGCATCAAATTTATAAAATTACAAGTCATTCCCCAATTGAAAAATAGTCAAAGGAGATGAACAGTTTTCAAATGAAGAAATTAAAGATATATATATATATATATATATGTAAAATCATATGAAAATATGCTCCAAATCATTACTAATTAGATAAATACAAATTAAAACAATTATGAAGTTCCCCTTCACATGTGCCAGATTAGCCAAGATGACAAAAAGGGAAAACAATGTCAGAGAAACTGTGGGAAACTGGGACATAAATGCATTGTTGGTGGAATTGTGAACTGATCCAATCATTCTGGAGAGCAATATGGAGCTATGCCTTAAGAGCAATAAAATTGATCATATCCTTTGACCAAGCAATTCTAATACTAGGTCTATATCTAGAAGAAATAAAAAAGGGAAGATTACACATATTCCTAAATATTTATAGCAGCTCTTTTTGTAGTGGCATAGAATTGGAAATTGAGGGAATGCCCATCAATTGGGGAATGGCTGAACAAATTGTGGTTTATGAATATTATGGAATACTATTGTTCTATACGAAACCATGAGTGGTCAGACCCTAGAGAGGCATGGAATGAATTACAGGAACTGATGCTGAGTGAAGGGAGCAGAACCAAGAAAACATTAACAGCATTGTGAGCTGATCAACCTTGAGGGATGCAGCTCCTCTCAGCAATTCAGAGAGTTGGGACAATCCTAGAAGACTGGCTATGGACAATGTTATCCCCATCTAGAGGGAGAAAAACAAAGCAAAACAAAACCAAAAAATAAAACTGCCAAAAAATCTGAATGAACGCTACATTCACTTTTTAAAAAAATTCTTTCCTATCTCATGGCATTCTTTCTTTTCCCTTTATCTTAATTCCTTATACCAAAAGTGTGTATGTATAATACTTACTTGACAGTTTGCTGTTGAGGGGAGGGTGGTGGGAAGAGAGAGGGGAAGGAAATTATATAACTTAAAAATATGCATATGCATGTGGATGAATGTTGAAAAACTTTCATAACATGTAATTGGAAAAATAAAATTTAAGAAACAATTCACTTTTTACAATTCAAAGCCATGAATTCTGTAATACATGTGTTGTCCTCCAAGACTCAACTCTTGGAAAACTGAAAAAGACTGAAAAAAACCTAAAAAATAAAACTGGAAAAAAGTCTCCTCTCTCCACTCCCTCCAACTCCATCCTGTCCCTCATGAAGAGAAGGTCTGGCCTTGATCTCCACCGGTAAGGACAGAGGCCCATATCAAGGAACTTCGAGTAATGACATATTTTCCCCAGAACTCCAGAGTGGAATATAACTAGTCAGAAACTGTGAGAAAAAGTCTCATCTCCTCTCTTTTGGGGATGGGAACCGTAAGACTTTAAGAACATATTAGGTGAGAGTCGAAGTCACTTATTCACATACTCACAGGAGACAGAGCCTCCTTGGACAAAGTAACATTTGCAAAATTAAGGATTGGATCTCAAACCAAAATCTTTCAACTCCATGACCAGAATTCTTACTACTATTTGGCATCAAATCAAATCAACAAGGATTGATTAAATGCTTACTATGAGATAAGCACTACGCTAAGTGCTAGGGATACAAACTTTAAAAAAAAAAATTCCTGCCCTCAATGAGCTCAGTTTAATGGGGAAGAGACATTTTGCAAACAACTTTATGCAAACAAGATATAAAGGAAAAATTAAAGAGACCTCTGAGGGAAGGCAGGTCTGGAAAAGGCTCACTGCAGAAGATGGGGGTTGAGCTCAGATTCTAAGGAAGCCAGAGAAGACAGAAGGTGTGGATCCCATATGGTTTGTGTTCAGAGATTAGCTTGGAGCGAGAAATAAGATGTTTTGAAGTTAGGGAATGACCAGGAATCTATTGCAATATGAAATAATAATGATCTTGATTGCAGAAAAGGGACTAGGGAAGAAGAATCAGTTTTGGATAAAGAAAGTTGGGAGTCATAGTGGACATAGATTTACAGAGACTGAGCATAAATCTAGTCTCAGACATCTTTTGTCAATTATGACTCTGGGCAAGGCACTTAACTCTATACTGCCTCAGTTTTTTATTAAATTGGGTTAATAACCACACCTACCTGCCAGGGTTGTTGTGAGGATAAAAATGAAATTACGTTTTTTAAAGCACTTTAGAAATCTTAAAGTACTACATAAATGCTAGCTATTATTATATATTTAAAAAAAGACATTTTGAAGGGAAAAAGGGGTAGGACTCAGTGACTAGATAAGGGGAGTGAAGGAAGCAAACATGCCTGAATTTTGAGCCTAGAAAATTCTGGAAAGGAAGAATTGGTTTGATGAGGAAGATAATGACAGGGAAAGTTCAGAACCGAAGGTTTTTTTACTCTCTCTTATACATATACATACATACATACATACACATATACAAATACACACACACACACGCACACACATACACACACATATATTGTGAGACAATTAGAATTAAGTGACTTGCCCGGGGTCACATAGCAAATAAGGAGGATTGCTCACAGTTTAACATATCTCAGGTGTCTGAGGTCATATTTGAACTCAGATCTTCCTGACTCTAGTCAGGTGTTCTATCCACTGTGCCACCTAGCTGCCATCTGTTTCCAGACTCTCTGAATGGCCCCATTGATCTGCCTTGGTGGAGCAGCTTCTGCTGACTCCTTTTGCTGGTTGGACTTTTCCTACTGGTTACTCTCATATAAACTGCCTTCCTCCCTGTTCCCTACCTCCCCACACCTTCCTAGAGTTCTCTTGGATTCCATCGAGTTTCCTAGTGATCAGGTTTTTTAAGCAAGTACTGGGTTGGAGATGGGAAGGTGAAAACTATAGTCGCTAGCTAATTCATAAGCACATTTCTAATGGCCTAGCAACCGGGGCAACCCTTCAGTTGCAGAACAGGTAGTTCATCAGTTCATTACAACAATTCTTTACCTGCTGTTTAATGCTGCTTAGGCCCAGGCTAATTTGTTTTGAGCTTGGGCAGTGATTAATTATTTGAGTAGCTGAATTTTATGGACTGGTGGTCTTGAGCCTAGGCTATCATTAACTTGTAGTGATTGATTAGGAGGTGTGGAGCATAGCTAGATGTTACTGCTGAGATTCACCATGGGAACAATGATGTGGGAAAAATAATAACCCTTCCCCCAAAATGGTCCCTTCTTACAAGATGAAGTGGTGGTTGCCCTGGATACCAGATTCTAGATATGATGGTTTGGGAGGGCATGTCCTCTTTGAGGGCAGGACCACGGCATGGTGTCCAACTGCAAAACAATTCCAGTCCCAATTGTGCTTTTAGCATTACCCTTCTGTGAACATAACCTTATCCTCCCCACTTCAGGCACCAGCAAACACCTTCTTATAACACAGGTTTTCCTAACTCACACCATTCAGAAACTTGGACTCACCCACCAACCCCACAAAGTGGTAGTTTTGGTATTAGAATAAGCACAAAGAAATGAGCTCAGGACAAACAACATGAAGGGTTCTCTCCAATCAACCTTTTAAGACAAATTCATTTGGAAACTTTGGATGGAAGATAACATGATGAGAGAGAACCCTATCCCCACCTCCTTAATTTTATTTTTCATATCATCGCTTCCTATTCAACTCACATCTTTATTCTCTCTTTCTTCATACATATAAATATAAACATACATAGACATACACATAATATATACACACACATTTTCTATCAATTGATTGATCTATCATCTATCTATCTATCTATCTATCTATCTATCTATCTATCTATTCATTATAACTGCCCTAATAATGAGAAAGTTCACTGCAGGACATCATCTAGTATGGGGAATATTCCCTCAAAACTAGAGAGGAGGGTAGCATAGTGGATAGAGAGTTGAGTCTGGAGTCAGAAGACCTAAGTTCAAATTTGACTTCATACTTAACTAGCAGTGTGATGCTGGGTGAGTCATTTAACCATAGCTGCCTCAGTTTCCTCAACTGTAAAATGGGAATAATAATAATAGTACTTCTCTCCTAGAGTTATTGTGAGAATCAAATGAGATAATGATTGTAAAGCACTCCATTCCAATAAACACTTAAAAAGAATCTATTATGTGCTAGTCCCTGTACTGGACATTTGCTGCTGTTCAGTAATTTTTCAGTCCTGACCAACTTTTCAGGGCCCCAGTTGGGGCTTTCTTGGCAAAGACACTGGAATGGTTTGCCATTTCCTTCTCCAGCTCATTTTACAGATGAGAAAACTCATTTTATAGAAGGTACAGGTAGTAAGTATCTGAGGTCAGATTTGAACTCAGGAGGGTGGGTCTTTGAGGTTCCTAGTCCACTGCTCTATTCACTGTGCTGCCCAGAAGCTCTGGTACCTTGGATCAAGGTACCAGGAAGTAGAGATGAGGAGGGAGAACTTGGGGATAGACAGAGGATATTCCTGACCTGGACCAGGAGGTTGGCAGTATCAGAGGAGAAAGGAATGCCATTATGAGTTCCATTTTACAAAAAAAGAGGAAGGAAACTAAGGCAGATAGAGATTAGGTGACTCACCCAAGATCACATACAGCTACTAAGTGTCTGATGTGGGATTCAAATTCTAGTCCTCTTGAGTTTGGGCTAGTTCTCTATCAACAGTCCATCACCACCATGCTGCTACTTGATGAACAAGTATTTCCTATTATAACATCTCACCTGGGCAAGGACCTAGCTGGGGCTTCTCCTCCTTTTTCCTCATGTACTCATGAAAACTTACCTTTCCCATAATCCATTCATTCCTTCTGAAATCCGCTGGGTAACTCATCTGCTAATCTCTACAAAGCTAATCCATCCTGATAGGCAGGATGACTGACCAGAAAGAGGACTGAATTTGATTTCAGAGGAAGTGAATTCAAGTGTTGACTCTGATAAACCAGGTATCTGCATACATATCAGTTAATATTTCTGAGTGCCAGTTTTCTCCAAAAATAACAACCATTTTTGCACTACCTGCCCCACTGAATTATAAAGAATACTTCCTTGTAAACTTTAAAACACTCTGTAAATGAGAGCTCTTATTGAGAGCTATGATAATGGAAGATAATGGCTTAATAACATATTATTCTACATCCCAACATAACAGGCTTAAATAGGAATCAAATGATTAAATCTCCAGGGGTAGAATTTCAGCTATCATAGCAGGATGGTATGGAGATATCTTGGAGCAAGGTCAGAGGAGAGGCAGGTCTTTCAATGCTTCATGAGTATGATTTAAATGCATCAAACTGGTCTGAATGCTCACCTCCATCCTCAGAGTCCTCTCTGCTCTCTCCTTATTGCTTTAATGGTAATGTGCTTTCTGGGATGAGAAGATGCAGATGTTATTTTGATTGAGCTAGCTCCAGCAGTCAGCAGAAAGACTCCTTCGGACTCACCCTGCACAGTCTTAGTTAACTCCCTCATGTAAAAACAATTTCCATCATACGTATTCATTCCCTCCATCCAAAGATCTCTAAATCTTCAAAAAAATCTGATGAGTTCAAGATTTCTTCCTTGTCTTCTTCTTCCTCCTCCTCCACTCATTGCTCCAGCATGCTCATAAGCCGGCTCTCCTTATTTAGACAGATGGCTAAACAGAAAAGTTTGCCAGAGGTCACAAGCAAACAGTGTGCTGAACAGAGGGTCCAGGAGTCTTGGCCCCTGCCCTATCACTTTCCCACTCTGATGTCAGATCTCCTTTTGGGAGGATTCACCACTGGTGAACCATCCCAAATATCTTCTGGGATGATGCCTGGAGCCAGAAGATGGGAAGGAGAGAAAGTAACTGTTGAATTGAAATGGAATCCAACTAGGGGTAGGAATACCTTCTTTCTCTCTTATCTTCCATTTTTTTCCCTATTTGTTCTCTTGTGTTCTGCCTTCTTTCTCCTTTCCATTTTATTCCCTCCAAGAAGACATGATCTAGTTATTTTTGTGCACTCTCTCTCTCTCTCTTATCTATCTATCTGTCTATCTCTAACCCCACTCCTCCTTTCAAGCTCTTTCTTTTCCCCCCTCTACCTGCTTTGACCCGCCACATGTAAAACAGCAGACATGCAGAAGGCTTGGCAGGTTATACAGGGAGGTGACAGCCAGTCAAGGCTACGGATTGTACCTTTCCCCCACCTCCAAGTCAAATCCTAGACCCTAACAGTCTTATTTTTGTGAAGGAGAGGAGTGATACAATCCCCCTCATCAATTAAGCAAGGGAATCTGATGACAGAAAGACATAACAATTTATTATGCAAATAGGAGTGCAGTCTTGCTTTTTAATTTGGAACCCACACAGACATTCTCTAACTGGTTTCAGTCTACTAATCAAATAATGAAGATATGGACTGTGAATTAGTTGGAAATGGTGAGCATTTAAAAGACACTAATCATGTAGAGATTGGCCCTTGGTCTGGATTTTTCCTCCATGGCTGATTTCCAGGCATGCTTTGAGGCTGACGTGTGGGTGCATGACTGTTGACCTCTGTTCTTTGCATTTTTTCCTTTCCTTTTTCAGGGAAAGGTGATCATAGATGGTTACCACCTAGAAGTAGATTATAGATAGTTATGACCTTGTAGATGTAAATATTTGATGATTATGACCTTCAAAACGTCTGGAGACTAAGCCATAAGAATCCAGGAGCTGGAATAACTGAAGTGAGTCCTGTGTGATCTACGCAGGCCAGTTGGAGCAGAAATGTGGACTCAATCTTCTATTATGTGATATTTGGAAGTGAACTTGAAAGGGTGGATACTTTATAAAAACTGTGCTAAATTGCAGCCTATTCTCCCCAGGGACAGGGAAGAGTGTGCCCTAAGGTACTGTTTATATTTCTGCTCCATATCTTCTCAGTAAAATCATTCTTTAAAAACTCATTGATGTTAACTTGTTAAAGGGAACTGGGGTATCAATCTCTGCTGGTTAACAGCAGGAGAAACACAGTAGAATGGGGACTTGAGTCAAAAACATTAGAGAAAAATATTTCCCCCAAACCTCAGAGATCCCCCTAAAAGCCAGAGGGAAAATGTAGCTAACCTTATTCTGAAGATTGAATCCAGAACCATCACTGGATTTGATTTCTTTCTCTGTTGTTTTTTTTTTTTTTTGCAAGGCATTGAGGTTAAGTGACTTGCCTAAGGCCACACAGCTAGGTAATGATTAAGTGTCTGAGTCTGCATTTGAACTCAGGCACTCCTGAGTCCAGGGCAGGTACTCTATCCACTGCTCCACCTTTCTGTCCCCTGGATTTGATTTCTAGGTCACTCCTGATCAGAGTATTGCTCTTCTTCTGGGGAGGGATATGCTGGAGAAGTAGTGTGAGGGGAGTATTGTTTTTGGAATCCAAGGGCCTGGGACTGGCTTTATTTCCATGAACAGTCTCTTCCCTTCTCTGACTTCAGTTTTTTCATCTACAAAACAATTCCACATTCCAATAACTTCCTAATTGTCTACAAAAACCCTTCTCAGTTAATAAAAAAAAAAGTACTTTCTCTTCTTGGATCATGAACAGGGAATCTGGAGAGGATCTGAGATTACAACTACATTTTTTATAGAGTGCTGGTCCTGGATTCAGAAAGGTATGGTTTATATTGGTTTTAGATATCAAGCCTTGGTAAGACACTTAAACTTCTCTCTGCCTCAGTTTCTCAATCTATAAAATGAGAACAATAATAACATCTACCTCCCAGAGTTGTTGTGAGAAACAAATGAAATAATGTATGCAAAAGCCTATATAAGTTCTATAAAAATTAAATTCGAGTTATCTCATATTTCCCAACATGTGGTTCCTTCTGCAAAAAAGAACTGAATTTCTCTTTTAGGAAAAAGTGGCTTTGTTCATCCTGACTCTTATTTGTAAACAGAGACACACAAGTGCTTCTCTCTCTCTCTCTCTCTCTCTCTCTCTCTCTCTCTCTCTCTCTCTCTCTCTCTCTCTCTCTCTCTCTCTCTCTCTCTCTCTCTCTCTCTCTCTCTCCTCCCCTCCCCTTTCCTTGCTCTCCCTTCCTCTCTCTTTCTTCTTTCTTTCTTTCTCTCTGTGTGCATCTCTTCTCTCTGTCTCTCTCCTTGGCCTGTCTCTGTCTCTCTTTCTCTCCCTCCCTTCCCTCCCTCTCTTCCTCTCTCTGTCTTTCTTTGTCTCTGCTTCTTTCTCTCCTCTTTGTCTCTGCCTCTCTTCTCCTTCCATCCCTCTCTCCCTTCCTCTCCCTCTCTGTTTTTCTTTGATTCTTTCTTTCTTTGTATCTCTCCTCTCTCTTTCTCTCTGTCTTCCTCTCTTCCCTTCTCTCTTCTTCTTCTCTACTCTCCTCCTCCCTCCTGTCCTTCCTCTCTCTGTCTTTCTTTGCCTCTTTCTCTCTATCTCTCCTCTCCCTGTGTCTCTCTGTCTCTCTCCCCCCTTTTCTCTTTCTCTTTCTTTCTCTATCTGTCTATCCCCTTTTCTCTCTTCCTTCCTTTCCATCCCCCTTCCCCATCTTCCCCCTTTGTCCTTGTCCTTGAAGAAGGCACAGGCAGGATCATTCACTGACCTCCTCCTTCCACAACAGTTCCCTAAGGAATTTAGTTTCCCATGGGTCTAGAACAAGAAGCTCCAGCCTCCTGCGGCTCTGAGGCTCTCACATATTCCTCTGTTTCCTCCATCACTGAAATTAGTCTAAAATCAACTGCCAAGAACAAACATTTCAGAAAGGGTACCTTATTCTTTGTTATTGACCCTAGGGTGCTGTTCCTAAGCCTCATATTCTTTCCAATTCCAGGAATGTGTTTTAAACAGGAGAAAAGACCCCAGAGCAGTTCATAGTTACCAGAGGATTTAGAGATTCAAGAAACTACAGACATCATTGATTGCAACCCCTTTATTTTATAGGTGGAGAAAATACCTGAGTTCAAATCCAATTTCAGACACTTACTAGTTGTGTGATCCTGGGCAAGTCACTTAACCCTGATTGCCTACCAAAAAATAACAAAAATAGAATCTATCCTAGAAGGTTGTTGTGAGAATCAGAAGAGATAATGTATATAAAGTACTTTGCAAAAATTAAAGCTGGACTATAAATGTTAACTGCTGGGATTGTTAGTAGAGTCTTTCCTTTCACAATTAGAGATCGGGTTATAAATACCCTACAAGAAAGGTGGACTTCAGTCCCCACCAGAATATAGATGACTGATTTCAGATTCTTTCTAGAGAACACAGTTTCATAACAAAAGGAGTGAATGACATGTGAGTAGAAGAAGGGAGACATTCAGTACCTGAAAAGGGACAGAGACATAGTAAAATATGTTGGAAGGAAGCAATGAAACAAGGAAATAAATTTCTACTGGGTACCAGACACTATGCTATGTACTTTACCAAACATTATCTCTTTTAATCCTCTCAGCAGTCCAGGGAGCTGGTGCTATTATTATTATCTCCATTTGACATTTGAAGAAACTGAGGCAGTTAGAAGTTTAGTGACTTGCCAAGGATCACACAGCTTATAAGTGGGAAGAATAAGGAAGGGTGAAAATTAGATGAGGAGAGGGAACAAAGGTTGAAAATCCAAACTTATTCTCCACTTTTTCCCCCACTTTGGTTGCTGTTTAGGACTGGCTCTAAACAGTAAAAGTGATGGAGAAACTAGAGTTTTTTAAAGTGCTTTAGATGAGAATAGAAAGAAAATTGGATTGAAGTTGGGGAGTTGAGTTCAAATTCTGTCCATCACTACCTATATAAATTAGTGTTCAGTATTGTATTAGATGGCCTTTAAGATCCCTAGGTGCTACAGTGAGTAGAGTGCCAGGTCAAAAGTCAGGAAAACTCTTTTTTCTGAGTTCAAATGTGAACCAAGATATTTTTTAGCTATGTGACCCTGGGCAAGTCACCTAACCATATTTGCTAAAATGAGCTGGAGAAGTAAAGGACAAACCACTCCAATATCTTTGCCAAGAAAAGACCAAATGGATCATGAAGAGTCAGACATGACTTAAGAGAACAGCTCCATAAAGTTCCCTTCTAGTTCAATCTATGAAATGAAATCACTATCTGTCCCCTAATTATTTGCTCCCACTCTTTCAGCAAATATGAGCTGGCCCTAGTTCCAAAATTCAGAGAGGAAAAGATTCCTAGGAGGTGTAACTGAAATTCTAGAACTGCAGCTGAGAAATGATCTTAGCAAGCCTCTAGTCCAGCTCCCTTATTTGACTGCCAAGGAAACTGAGGTCCAATGAGATGAAATCACCTGCCTAATACCATGAGTAAGTTAAACCTAACCATGTCATTCCCCAACTCTACTGAATATTCTAGTGTTTCCTTATCACCTTTAGGATAAAATCTTTTATTTGACATTCAAGGCCTTTTATAACCTGGATGCTCCCCCTCCTCATCTCTGTCTCCTGGTTTCCCAGGCTCCTTTAAAAACCAATTCAAATCCCATCTTCTATGAGAAAGACTTTCTTGATCCCCTTAATGATAGTGCTTTGGAAACTATGAACTTATTTCTCATTTTAGCATTTACTACTGCTTCTTTGTTCCTGTGTTCTCACAAGATTGTGGTGGGGCTGAAGCAGGACAACATCTTATTGCTTTTTTTGATAGATGTTCATTCAGTCATTCAGTCATTTCATTAAGTATCTACCTTGTAGCTTTATGCTAAATGCTGAGAGATATAAAAATAATAATAAAATAACATATTTATATAGTATTTTATGGTTTGAGTTTATGTATACTATCTTATTTCATTTTCATAAGAACCCTGTGAAGTATTATTATTCACATTTTCAGAGAAAGAAATTGAGTTATTAAAAAGAGTAAGTGTCGTAGCCAGTCAC
Organism: Macrotis lagotis; assembly: GCF_037893015.1. Taxonomy (NCBI): domain Eukaryota; kingdom Metazoa; phylum Chordata; class Mammalia; order Peramelemorphia; family Peramelidae; genus Macrotis; species Macrotis lagotis. The sequence continues at coordinate 131,800,949 of NC_133659.1, read as the reverse complement.
ACAACTAGTCAGTATTTAAGATGGAATTCCTATCCAGGTCTTCCTGGCTCTAAAGGCAACAATGTCCCCTTCCACTGGACCACAATATCTGTGTGGAAATAGAAAAATTGAGATAAGATATAGTCTTTGCCTAGTGGAGATGACAGCTGGCTATTAGGGGGCTAAGACAATAACATCAATCATATCACACATTTAAGGGCATCGGCGAATTGAAAATCAAAGTACAGTGTTTGAAGGAATGGGGGAGAAGATGGGCACCAAAACATAGGAAAGATTGTTTTCTCCAGTGACTTAATCTCCTAACATATGGTTTCAGAATCTCTTGCCATCTGGAGTGGTTTGCTAATCATCTTATTCATAGAATCACAACATCTGAGTTGAAGAGATCTTAGAGACCATCTATTCTAACCCTCAACCAAAGGCAGGAAACTCCTTTACCTCATTCATGAAAGGTTCTTGTGAAGCCTGATGGAACATCCCTAGTGATGGAAAGCTTACTGACTCAAAAGGCAATCCACCATTTTTTGACAATTCTATGAGAAGATCCTTCCTATTATGAAGACAGACTTTGCCTTCTAATGACTTTGCCTTCTCCCCAAAATAAGGGTCTATGTTTTGAATAATAATAGTCATCTGGGGATTCTCTGACTATGAGACCTGGAGAATCAGTCTCTAAAGAATTGAAATTGAATATGGTATATGTATGTCATGGAACACCATTGTTCTGTTAGAAACCAGGAGGGATGGGAATTCAAGGAAGCCTGGAGGGATTTGCATGAACTGATGCTGAGTGAGATGAGCAGACCCAGAAAAACACTGTACACCCAAACAGCAACATGGGGGCAATGATCAACCTTGATGGACTCGATCATTCCATCAGTGCAACAGTCAGGAACAATTTGGGGCTCTCTACGATGGAGAATACCATCTGTATCCAGAGAAACAACTGTGAAGTTTGAATAAAGATACCTTAAATTTAGGAAAAAAAAAAAACCTGATATCTTATTGTCTGATCCTGCTATCTCTTATACTTTACGTTTCTTCCTTAAGGATATGATTTCTCTTTCATCACACTCAATTTGGATCAATGTATACCATGGAAACAATGTAAAGACTGACAAATTGCCTTCTGTGGGGGGGTCGGGGGAGGGAAGTAAGATTAGGGAAAAATTGTAAAACTCAAAACAAAATCTTTAATAAAAAAAAGAAATTGAATATGGACCAAAAGTCAATGGAGGGTTGTATGGAATACACAGGGAAACTAGATGGCTTAGTGGATAGAGGGTGGGCCTAGAATCATCTTCTGAATTCAAATCTGATCTCAGACACTTACTAACTGTGACCTTGGGTGAGTTTCTTCACCCTATTTGCCTCAGGTTCCTCACCTGTAAAATGAGCTAGAGAAAGGAATGGCAAACCATTTCCAGTTTCTTTGCCAAGTAAACCCCCAAAGGGTTTACCCCAGATAGAGTCAGATAAGACTAAAAATGACTAAACAACAATATAATGAATGCCAATGAGAGTAGGCTGCAACACTTACAACAATATGATGTAAAAGGTGGCATCAGAAAAAAAAATTTAAAGATGACATCAGAGACATATATGGTCTGCTTGCATTTATACAGAGCAAGGGCTAACCTATGAATGGTGTCCTAATACTCTTTTGCTGTTGAGAGAAATTAAGTAGCTCCATCTCCAACCCCCATGATGGAACCTCCCCTATGGAGGATTTATGAGGAGACAGAAACATGAAAGGATCAGGATAAAAGGACAGGAACAAGTTGTGATATGTTTGACTAAAGAGAGAACCTCCACCTCCGAAATCACAGATCCAGTGAAATATGGAAGTAAATGACTTCCACCCACTTGTCAAAGAATTAATTCTATATTCTGCATTTTCCTGGCTCAACTACATAAATTTTATTACAAGGGAAGAACTGAATCATGGACACATAAGCAAGTCCCAATCTTATTCTTCCCCTAAGTATATTATGCCTAATGATTTAACAATCTTATAAACTAGATATAGAAGAGATTTGTGATATCATTGGCATAAAGAAATCCCAGGTCAGGAAACTCCCTCTACTAATACAGGTTGACATCCCTGCCCTGTACAATAAGGCATTACCTAGAACCCTAAGAATTTAAATAATTTATACCTGGTCACATGGCTAGTATATATATCAGAAACAGGATTAAAATCTAGATCTTCTTAGTTTTTGAGATCAGCTTTCTATCCCCACTGTGTGCTACTTACCCTTATTTAGGGAACAAAGATTGGAGCAAAGAAAACTGGATGGTATTTTCTAGCTATGTAACCATGAGCCAGTCATCATTTCTTAGAGTCTCAATTCTTTTCTGTTTGAGGGTTAGCATAAAAAGTTAGGAGATTGATGAAAGCACGATTGATGGGACAGAGTGATCAGTTGTGATTGGAATATTCCAGAAAGTTGACCAGGTGTTTTTCACATCCAGCAAGATCAGGTCAACCCTGAAACTCGGGTGTCTCAGTTCTCCCTGCCCTGGGGCCCTTCTCTGGGGTTGACTGGAGAAGGTGAAAGTGGATAGCTGAGAGCTTATTTCAGACCCTCTATTTAAGGAAGCCCCCCTCCTTGGGTCATTTCTCTCCCCCACCCCCCAGCCATATCATCGTTCCCCATCTTTCCCCCTGCATTCCTTAGGACCTAGGCTTAGGAACCCTTCCCCCTACTCCTTTCTTTTCATCTTATTTTTATGTACTACTGTCCTCGAACATTAGATTCTCATCTGAGACTGAGCTCTTCAATGATAAGAACTGTCTTTTCTTTCCTTAGTATCTTTAGCATAGACTTGACATAAAATAGCACTTAATAATTATTTAATGACCAACTTCCTCAGAATTTAATTCAATTGAATTCAGTAATATTTATTATGCTCCTACTATGTTTAAGCACTATGCTAAAGTCTAGGGATACAAAAAGAGGCAAGATATAGTTACTGCCCTCAAGAAACTTAAAATCTATTGGCAGAGACAACACACAGATAGATATATATACAAAGTAAACTATATACAAGATAAATGGGAAAAAATCAAAAGAGAGAAAGCATTGAAATTAAGGAAGCTGTTAAGGGAGGCTTACATTCTATTCCATTCCAGTTAGTAGATAGATGATAGATAGATAGATAGATAGATAGATAGATAGATAGATAGGTAGATAGATAGATAGATGATAGAGCACTTAATATATAACAAGCTCTGTACTAAGGTCTGAAAATAAAAAAAGAACAAAAAGAAAGATGCTTCCTATCCTCAAGGAGTTTATATTTGCTGAGGTCACCCACAGTCTTTTGCATTTATACCAATTTCTTTAGAAGCAGAACAAATTATGATAGGACTGGGATCATGACTCATCCTTGTTCTGACTCACGGAAAATGCCTATATAGCAGAACATTAGAAAAATGTCATGTCCTCCACTAAGTTTTTTTTCCTTCACAGAGTTAAACACTTCTGTTTATTCAGTTTTTCTTCGTATTATTCAGAGTTGAATCCTTCCAATATTATGATTGCTTTCAAGCTTTTTAATGTCCCACTTAAAATATCAAGGTTAAATATGAGAGAGTCAGTGTGGTCTAACTTGAGATTCCCTCTGGTCCTGAGCTTGACTGTCACCTTGAACAAGTCTCTTCCATTCTTTAGCAATAATATCTCATTTTATATAATACTTTAAGATTGAGAGAAGACATTTCTAAGAATATTTGTATCAAATCCTTTCTGATAAGGAAATAAATAAAATATATGACATAGATAGATTGGTAAGTAGATAGCTAGACAGATAAATTGTTTAGATTAGATAGATAGGTAGATAGATAGTAGATAGAGAGAGCACTAATAATATAGCAGGAACAGTACACTGGAGACAGAAAAAAGGAGAAAAAATAAAGACATTCCCTACCCTCATGGAGCTTACATTTTAATGTGGATAGACAACACATAAAAGGGAGCTCAAAATGGGGGAAGGGGTGATGGAGGCATGAGTTTCTTTTACAAACAATTTTCAAAACAGAAGAATTTCAAACTATTCCCAACCATAACACTAATGCTAAGAGAAATACAAATTAAACAATTCAAAGATTTTACCTCACACCTGGCAAATTAGAAAAGATCACCCCAAAAAGAGAGGAGGAAATAGTTAATGTTGCAGTGACTGAAGAAAGTCAGGCATGCTAAATCTACCTTTGGGGGAGCTATCTCAAACATTCTGGAAAGCAATTTGGAATTGAAATTTTAAAAATGACTAAAGTGTGTATTTCTCTTGACCCCAGGATCCCATTACTCAATATATATAATCCAAGGAAATAAAAGATCAATTAGATCTTCTATCAATCAATGTTTTATAAAGTACTATTCTATGTGCTGGTGCATTCTGATTCCAAATTTACATTCTTTTCACTACACTATATAGTCTCTCCTTCTGTAATTCTGATTCAATGGTTCTCAGTTCTCTGATATTCTAGATATGGTCTAATCAGTGTGGCCATCTTGCCATCCCTCACACAAATAAATTCTCCATCTCCTCTTTCCATGCTTTTGAACCAATTGTTCTCCTGTGCCTGGAATATATGCCTGGAATATACTTCTTCTTTATCTCTATCTCTGAGTCCAGGTTTCCTTCAAAAATTCATCTTCTACCTAAAGTCTTTCTAGGTCCCCTCAGCTGCTTCTACATCATCCTCTCCAATTATCTGGTACTTACATATTTATTTTGCGTGTTATCTATCTTCAATAGGATGTTAATTCTTTGAGGACTGGGACTATTTCGTTTTTTATTTTGATTCCCCAGTACCCAAAATAGTCCTTGACATCTAACGGGGCTTAATAAATACTTATACTATTGATTACTAGCATACAGTGGGATGATTGCCTAACTTCTCTGAACATTATGCTTCTCTAATGAAAACTAAGACTACATTAGGATTTTTTTGGCATCCATGTCTCAAGTTGACCCCTATTTTGTTTTCAGTTCACCAAAAATACCAAATATTTCCCCCATAAAAAAATACCTAGCCATTATTCTCTGCTTCTACAGTTGCTTTGAACCAAGATAGTCTTCTATAGTTATTCTTATTAATTTTTTGTTAGTTTTAACACATTGATATGTCTTAAAACCTGTCTTTTGTTATTCAACATATTATCTCTTCTTCCTTCCGGCTTTTTTTGTCCACTGAAAACTTAAGAAGTATGTCTCCCAAACCTTTGTTCAAATCCAAGATACTCAAATGTAACTGTGATCTTACCAATGCAGATATATCTCCATAGATACAAATCCCTCACTCATCTTCATCCGTCATATATGAGCAACTTTTGCTTCTATCCTCCCTTATGTTCTTCCAACTTACTAGGGGCTGTCCAAGATTTCCCTCCATTACCAATTATTTGCATTTTATAGACATTTCCCTAAATGGGAAGAAATATTCTAACATCTTATTAGAAAGAAATGGAAAATTCAGGCTGTTCCAGCAGTAATCTCTCGCTCACCACATACCTAGAATTTCTTCTTTTTTTTATTCAAGCATCTCTCCCTTGACATCTTTATAATCCAGGGCAACCTGTATATTGATTTAGAAAACCACAAATTAGCATTACCTCTGTTGTATAGTATTTTTATTTATTTTATTAAACATTTTCCAATTACATTTTAATCTGAATCAGAGTTTGCTCAGGTCCTCCATGCCCTTCTCCTCTACCTTTTGGGTGCTTCTAAATCTCACTTTTTTCAGAGGTTATATAAAATTCCATGACACACAATTATAGTTGTCTGAGTCATTCATTGAGTTCTTCAATCAATTGCAAATTGACCCAATAATCATTGGGTTCACAAGGTAGATTGAAGAGACAAGACATTTAGTTCTGGGTCTGTCACTATTTAACTGTGTGACTTTAGACAAGTCACCCATCCATCCTCTCTGGACTTCAATTTTCTGATATGTAAAATGAGATAATCATGTTAAATAATATCTAAGCTCCCTCCTAACTCTAACATTCCATGATTCTACCTTGTAATCCAGATCAGTTGCCTATAGCAATTCCTCTGACAAAAAGCACTGAATGGAATGAATATCATAACTTATCATAGTGATAAGTTATACTAGACTTGGAGTCAGAATCTGCATTAAAGGTCTGGTTCTGTCACTAAGCAGCTATATGACCTCAGATTCCATTTCCTTATTTGTGAAACAGAAACAATAATACTTTATTTCACAAGACTATTGTAAAGAAAAAAATGAGATAATATTCACAGATAAGCAAAGACATATGAGTCACTATAAAGTTAAGTAAAGATCAAATTAGATAATATAAGTGATTTGTCCAGGTTCAACCCAGCTGGCAGGTGTCAGAGGATGGGTTTGAACTCAGGTCTCTGGGCCTCCAGGTCCAATGTGTCAATCACTAGCTGCCAATAATAATCTTCCCCCCCAATTCAAGTGTAAAGAATCTCTGATTCACTAGGTCATTCAGAAAAATATAATCATTGACTTGACAGTGCATTCACACTTCAAGTTGATATCAAATTGATTATAGTTCAATTTTAGTTTTTGGAAATCATAGGATTATAGAACTATGGATTACAGAACTCATCCAGCCCAGTGTCCTCATTTTAGAGATGAGGAAACAAGGAAGTAACAAGACTTATGCTAAGGCTAGAATCCAATTTTCTTTAACTCTAGGTCTTGGGATCTATTATGCCATTCTGTTATTTTAGCAGATATTGGACACTTAACATCAGCCAGCTAATTCTGGACATTGAACCCAGCCAATGATAACATAACCCCAACATACTGGATGTTATTGCTACAAATTCAATAAAGTAAATAAGAACATGAAAAAGAAGCCAAATTCTGAATAATTTTAATGACTAAACTTAGTCCCAGAAAAGGATAATGAAGCATTCCTCTCTTCTCTTGGAATCATCATCATCATCATCATCACTTCTAATATTTATGTAGGACTTTGAGATTTGAGGATTGCTTTACATTTAGTATCTCATTTACTACTTATAACAATCCTATTAGGTACATACTATTATTATTTCCATTTAACTAGGAGATTAAAAAAATTTATCCCACTAGGTTGTTATAAGGATCAAATGAGATATTTGTAAAAATGTTTGGCACAGAGTAAGTAGCATATAAATGTTTATACCTTTCCTCTTTTACAAATGAGGAAACTGAGGTAGACAAAGATTAAGTGACTTGTCCAAGATCACACAGCTAGTAAGAGTTTGAATCAGAATTTGAACTCAAGTCTTTATGACTCTAAGTCCAGTACTCTCATAGCTACCCCACAATGGGAATAGAATGTTACATATACTATCAGACATATTCACTATCTTAAATTGTTTAGGTCTAACTGGGATTTTATTTTTGAAACAAGTTATACTTCATTGCTGGAGATAAGGGGGCAGCTATATCTAGAAATGAGAATGACAAAGAAATGAAAAATGCAAAGAGAAGCATTAGAAGAGAGAAACATGAAAAAACTTACATATTCTGATGCACAATTGGCAAGGTATTACACAACATACTGGAAAATGATACACTACATTGGAGGGGGTCCTGATGAATGTTTAATTACTAGTTTTGGAATAGAGGGAGATGTATTCATGACATACTTTAAAATTAATCTGAATTATTAACATGTTTTTCATCATTTTCACAAGCGTAGATCAGAGGTAGCAAACTTGTAACCTGTAGGTTATAAACTCCTGAGATTAATATGTAATTGAGAAATATTTAACAAAATAGATGGAAATTACAACATAGTTAATATTAGTTTGTGGTTTTCTAAGTGGTGCATTCCTTCTCAATTGACGTTTGATACCACTGATCTAGATAGCCATATGTCAAGCCCTAATTTTGCCAATTTTCAAGGAGTACGTGCTCACTCAGAAAATTGAACAATCTCCTCAATAGAGTTAGTTTAAAAGGACTCCAGCATAACAGCTTACTATGATATAAATGTAAGAACAGTTTTTAAAAAATAAAGATATGTACTAATAATGACCAAGTTCGACTCTAGAGACTTCAAAGTCCTCTCACACTTTTTTGCAGTTAGAGGAATATTGGCATAGAATATTATGTATCCAGTTAGACATGCTTGATAAATTGCTTGGTTTTGCTAAATTGTTTTTTTCCTCTCTTCCTTTGTTAATTTTTTATTACAAAGGATGGATCATTGGATGGGGGAACAGGGAGAGAAATATTCAGAAATGCAAGTGATAAAAAAGCCACACAATACAAATTAAAATAAGATGAGCACAATTAGCATCAACAAAACATTTTAAAAATAAAGGGCATGGCAGACTTTAAAAATAAAATAATAAAAAGGGGAAAAGGTGGGGAGAGGCAGGAGGGGGAATACTATATGACAAAGACAGTTAGTTAAAAGGCATTGATTCCCATTTTCTCCTTGGGCTGAAATAATAAAGTTCACTCTCCTCCTGGCACTATGCCACTAAAAGTCTTTTTACATGCTGAGACATCAGCACATCAAATTATTGCCTACTGAGATGAATGATAGGGTCCCCAGAAGTAGTATTTAGCTTTGAATTCCAAGCAGCTCTTTTATAAGCTTACTCCTCACCTAAGGCTAATCCTTTTACCTGTACCCTTGATGCCATCTTTTCTCACCACAACAGTATGGAGTTCCATCCATCCATCATCCCCTCTCCCTATATATGTTTAGTCTCTCTCTCCACCAAGTCTTTTCCATCTGGCTTCACATATGCTCAGGTTTTCCCAAAGCTAAAAAACAAAAATCATTCCTCAGATTCTTCCACTCTTATCTAACTACTGTCTCCTTTCTCTCTTTTCCTTCACTTTTAAATTTCTGAAAAAGTTGTCTAAACCTATGTTTCCATGTCTTCATCACGCCTTACAATCTTATTTTTACCCTGCCACATTCTCAAAGGTACCAGTGATCATTTGATAGTCAAATTTTACTGCCTTCTTTCAATCTTTATCTTCTCTGCACCATTTGGCATTGGTGGTCACTTTTCCAGCCACTAATCACAATTTCTTCCAGGTCCCTTAAAATGGCATAAGCTGGGTTTCTATACAGAAACTCATAACTGGTGGAAGGAATGTTGAGATACTGAGGTGACTACTGACATTCTGTTATTGCCTGAAGGGCAGAAATGGTGGGAGAACTTTGGAAAGGAAGGACATTGTTATTCTTTTTGGATTCATACTTTATTCCAGACTGAGATACACGTGAAAAGAGAGAGACTTTGGAAGTGCCAAATATACAGAATAACTCAACTCCTTAACATGACTCTAACTTTCAGCTTGCATCCCTAGAGATTTTAAGGAAAATTCCCCTTGGGTGAGATCAGTAACTTTCTCTTGGTTGAGGTGAGATCTCATCTTGCTCTTAAAAGAACTCATTTACTCTTGTACATTTTCTTATACATGCTAATTTATAGAATTTCTCTGATATCTTGCTTGGGTGAATTACTTTGCTATACACTATTTGTGATGGTTTATTTATTTATTTGTTTTAATCACAAGCATTTGGCAAGATGGAGTCATGCCTGTAGGCTTGGGGTAATATCCCCCTACCAACACCCTTTAGGGATAGTGGCCAGGAAAATGTCTTTGTTCCAAACTGATATATACTTAGACAAATAATATCTGGGGTTGAAGGCAATACTTCAATCAGAGACTGTAATTCTAAGAGACCAACCTCAAGATGCTCCTCTCTTCAGAGGAGGGGATCTCTCTCAGATCATCTCAGATTGTCTCTATTCATACATCCCCCAAGGCTATGCATTTATATGTTTAGACCAGAGGTTATAGTTAGAAAATACGCAGATCTGATCTACACCTGTTTTTGTATAGCCCACAAGTCAAGAATGGTTTTTACATTTTTAAATATGATAAAAAAAATTTTAAATTATAAAAACTATCTGTACAACTTGAGACTGTACAAAACCAGATGGTGGGTGGAATTTGACCTTTGGGCTATTTGCCAGCCCTTGGTTTATATGATCCATGTGAACCTTTCTGTCTTTCAAGGGAACACATAACTTAAAGTTAGTGTTCACTAAAATGTTATGCTTGGTTCACCTCTCTTCTACAACTAAATGTTTTCCCTTGATCATCATATTTTTGACTCTGTGATATCAACTATCACTTTGATATAGATAATTCCAAAACCTTTTTCTCTAGTTCTGGTGTCTTTTCTGAGCTCCAGATATATATCAGACATTTCTACTTCAGAGCCTAAAACTCAACATGTCCCCAACCAAGTTTATCCTTTTCCCTAAATTATTATCTTCTTTTGGCTTAATTATTTCTGATTGTGTGATGGCACTATTCACTTGGCTTTTTGTTTTTGTTATGTTGGAGTTATCTTTGATTTATTCCTCTATTTCACCTGATAAGTTACCAAATTTGATTAATTCTACATTTACAGTATCTTTCATTTCCATTCCTCACCTCTTTTTCAGGTCCTAATTTGCCTGGCAAACTGCAATATTCTACTTTAGAAAAAAAAGTACGTTTTAATCTGATCATATCACTTCTCTGTTCAAAAACTTTCATTTGCTTCATGTTAAATAATGGAATTTTAGATGTGAAAAGGTATTTAAAAGTCATCTTGTCCAACCCATACCTGAATAATAATCTTTTCTACAATAAATGTGAAAAGTGTTCAGTCAACATGTTCTGGAAGGCTATCTCTAGTGAGGGGTAAGTTACTATTTCTCATGGCAGCCTATTGAGAGAAGTAATTATTTTTCTATAGTATTAATAACTATCAAATTAGGATTGAGGTTCTTCCTTTCTATTTCCTCTTTCAGAGACCAATCCCTGTAGGACTCAACGTCTTTTCAGGACAAGACTGATAGATGAGATTGGCCAAATCCTCTGGATTCTTGCTCTTGCAGTTTTGGGGAGGACACCACCCAAACAGAAGACTTTACTTCTGTTTAGACTCAACAATCTACAGAATCTAATCTAATCTAATCAAGCACTGAGTTTATGTCCTTGCACCCCTCCATTGCAATCTAGGGGAACTCAGCTCATAAAGGAGAACATCAACCAGAGTGGTCTGAGTAGAGATAGATTACTCTGACCAGACTGTGGAGGTGCATGAGTCTCATGATCAAATCACATTCTTAGCAGAAGCTGAAGATTGTTAATCCCCCTCCTCAATAATATGTTCACCCTCTCATGAGGTTGATCTTTAACCTGTCATGGTTAAAGAGCACCTCCTTTTCTAAAAGTATTTAAGAATTCAGAGATCTCCATCGTTTTATGTTTAGTTACTGAAAGAAAGCAATGACCATCAACTTATCAACTAGACTAATTAATAAGTTGATTATAATTATCCAGAAATTCTATCTCTCTGGCTTTTCCTTCAACTTGCTAATCCAACTTTGGATAGGTCTAATTCTCAGGACATTTTTTCTTCATATCAAATCTTATAGGTGAAAAGTTTTTGTGGACTGGCCTAGAACCCTAAGCCCCATCTTATGTGATTTCTATATAAAAATATATTACATACTAGAAATAAATTGATTTTCAAATGGAATTCTGAAGCACAACCTATTTGTAAGCTATAGCATAAGTTTCCCAGTAGTAAAATGAATTCACCACTGAAAACATTATCAATAATGATGAATTTAAAAAAAATTTTCTGCTTAACCAGAAAATTCATTTCACCTAAATTTCCTATCCCCTCAAAACATCTGATTAATGTAGATACAATAACATTTTATTAAATAAATCCTCTAATCACATCTGACTTTGATGGTCCTATTTGAGATTTTCTTGGCAAAAATTCTTTCTCCAGTTCTTCTACAGATGGGGAAACTGAGCCAAACAGAGTTAAATGACTTACCCAGTGTCATACAACTAGTAAAAGTCTGAGGGCACATTTTAACTCAGGTCTTCCTGGGGCTAGTGCTCTATCTACTGTGCCAGTGAGCTGCCCTTTTACAGCCATCCTAGTTCAGTCCCATTTCTTCCTTCCTAGATAATTGTGATTGCTTCTTTAAAGATCTTGTTACCTACAGTCTCTCCCCTACATAAAACTACCAAAATAATCTACCTAAGGCACAACAGTGACCATTTTATTCTGCTGCATCAATGCCTTCAAAATTCCCTACAGATCCCATGACTCTCCCTCTACACCCTGACTTCAATCTACTTGTCTAGCTTTATTTTAATAATTCTAAGGGAGGCTAGGTGACATAGTGGATAGAGCACTGGCCCTGGAGTCAGGAGTACTTGGGTTCAAATCCAGTCTCAGACACTTAATAAATACCTAGCTGTGTGACCTTGGGCAAGTCACTTAACCCCATTACCTTGTAAAAACCAAAGGGGAAAAAAACAGAGAAGTTTGATGAAAATGATGGGGAAATACAGAAGCTATAAGTAAAAAACAAAAAACAAGAACTCCACAGGATTTACCAGCAGAATAATTCATCCATCTCAAAGAAGGTTGGATTTTATTCCTTCAAAAGTAAAGTGCACAAGATAACAGATTAAAGGCAGGGATGCACTCGAACTCTCCCCTAAACCACTCCAAATACCTTTAAATAATGTCTCTAAATAAAAAAAGTGATTGAGTGAAACAATTTCCCAGCCCTAAGACAACTTGGAAAACCAGAGGAAAGGTCTGCTTTACTAGGGTGAGAGTACAGGCCATGCCAGAGCAATGCAGCCCCAGACATCCAGGAGCAGAAAGGCTGGCAACTGGGCCAGTGTAAGCAGTGGCAGTTTCCAGACATCTCAGAGACTGGGTGTGAGAGTGGAGCACAATCTAATGTAGACTCAGTATCACAGACCTGGCCCCATTGCACCGGGAGCTGTCCTTGGGAACCACAGAGACAACTACTTCCAGAACTCTCAACCCACAGATGATAAGAGTTGAAGAAGATTACAGGGATCTCTTTGCTGTCACTGAGGCAGGACCAGAGCATAGCCCCAGAGAATGGCAAACTCCTTGGATTATTACCACCTTGGAAGAACTGAAAACTTGCAGGTCCCTAAAAGTGTCTCTGAAAACACTTGTCAAAAACCTCCAAAAGCCTGAGATATCTCCACCCTGGAAGCAGAGCCCCACCTTAACAAAGAGGTAAAATCAAGTAAGGCTGAGGAAATAAACAAATAACAAAAGAAAAAAAAATCTGACCATAGAAAAGTGCTATGATGATAGAGAAGATTAAAACACACTCAGAAGAAGATAACAAAGTCAAAGCTTCTACATCCAAAGCTTCCAAGAAAAACATGAATTTGTCTCAGGTCATGGAAGAGCTCAAAAAGGATTTTATAAATTAAGTAAGAGAGATAAAGGAAAAATTGAGAAGAGAAATGAGAATGATGAGGGAAAATCATGAAAACTGAGCCAGCAGCTTGGTGAAGGAGATACTAAAAAATAGTGAAGAATATAGCATATTAAAACCCAGAATGGGTAAAATGGAAAAAGGAGTTCAAAAAGTCAATGAGTAAAAGAATGCCTTAAAAAGCAGAACTGATCAAATAGAAAAGGATATACAAAAGCTCAATGAAGAAAATAATTCCTTAAAATATAGAACTGAACAAAGGAAAGCTTTGACTTCATGAGAAATCAAGAAACAATAAAACAAAATCAAAAGAATAAAAAACTAGAAAAAAATATGAAATATTTCATTGGAAAAAACAGCTGACCTGGAAAATACATCCAGGAGAGATAATCAAAAATGATTGGACTATCTGAAAGCCATGATCAAAAAAAGAACCATCTTCCAATCATCATCTTTCAAGAAATTATGAAGGAAAACTGCCCTGATATTCTAGAAGCAGAGAATAAAATAGAAATTGAAAAACTCCACTGATAACCTCTTGAAAAAGATCCCAAAGGGAAAATTGCCAGGAAAATTAAAATCAAATTTCAGAGCTCCCAGATCAAAGAGAAAATATTGCAAACAGCCAGACAGAAACAATTCAATTGTCATAGAGCCACAGTCAGAATAATACAAGATTTAGCAACTTCTACATTAAGGGATCATAGGACAAAAATTAAGCATATTCTTTCAGCAGAAAAGATGGACATTTAATGAAAATAGGGGACTTTCAAACTTTCCTGATGAAAAAAAAAAACCAGAACTGAACAAAAATTTTATCTTAAAGTATGAGACTCAAGTGAAGCATAAAAAGATAAGACAAATCATAAGGAAATTAATGATGTTGAGCTGCTTATATTCCTGTATGAGAGGCAATTAGAAGGAATATATGTAGACAAAGCACAGTTGGAAGTGAATATGAAGGGATAATATATTTTTAAATGGAGTTAAAGAATGAGAGAGTTATATACTTGGAGAAAGTGAAAGGGGGATGCAGAATCAGATGAGTCATTTCACATAAAATAGTGGCAGAGAGGGGAGTTGAGGAGGAGTGAGTGAGTCTTACTCTCCTAGAAAATGGATCAAAGAGGGAATAACAACATACACACTCAAATTTTGGATATTAGAAATCTATCTTATCCTGGAGGAGAGTAGGAGGGGAAGGGGATGACAGAAAGGGAGAGGCAGGTGATAGAAGGGAGGGAAGATTGTAGGAGGGAGTAGGCAGATGCAAAATGCTTGAGGAGAGAATAGAATAAATGGGATTGGGGGAACAGGAAGGAGGGAAATACAGTTATCAATAGTAACTGTGGAGAAAAAATATTGAAACAAGTTACTGTGATAAAGACTCATTTTTCAAACATAGAGAACTGAGTCAAATTTATAAAAAGTAAGAACCATTCCCCAACTGATAAATTATCAAAAGATTAATAGTTTTCATATGAGGTTATCAATATGGCCATATTTTGAAAAATATTCTAAGTCACAGTTGATTGGAGAAATGCAAATTAGAATAATTCTGAGGTATTACTTTATACCCATTGGACTGGCTAATAGGACAGAAAGAGAAAAATGATAAATGTTGGAGGGGATGTAGGGGAAAATGAGACTTTAATGCACTATTGAAGAAGTTATGAAATGATTCAACAATTCTGAAGAGCAATTTGGAACTATGTCCAAAGAGCTATAAAATAATGGCTTTTTTATGACCTAACAATGCCACTATAAGATCTATATTCCAGAAGAAATGAAAAACAGGAAGAAAAAGGACCTGTAGTATAAGGATATTTATGGCAGCTCTTTTCTGATGGCAAGGAATTAGAAATTGAGGGGATGCCCATTAGTAGAGAAATGGCCGAGAAAATTGCATATGTGATTATGATAGAATGCTTCTCTGCTATAAGAAATGATGAAAAGGATGTTCTCAGTAAAATCAGTAAAATATGAAAAGACTTACATGAGCAGATGCTATGGGATATGTACTATATTCAAAGTAATAATAATATTATAGGACAATCAGTTGGGAATAACTTATCTTTTCTCAGCAATACTGTAACCCAAGACTTATGATAAAGGACTTATGATAAAGAATATTATCCATTCCCAAAGATAGAGCTGATGGTGTCTGAATATGGTTTGAAGAATAATTTTTTCCCTACTTTATTCTTCTTGAGGTTTCTTCTGGGGAGGGAGGAGGAATATATGACTATTATGGAAACATTTTTTTTAACCCATGTCAAATAACTTGCTTTCTCAATGAGGGGGTGAAGGGTGGGAAGAAGGGAGAGAATTCAGAACTCAATTTTAAAAATGATGTTAAAACTCACTTTTACATGTAACTGAGGAAAAATAAAATAAAATTTAACTTAAAAAAAAGTAAAGTGCAAGCAAACCTTAGAGAGATGCAAGATTCTGGTTTAGTGAGAAGGCAGATGAAATTCAGTTTTATACTGATAGTAACAATCCAAAACACTTTTATGGTGCCCTGAAGGCTATACATATATATATATATATATATTATATAATACATATATATTTTATATATATATATATGCCAAAGATATATGATGCATATAAATTACTCAGTGCTGATGGAGTCACATTGATCAGTGATAGAGACATGATACTAGAGAGATAGGCTGAATACTTCCTTAGTATTCTCAACAGACTATGATCATTCAATGCTGAGACTACTGACTGTTCATCTCAGATGGAGGTCTATCCCTCCCTCATTGAAATTCCAACTGAACCATGAGGCTCTTTTCAAGTGGCAAAGCATCTGGTGCTTATTCTATTCATATAAGTCCAGATCCTGAGTTGAGATTTACAGGGGGGGGGGGGGTTCATTGCTCAGCCAAAAGCTGACTGAAATTTTCCAGGTTGTATGACAAGAGGAGTTAAAGGATATCTCCATTGATCATCTGCATAAAGGTAAAGGGAATCGATTGACAATCAGAGGGGTGTTTCTCTTTTAGTCATCATTGTTGGATTCTTGCCAGGGACCCTCTCAATAGTCTAATCCTCATTGTATAGCATGGAAACAATGTAAAGATTATCTGACTTCCTTCTATAGGAGGATGGGGGAAAAATCATAAAATTCAAAACCATACAAACAATGATAGATAGAAACTACTATTGTAGGAAAACTAATAAAATATTTTAAAAATAAATTTTAAAAATAGTCTGATCCCTCACCTCAAAGATAGTCACTTTCCTGAGAGCCAGGTGGCTTCACAAGGGGTTGAGGAACAATTGATATGATGTTTGCTGCCCAACATCTCCAGGAAAAATGACAGGAGCAGAACAGAGGTCTGTATACAATGTGTCTGTGGATCTGACCAAGGCCTTTAATATCATCAGTATGAGGGCTTATGGAAAATTATGTCAAAGTCTGGTTGCCCAGAGAAATTCATGAGTATTGTACAGCAATTTCATACTTGCCCAGGTTCTGGATAGTGGACGATGCTCTCATGATTTCTCGGTTATCAATGGGATGGACTAAGGCTGTGTCCTTGCTCCCATACTTTTTTTTAGCATGCTGTTTTCAACTATGTTATCATTGTGCTGACCTCATTGCTGTATGCTGTGAAAGGATGCTTTCAGTAAAATCTTAAAAGACTTACATGAGCAGATGCTATGGGATATATACTATATTCAAAGTAATAGGACAATCAGTTGGGAATGACTTATCTTATGAATTTAGACCAGCATTATGCCAGGAAACTGAATCACTTACATTTAAATTCCTAGAAAGATTCTGAAGATGACCAGAAACTAAGTTAAACTGCCAAGCATTCAAATATTTTTGTTTTGTTGGGTTTTTTAGGTTTTTGCAAGGCAATGGGGTTAAGTGGCTTGCCCAAGGCCATACAGCTAGGTAATTATTAAGTGTCTGAGGCCGGATTTGAACTCAGGTACTCCTGACTCCAGGGTTGGCGTTCTATCTGCTGTGCCACCTAGCTGCCCCTCAAGCATTCAAATATTACTACAGAGAGTGCAACTACAATGGGCTGGCCACATTGTTAGAATGCCAAATGTATACTTTCCAAAAAGACTATTTACAGAGAACTCACATAGGGCAAGCACTCACAGGAAAGGTCAAAAAAAGGACACTCTAAAGGTCTCTCTTAAGGACTTTAGAATTGGGGTAGCTAGATGGTACAGTGAAATAGAGCACCAGCCCTAGAATCAGGAGGACCTGAGTTCAAATTTGACCTCGACAACTTAATAATTGCCTAGCTGTGTGGCCTTGGGCAAGTCACTTAATCCCATTGCCTTGCAAAAGTCCAAATTTAAAAAAGAACTTTAGAATTTATTATACCACAGAGAAGACACTGGCACAGGACCACAGAGAGGATGCTGTACTCTATGAGCAAGGCAGACTTGAAACTACTCAAAAGAAACATAAGATGCCTAAGTTTAATGTACCCTCCTGGTGTTCACATGGTCTATTTGAACCTCTGGTAAAGCATTCTGAACTCATATTGTTTTGATCAACCACAGATAGACTGCAATTTGATTCTAACATAATGTCATTTGAATCCTCTTCAAGAAAGGACAACTGCCAGCCAACCAACTTTTGTTCTACATTCTCCTGCCTTTCTTTCAACCCTTTATTTTAACAGCCCTGGTCTACACTGGCTGCCTTCTTGTCTCTAGTCCCTTGTCCTTTTGACATTCACACCCTTGCCAAACCCCAATCCTGGATTATTCTCACTTGCTCCTCTTTGTTTGCTACTGAATAAACCTGGAGGAAGTCACATAACTGTGTCAATTGGATCTGCTGCAGATTTATGTGATCTGACCTCAACTGTGCCCTTAACGCACAAGGCAGAGATTGTCTCTCTGGCAACCCCAAGTTTTCAGAATCTTTCTCTTAGAAAAAGGGATATCTGTGTATAGTGCCTAATCCTAGGCTTTTGCCTTCTAGAAAGAAAAAATTTAATTTCCTATATAAGGCTGAGGGGTTTCTTCTAAATTCAAGAAGGCTGAAAACTGAACTTCTGTTGGGAGATAGGAACTTCCTGGATATATCTAGTCTCTTGAGGGAAGAAGAGGATACCCCTTCATTAGAACTGGCAGAGTGACAAGGCATACCATATGAGGAACCAAGGAACTTGAATTTTGTACTTCACAATTACTTCCTATGATTCAAATGGGATGAGTACAGTGAGAAGTGGGATTACTTGACCAGAAGCTCCAAATATCTCTCCTTTCCAGGAGAATCCAAACACTTAGAATGATGCCATAAGAATAGAAGCTTTGTGGTGTGAAAATGGGACTTCTCAGAAAGTTGGAATACTGTCTATCATCTTCAATTTTGTCTCCCTTTTGAGGGGAATTCCCAACAATAGAGTTTGGAGTCATTAGGCAATGAGTCTGGAGAATTTTAAGAAAGAACTCACCAGAAAGAAGACAGTTATGTTCTTTAAGGGCTATGGAAATTCCTTCTAAGTATTTTTGCATTTTCTGAAGGATGGAAGGAAATTTTACTTTGAATATCTGTACTTGGGATTTCGAGACACTTTTACTCACATCTTTGGAAACAGGCACAAGCTGTTTGCTGACTATATTTGGAGATTTTTCCAAAAGCAAGCTCTAGATGAGAGACTAATGGGTCCAAAGAAATTTATGATTTTTCAGACTTTTCCTTAAGCTTGAGCCCAATTCATGTAAGTCTAGAGCCTAAGTGACTGATCACAGGTTACATCACATGAAATTTTCCACCTATGTATATTCATGTGGGCCATCTCCCATATGCTTAATATGTACTTATTTTTCATCTCTATCTTTCTTAAGTCTCACTTAGAAGTGCTCCCTTCTCAGGGCGG
Source organism: Macrotis lagotis (assembly GCF_037893015.1). Classification (NCBI taxonomy): domain Eukaryota; kingdom Metazoa; phylum Chordata; class Mammalia; order Peramelemorphia; family Peramelidae; genus Macrotis; species Macrotis lagotis. The sequence continues at coordinate 131,781,750 of NC_133659.1, read as the reverse complement.
CTAGGTGGCATAGTGGATAAAGCACCGGCCCTGGAGTCAGAAGTACCTGGGTTCAAATCTGGTCTCAAACACTTAATAATTACCTAGCTGTGTGGCCTTGGGAAAGCCACTTAACCCCATTTGCCTTGCCAAAAAAACCTTTAAAAAAAGTGCTCCCTTCTTCATAAAACCTTCTCATGATGGTGCTCTCTTTCCCTTCCCAAATTATTTTATCTATTTTTATAAGAATATTTCTTCCAAGAGAAGGTAAATTTCTTGAGGGCAGGAATTATTTTGTTTTGTTTGCTTATTCTTTTTATTAAGTCTCAGCACTTTACCCATGATAGTTACTTGATACATGTACACTGGTTGAGCTAAATTGATTGGCAGATCTGATCAGGGTACATTAGGACTGAAAGCAAGGCAGATCTGTCTTAAACACATTCTTCTTTCCTACTAAACATGGGTAGACTGATTCTGATTCTGATTTCTGGGGAGTGGATCTCCTCTGCCTTCACACTCATGACTAATATGCCAATGCAGAAAATTAGATCTGCATAAAAGTCAAGCATACAATCTTTTATCTAACAACACACAATATTTGTTATCAGGTTTTTAAAACAAAAATTCACACTAAGATACTCAATTTATGTTTTCCAGAACATTTGTTGTTATTTTACTTAATATTTCTATTTCTGTACCATAATACACCTTTCCATATGGGATACCTCCTATTTAGTTTTATTTCTAGTAACAGAGTTTCTGATAATGAAGTATGTTGTTGGAGTGCATCCATTTCATTAATAGAAGTTTTATTAGGCTGGGATCTGTCTGAGTACCTGAAAGCTTCTATTCTAGATAGCTTGCTTTGGCTCCCATAGCCTATTATAGTATCCATGGATACTCAAAGTGTATTTTGTGTGTGTGTGTGTGTGTGTGTGTGTGTGTGTGTGTGTGTGTGATCTCTGGAATGACTTGCTTAATCTATTCACTTCACATCTGACTCAGGCACAAGGTCTTTGCACAGTCATAGCAGATGATTTCTCCAATCTGCCTACTATAATGTACATTGGAGAAAAGTTTAAAGAAAACCCTAGAAATTCACACCCAGTGAACTTTTATTTCTTAGAAACTATATGCTGCCTAACATCCTGGGAATTTGCCTGACCCTCTCTGTAGCAATCAGTTTAGGATGCTATACTATAAACCACTGATTCTTCCTTATTCAAATGGGAAACAACTTTGAACAAATAACAGAGTACTATGCTGAAGAATTAGCTTCTTACCTAATTGTCCAACACTCTATAGACTAGAAAATGCTAGAGAATATATGAAGATAAGAAGACACTGAGAGAGAAAAAAAAGTAAAAAAAATGCAATGTCTTTATTTCAAATTATATTCTCCCTGATTATAAATGAAAACCAGAACCATATCATAATTCACACACACACACACACACACACACACACACACACACACACACAAATTCTACCACCTATAGGACAAAAATTGTAGTAGGAAGAATTCTTGACTCAGAATACTTGAACTTGAAACCAAACTGTTCATTTCTAACTATACAACCTTGGGCAAGTCTCTTAACCTCTTCTGAATCTGGCAAATTTAGGAAACTAAACTCAATTATCCCTAATGTCCCTTCTGGTTCTGATGTTCTAGGACTCCACAGATATGGAAAACTCTATATGACCCTCTAAATTAAATCAGCATATACTCTGATTCTCAGAAATTTCCATATGAAGGAGGTAATAGGTAAGGAATATATTAAAATATAGAGATCATGAATAAGGATTGATGTTGAGTGTCAGCTCCTGAGAATGATATACACATATCTTCGGTGGCCAAGGTCACCAGAGATATGCATGTATTCTTGCTCATTAAATGGATTTGGTGGCTCACCAGTGAACCCTGACCTAAACATCTGTGGAGCTAGAAGTGTGTGGGCAAACTTTCTGATAAGGAAGTCTACAGACTTCAAAGGATAAAAATTATAGATTCTCTCCAGGAAGTGATGGAGCAGGGTCTCATCTAACCTATCATGTCTGAGATAAGTTTTGTTATAAAAGTCTGAGTATCAAAGAATAAAGTAATAGAGTTTGTATCACGACCTTACGTGTACATTTCTATTCGACCTGACTCTAATCAAATGTTTAGACACACACCAGAATTATCGCTGGTAAGAAGTCTCATGCTTATACATCAATAATTCTTTCTTAAAGAATGAAGAGCTGACAGACATAGAAAGTACCAAAATAGCTTGACAAAAATTTAAATTGATTTAACAGACAGGAAACAACTAATTACTGAAGTGGGAGTTATTCCTAAATCAGGTTCCTGCATATAGACATCCAATTTTTGGGGACACAGAATGAAAAAAGTACAAAGCCAGAAGAAAATAAAATGTTTTAAAAGATAGGATCTGCAATGAAAACAATTCTACCCTGACCTATTTAAGCAAATTATTGATAATGAAAAATTAGGTGTAGCCAGAATGAGGGACATAAACAAAGATTACATTATCATAAGAGGTTCAACCAATATAAATGAAATGTCAAGATAAAAACCTAAATATTCTAAAAAAGCATCTTAATCAGCAAACATTTCAATTACTTGAAATAGCAACTAAGGGCTATAATGATTTAAGAGATAAACTCTTTTTCAAAATCTTATGGAGATTGATGATAGAAGATTATGAGCAATATCTTCTCATAAGAAAGAGAGAAGCAATGCAGGATAAAACCAATTTAATTTAAAGAAAGCTTAGTGAGACAGGCAACTAAGAAAAATTATCCCAGTGGTGCATTTAGGATGAAAATGAAAAAAGAACAAAAAAGATCATTCAAAGAACTGTTTTCACTATCAAGAGTAGAAGGGTCATTATGCTTGGATGTAACATCATGAATCTGAACATGATTATAGAAGAGGAAGAAAAGTATCTAAAGAGGAAAAAAAGTGGAAAAAATAGTCATTTACTCTTTTTTTGCGGTGGCAAAGAATTGTCAACTGAGGAGGTGAATTGACTGGAAAGTGGATATTCCCTATCAAATGGAGAATGACTGAACAAATATATGAATGTGATGAAATACTACTATGCTATACGAAATGATGGAGATGTTTGAGAAAAACCTGGGAAGACTTATATGAACCAGTACAGAGTAAAGTAAGCAGAACCAGAAGAATAACTTATACCCTGACAACAATATTGTAAAGAAAAATAATTTTGAAAGACTTAGAAAAATTGTTCAGCATCATGACTAATCACAATTCCAGAAGACTAGAGATGAAATATGTTATCAATAGGATAGAGTTATGATAGACAATGCAGATTGAAGTAAAATTTTCTTTTTGAACATAACTAATTCAGGAATTTGTTTTGCTTGCCTATACATTTTTGTGAAATGTTTTGTTTTTCTTGCTTTCTCAATGAGTGGAGAAGAGGAAATGGAAGGAAGAAAAGTTGGAACTAAAAGTAAAATAAAATTTAATTTTAAAAAGAGAAAAAATAACCAGTTAAAAATGAGAGTGCTGTTAGCAACAACATTGTGAAGAAATTAAGGGATTGATTTACAAGTGAAGGAGAAGGGAAGATATCAGAGACTTGGGGAGGGGGGAAATCTTAGTCCTTAAAGAGGCAGCCAGGTGGTTACAGTGCAGAGTCAGGAAGGCCTGAATTCAAATTCTGCCTGAGATACTTGCTAGCTGTGGGACACTGGGCAAGTCACTTAACCTTTATTTGCTTCCATTTCTTCAACTTATAAAATGGGAATCATATCATCCACTTCCTGGGGTTGTTATAAAAGATAATATTTGTCAAGTATTTAGCATAAGTCCTGAAAAATAACAGGCACTTAATAAATGCTGTCTCCTTTCTTCTTTATAGGTGTTTCCAAACTCTATATAATGACACCTTCATATTTTTATAAGAAAAAAATCACTCCTACACATTTTCAGAAACAATAAAATATTTAATACAATTAAATCCCAATATAATTGCTAAAAAGTTCAGATATTATAAGTATACTCAACTTATTTCCATTTTTTAAGTTTTGAGAATTTTTAAATTTAGCTTATTATATTATTCTTACCAAAATGAGGGATGTTAAGAAATATAATAGCTATTATGATACTTTTAACTGGCACACAAAGGTTATTTAGCTTTGGATTTACAAACTTCACATTCAAATACAATAAGCAGTATGATGACAATTCATCTGTGTCACGAGTCATCTGTGTCACCAGCTGCAGTGACAATGGTAGATCATATCCATTTCAAGGTTCTAACACACACCAACCTTGTTCTATATAGAGACAATTGGTATATTACATTCAAGATTAGTTGGAGTCAATTCTTCATGTTAATCTGTCTTTTGTGAATTTTTATTTGAATTTTGTTTTCACTCAAAAAAATTAGTATATTTATGCAACAACCATATTAAAAATGTCCAAAAATTCTGGCCATTGCTTCACATAATCACATAGGATCATAAGCCCCACTTGCAGTGGTATGCCCCACATTTGGAAGTCTCTTATTAATAACTGCAAAAGGAGAATGAAAGAACATCAACAACTCCTAACTTACATGGTTCCTCTTTTTTGAGGTTTAAAAAGTTTGAAAGTCATAATTTCTAGGTAATTAATCATTTTATTAATAATGATAAATGAGTCAGTGACATTCTAGAATGCCAAAGATGAATCATGGCAGTGGTTCAGTGTTTATATACCATTGGAAGAATGAGTATTTCTGAGGGTGGCAATCAACTCTGATTGGTTAACAATTAATGAGAGAGATTGAATATTACAGTGAGAGGTGGCCTATTCTGATGAGAGGCTGGGGGAAATATAACTTTGATTATGTCATTTACTTCTAAATTGTCCAGTTTTGGGCAATTTAATAAAAGAATTTATCCCCACCATACCTCTGTAGAGCAAAATGGGTTTCCACAGAAAACCTCTCCCCAGATTAAATTCCTTTTAAGGTTGGGTAGAATCTGTACAAAATCAAGAAAAATTTAATTCAATCTCATTTTCAGCAATGTCCTTCAGAGACTGAGAAACCTACAGATTTTTGAAAAAATCCTAGTCCTAATTCAAAAATTGATTATTAAAATTAGGAAGAAATAATCTCTCATCTTCTTTCTATGTATTACTAATATGTATATATATGACAATAATTTACATGTATATCAAGGACAATCTTTATAATGCTATTATTAGAACATAACATATCAAATCTTTACCATCTCACAATTGGCTGAAAGATATAGATAATGTGAGATTCCTACTCTGTTTATTCTTTCTTTCTCAATTTTTAAAGTATTTTATTTGGTAGAGTAAAACACCACCTTGAGGGCTATCTTCCAACCATATATAGCTGTTTGTATGCTGTTTTCCTCAATAGATTTTGGGCTTTTCAATGAAAGCTTTTCTCTTGAGTTTCTCTGTATCCCCAGGATAAAAGCAGACATGTAATAAATGCTTATCAGCTGAATGATCTCTCTAATGAATGGATGAGTGATGAAATAGCATGGATTAAGCATTAATTAAGCACTAAAAGGAATAATTTTGCATTAGGTCACAATGAATCAAGATCTAAAGTGTAAATCTCTTCCAATATTTAGTACTGTTCACTTAGTGATAATTGCTTTTTGATGAATAAACATAAAGCCCACATTATTTCATCTTGGGAACCTTTAACAAATGTCTTATTGAAATCAAAGTATGCCTTATCTATGGATTTTTCCCTTTTTTACCAATTATTTTCAGCCATGCAATCAAGGACATGAGGCATCCTTTTGGTTCAATGTGGAAGTTGTTTACCAGTGTCTAGAGTCTGACAATCATGTCTATATCCACTGGCAACTCCAACACAAAGTTATAGTATAGTCGTTAGGTAAATTCATAGATAGTTGAACCTGAAAAAGCAGTGTAATGTGGGGATGTTTTGTGGGATGCATAATATAACCAGAACTGAGGAATGTCATTCATTCTACCCTAGCAAAGTTAAGTGAAAGAGAAATGGGGTTAGTAGATATGTATGCTGGAGAGATGGACCAAAATAACAACTAAAGGAAGGCTCCCTCATGAAATTTGGAAGTATCTATGGTTCAATGCCCAAAACCAAGCATTTATTGCCGTGTGTGTGTGTGTGTGTGTGTGTGTGTGTGTGTGTGTGTGTGTGAGAGAGAGAGAGAGAGAGAGAGAGAGAGAGAGAGAGAGAGAGAGAGAGATTTTGTGAGATTAGAGGCAGAGAGTAATAACTGGGTGATTTAGGAAAAACCTCATATTGAAAGGGGCACCTGAGTTGGGTCTTGAAGGGTCAGTGTTTTAGGAAGTTATTATGGATATTTTCTGTGCTTGGCATGACTTAGACAGTAAGGGGGGTATAGTCTTTAGAGAAGTTTTTAGTTAGGAAGAGCTAAGTTTGAATCCTGCCATAGACACTAGTTCAGTGACTATGGGTAAGTTACTTAACCTGTTTCAGCCTCAATCTCCTCATTTGTAAAATGGGAACAATAACAGTACCTGCTTCACAAACTTGTTGTCAGGCTGAAGTGAAATAATATATGACAAGAGCTTTGCAAATCTTAAAGCAATATAAATGATAGTTATTGTTCTGATTTGTCTTTAATGAACTAGGACTGACTTCGAGTGATCACTATTTCTTTTTTTTTCCAATACTGTATGTGCAGACTATATGTACTATTCTAATTTTGACAGGGATTGATAAGAAATTCTCTAATCTTTTTATTTAGAAATCTAGTTCCCCCCTTATTGAAAATGAAAATAATAATTATCCACTTCAATCTTATGGTAATTCTTGAATTCTACATTTTCTAAGAGATAAACATCAACCATTTGACACCTAACCTGAAGATTCTTGATTGTCAACCACATGCAGAAACTAGATATTTGGCATCTGAATAATCTGAGCACTAGCTGTTGTGGGACCCTGGGAGCCAGTGCATAGGATGCAAGACGCTCTCAGCTTCCTGAAGGAAGGATATTATACACATTCTAGTTTTTATTAGCATTGTTATAAAGATAGAATTCTTATTGCTAGGGTATTGTTATTTCCCTAGGAAGGCTTTCTAAATTTGCTTTCAGGTAAGGCATATGGTTTTAATGACCATATCATCTTGGAAACATGCTTTTAGAATTTGGAAAGAGGCCATGATAATTTTCCTTCTCCTCACTCCTTCCTTCCTGTACTCCACCAAAGCAGCATGCCCTCAATACCATGCCACTCCCCCCCCATTATTCTTTGCTTTTCTTTTAAGCCTGACTCTCTTCTAATGAGGCTGAGTGTTTAGGGAACTATCTGAGTCTGCAGGAGGCCCTGCTGTAGAGCTAAAAAGTAAAGAGAAAAGTAAAACTTCTTCTATCTTCAGGGGAAGCGGCATATTGAAATTTAGCTCCTTTCATCTTCTGGAAGTGGGAGACCTCCACCAGACAGAATGTTGAATCACCCAATGGGGTCCTTCTGGACTCTTGGAAACTTTGGAGGACCTAGGAATTTTTAAAGGGTTCTCTTGGTTTTTACATTCAGCAGGATAGGAAATTCATCTGGGGAGTAGCATGCTGAGCATCAGCTGCTGTTGATAGCACTCCTGAGGCCACCAGCCTCTCTCTCTCTCTCTCTCTCTCTCTCTCTCTCTCTCTCTCTCTCTCTCTCTCTCTCTCTCTGTCTCTCTGTGGTCCAGAATTCTCAAGGTTGGTGTTTTAGACTAGGCACTTGTGTTGTAACCATTTTTTGTAATTGTTTAGAAAACAACCTACTAGGTAAAATATTGTACTTGATATGAAAAGGAGGGCAAGTTAGAGATACCATAGTAATCTGCCCCTGAAGAGGTTAGAATCTAGTAGAAAGATAAAAGGCTAACAAATAATTATGCTAAAAGGTAAAATATAATAAAATAAGTACATAAGAGAGTTATGGGGGCAGCTAGGTGGCGCAGTGGATAAAACACCGGCCCTGGAGTCAGGAGTACCTGGGTTCAAATTCGATCTCAGACAATTAATAATTACCTAGCTGTGTGGCCTTGGGCAAGCCACTTAACCCCATTTGCCTTGCAAAAAACCTAAAAGAAAAAAAAGAGAGAGTTATGAAACAAAGTACAATGTAAAATCTCAATATTTTTTAAAAAATCACTTCAGTGCTTTATTAATTTTTGTTTATTAATTTTAGTTTCATTCATAATTAATTTTTTTCAATTGTCAAGCATTTTTCCTCTAATCCCTCTCCCCAGAAAATCAAAACAATAAGCATAACCAAGCAAAACAAATTTCCATATTAGTCATTTCCAAAAATAGGTGTCTCATTGTACCTAGTAAATTTGGGGGGGGGGGTGATTGTTATCAAATGAGAAGGATCAGGAAAGATTTCATTTTAGAAAATAAAGGTTGACTTGAACTTTAAAAGATAAGTAGGGATTTAATAAGTAAAAAAATTAGGAGGGAGGGCATTCCAGGCTATCCAAAATAAAAAAGTGAGAAAAGGAAGAAAGAGATAAGAAAAAAAAGAACAAAGCATTGTCCAATTTGGTTGGAATTTAATTTAAGGAAAGTAGCAAAGAGATAAGGATGGAAAAGGAAGACTGGTGCTAGATTATAGAGGGACTTGAAAACCGGGGAAATTATTTTAGATGGAATTCCCCCCAATATAGTTTAGAGTGCAGAAGTATGGATAATGTCTCAGCTGTAACTGACCTTTGTGATACAGCATCATCATCAGACATATCTTTTGACTTTTCTTATGCTTGAGACCTCAGGAAGTTTAAAGCACAACTCAAAGCACAACCTTCTTCCAAGCAACAAACTGTGGGATTTTGAGTGCAGCTAGTGGTGTAGTGAATAGAGCACCTGGAGTCAGGAGGACTTGAGTTCAAATTCAACCTCAGACATTTAATAATTGCCTAGCTGTGTGACCTTGAACAAATCACTTAACCCCATTGTCTTAAATTTTAAAAAAAAATTTCAAAAAACTGTAGGATTTTAACCCTGGAAATTCCAATTAGGCAATATAGGATATGGAGAAAGACTGAAAATATCATCTATTATGGTCCTACTAGACTGTTCTACAATGAATGATTGTCAGAAAGACAGTAGGGACAACGATGCTCATTGCTTGAGGAAAATATTTTCCCTCATTTACTTCTCCCAATATAAAAATAGGCACACAAAAGAAATCCAAATCAGATACACACACACACACATACACACACACACACACACACACACACACACACACACACACACACACACACACTTTTTTGAAAAAATTTGTGAATCAGGTCAACCTTACCTCTAAGTCATGAAACTAAAAACCAGGCATGACTATTCCTAGCAGATCACATTTTTCAACCAAGTGAAAACAGGTTTTCAGTTGCTCCCCAAATGGAAGCAATTGTGAGGCATCCGAAGAATTACCTAGGCCCTCCTTCCAAATAGTCTTTGCCCCTAAAGTATCTCCCAAGCACCTGATTTGAACTTCATCCATCTGCAAAAATCATGTGTGTGAGGAACTTTTGGAAAATGTTCTCTGGAAACTAGAACAGAGAGGACAGGATTGGTTGTTTCTTGTCCTTCATTATGGGAGAAGACCAAAATTACTGGTGAAGGAACACAATTACCAGCATATTTCAACTTGCCTTTGAATCTACATAGCATTTATTTTGAAGAAAAGTCGATCAGAATTATTTTCTCTTTCAATTAATTCAATTCTATAGCCATTTATTAAGAACCAATTATGAGTAAAACTCTGTTCTACTGGGAGAGCTAATACTACTACCAATAATAATGATGCTATTTTACAAATTATTTTTACTTAAATTATTCTATAGATTAGATTTATTCTTTGCTTTCATAGAGCTTACCAGGCTAGTAGGAGGGCAAGTCATATACACACATACATGAAAAAATATATGATAAATGAACAAGAGAAAGGAAAAATACTGTATGTGTGGACTGAGAAGGAAAACATCATTACTGTGACTGACTACAGATTCAAAGAGGAGGTGACATTTGACTTAGACTTTAAAAGAGAGTTTAAGAATTGAAAAGTTAGGCAAGGAAAGGCAGAGAGTGGAACTAAAGAAAGGAATTAACTATACTTCAAGGATCAGAAATTGTATAAGAAAAGAAAAAGAGGAGAGAATGCCAACAGCCTATGAAGAGATGACGAATAGTCCAACTTAGCCACATCACAGAATACCTGGAGGAAAGTAAGTGCATCATCTTTGCCTCATCAATTCTCACTCATCCCCCAAATCCATTCCATTACCAGATCACATCATTTTGACTTTTTTACTATCTCTCTCCTCATCTTCCTATTGTCTCTCATCATCATACTACTTCAAACCCTCATTCTTTCTCACTTGGACTTAATAGATTTGAGGAGCTGTTCTCTGTTCCTCAAGCTGCTCCCAGCACAAATTCAAACACTAGTAGCCAAGGTAAGTTTTCTAACACCTAGGTCTGACTGTATCCCTCCCAGTGGCTCTTTATTTATCTCCAGGTTCATATATAAAGTCCTCTCAACTTAGCATTTAGCATTTAACCTGGCCCCTTCCTCCCTTTCTAGCTTTCTTAACCCACTATTCTATCACATGCACTCTACACTGCCAATCAATCAATAAACATTTATTAGGTACCTGCAATGTGCCACACTAAGCATAGCAGATACAAAAAAAAAAAAGACAAAAGATAGTCTCTGCCCTTGAGGAGCTTATAATCTAATGGGGAACACAACACACAAAAAGGAAATTGATAGGCACAGGGGAAGTTTCATGGAATGGAAACCAAGATACTCTGGCCTCCAAGCCCAGTCAGCATCATAATTAACCAAAGATTCTTTTTTTTTTTCTTTTGAAACTTTTGGTTCACAATTAATTAATTAAACACAGAAATTAACATTAAATTAAATTAAACACAGAAAAAAGGTTTTATAATGAAACTTATTTTATCTGGATTAAGGTAGACTTAAAGATAGAATTTAAAGTAATTAAAGTTAATTAAATCAGGGATTATGAACAAACATAGAAAAACTTTAGAACACACATCTGCCCTTTCAGGCAAAAAGAGACAGGGTAAAGAGCAGAGGTACTTTGTCACTTGAATCAATATTTGAGGGATTTCACAACCAAATGGAAACCCTTCTCACTCTGGCCTTGGCTGTCTCCTGTGGCCTCAGTAGACAAAAGCAGCAGGGACTAGGGTGGGACCAGAGATATTCATCCTTTTGTACTCTGACCCTCCAGCTCTTTCTCTCCTGTCCTCTCCTCAACTCCAGTTGAACATGTGTGTTCATTCTTTCTTCCCACCCTTCTGTATCCTGTTTCACTGACAGAAAACAACAGTGATGATCAGGGTGACTTAGGATCTTACTTCCTGTCTAGCATCTGTTTCTCTTTTAAAAAGAAATTATTATAATTTTATTACTATATAACCCAATCTTAATCATAAAATAAAAATAATGGAGCATATGTATTTATAGTTTATAAAAATAAACAAAATAATACTATTCATGTTTTAGATAAACTCTAGAGTCAGGAAGACTTATTTTCTTGAGTTCAAATCTGTCCTCAAAGACTTAGTAGCTGTATGACCCCGAGCAAATCACTTAATTTTATTTGCCTCAGTTTCCTTATCTGTCAAATGAATTGGAGAAGGAAATGGCAAATCCCTCCAGTATCTTTGTCAAGAAAACCCCAAATGGGGTCACAAAAAGTTGCACACAACTGAAATGATTCAACAACCAAATATTAGCTGAAGAAGGAAATGGCAAATCACTCTGATTTCTTTGCCAAAAAACAAAACAAAACAAACAACAAAAAACCAAAACTCAAATCCAAATGGGGTCATGAAAAGTCATATAGGACTAAACAACAGCTGAATTAAATCTAGAATGTTTGGGAAGATGATTCGTGAGAAGACTGAGACCTACACCTCCACAAGTTAATAATTCATATTTATGCAGTCTTTTAAGGTTTACAAAATATTTTCCTCATAACATTATAAAGTATTATGAAAAGCAATATTATCTCCATATGATAGATAATTATAAGGTTTATAAAAATGTAATAAAGTTATATAAAATAATAATAATAAAGTTTAAAGCTTACAAAGCACTTTACTCATTTGAGCCTCACAACAATGTTGGGAGATAGGCACTCTTAGATTTCCAAATCAGAAAACTCAGACAATCAGAGGTTAAATAACTTGCCCAGGGTCACAAAGGCCAGATTTGAAGATCTCGGTTCTAGGTCTAGAGTTCTATCCATAGTGGCTCCACGTAGCTGTCAGATTTGAACTCAAGTCTTCTTCGTTCCAAGTACAGCACCGTATTCATAGCAGTACAATTTATTCATAATAGATCCCTAGTTAAGTATCTGACAGTCGAGTATTAGTAAATGACAGAACTGGTCATCCTAATGCAGGACTCTGATTACCGCACAGTATTAACTATGAACATGCTCCTGGGTTTGAAGGTGAAGAGGATCAGAAGCAAGGAGAAGATACTAAGAGTATTACACTATACAGAAAGTTCTGCCTTGACCTCTTCTATCTCCCTGAGGTATACTCTTAGAATGAAAAAAATGATAGTCAAGTATTTATAACAAGTTTGCTATCACTGGGTTTGCAGTGAGAGGAAATAAGAGAAATCTGAACCACAGCTTGAAGTTCCTACCCTCTAGAAACTTACAATGTAGATGGGGACATAGGTTACAAATTCATGAAATAATTAGAAAATATCCAGATAGTACATAATCAAAAGCTATGTATTGTATGGTATGGCAGAGAGTCTAATTCAGTGGTTTGTTTGGACCAGTATCCTAACCTCTCCCCACCTTGCAAAGGAGAGTTTAGGTAATTTTTCCCAAAAAGGCATACCATACTTGAGATTAAGTTGACTAAAGGCTCTGACTATTTACATTTCCTTATTCTCTGCATCTACAGGAATAAAAGAAGCTCTAGACTCATTGGCTGAGTAAATCAGGAACTGTGGAAGCTTTAGGTGAATCAACTTAAATTGCCCATCGTTATTATATATCCTCCTGCTATAGCTAAGATCACAGCTAAGAAAATCTTTTTGTTAATTGGCAAATGACTTTTGAGTGTTTCCCCAACTAAACACTAGGGGACTAACCTAAATAAAATCCAGCCCAAAGCAATGTCTAATGTCTTTTTCCCAAAACCAATTCCTATTCCAATCCTCTCTATTTCCACCAGGAACAATAGGCTTATAACTTGGCGTTGCTCATTCTCACCTCACATTTTGAATCAGTTACCGAATCTTATCATATATTCTTCTACCAAATATTTCACAACTATCTCCTTTCTAGTTCAGGCCCTCTTACCTCATCTATTACAATAGTTTCCTAGCTTTTTCTCAAGTCTTTTTCCCAATTTAATTCATCCAAAAGCAAAGTTTGACCTTGTCACTGCCCTACTTAGTAAATTCCAATAATTTCTCAACTTCTATTCTAGGGTTAAAAAAAAATATTAAACCTCTTTGTTTTTTAAAGCCTTTCACAAGCTGGATCCAAGCTGCCTTTCAATCTTATTATAAGCTTAACAAAGCTGTCTTCCTCCCTCATGTAAAGCATGGAGATGACTTCTGATTCAAAGGGAAGACTAGACATCTCTAACCTCTACTCCCCCAGTCCTTCTCCAAGGGAAATTTTAAGGTTGGTGCCAGAGTTTGGCCATTCTGCTCTCTTCAGAAAGAGAGAGAGAGAGAGGGTAAACACCAAGCTAAAAATCCTAAAAATCTCTCTCTCTCTCTCTCTCTCTCTCTCTCTCTCTCTCTCTCTCTCTCTCTCTCTCTCTCTCTCTCCTTAAATATTATTTACCTAGAAGGTGTGATTTTCAGGTTCAAGCTAAATTTCTGGTCACTCTTCATTAATGGGGAAAAGAGGATCCAGGATTTATATCCAAGACTTGGCTTCCTTCCAACCAAATTCCAATTCATCCAAACTGATGGCAAAGCAGAAATCAGAGAAGATATCTGTATAGGAGAATATACACCAAACTCATTATATAGCTATCATCCTGATCCAAATCTAACTACTGGTCCCAGATGACTTCAGGGAGAAAGTAAAGTTGGTGACTTTGCATAGTCCTCCATTACCTAAATCCAATTCACTTGCATGTCATGGTATACCAACCCTGATATCACCATCCTTTTAGAGAGCAAAGGACCATCACCACCACCAACAACAGTAAAAACAATAACAGTTGAGGAAACTGAGGCAAACAGAGTTAAGTGACTTGCCCAGAGCATACAGCTAATAAGTGTCTGAGGCTATATTTGAACTCAGGAAGTTGAATCTTCCTAATTTAAACTCTGAATTGAAGGCAATCTCTTGATTATAAAGACCCCCACTTGTTCTTAATCTGCCCCAGATTTGACGCTTCCTAGGAAGTATGCAGGTACAAGATGGGGTAAGCCTATCTGTCTTATTTCTCATCTTCTGCCTCTTTTACTCTCCATCCACTTCTCTCCTGCCTCCTCCACATTTCTCCCTCCACCATTCCTAAGAAGATCTCCTTCTATAGGTCAAGTGCCCTCTACACAGCAGGTTCTTCCTCCACTCTCACACATGATTGAGAAAATCACCAAACATGCTTCTAACTCAGCAAACAGAATTAAAAAAAAAACATTCGCCTCCAACTCAAGGCCAAGAGGGGGAACAGGAAGAACAATGAATTAATATCTATAAAACCCTAGTTCAGACAGACATCTGGGTAAGTGCTGCAATTTAAAAACAAATCTCCACACCTCCTAATCACATATGATAGCAAGTGTTTAGGGCCCCACCAAAGAATGCCATTCTCTCTCCAAGTAGATTTAGATGAAGAGCCCATTAACTACCTATTGTCAAACTCCTACTAAACTGTACTTATGGGGAGGAGGGGTGAATGAAAATCTTGTTTATTAACTCTTCCATTTAAGTGCCCCAACTTCACATTTTGACAGCTTTTCCTCACAAGCCTGTTTATGAGGTTGTTTCCTTGGACTATAAGAAGAAATAAGCTCATCTGACTAATAGTCCAGAACCTCAGCCAATCAATCAACTAATGGGTCAATAACAGCTTGTAAGATTTTCTCCAACGCTGGAATATCCAATTTTGAAAGCAACGTTTGTTCACCTCACCTACTTTGGTGAGGTGGAAAAAAGCAGTACAAGGTCAGCTAAGAGCCATGGTCCACATGGGAGTGATGGCAGGGTAGAAGACAAAGATATTGGCCTCTTCTGTAGATTCACAACCATGGAGAGGGAGGGGGAGGGGAGGGAGGGAAAGGAAAAAGCTGGTTACTATCCATGACTTTACAAATATTACTTCGTTTGAATCTCAAAGCAATTCTGGAAGGTAGATGCTATTATTATCTAATTTTACATTTGAGGAAATTGAGGCAAAAAGATTAAATAATTTATCACATAGCTATTAGACCTGCACTTGAACTCGGGATTTTCTGACACCTAACTGCCTCTATCAATACACATTTATTAACCTGCTAATTATATTGTCTCTAAAGGAAGTTTTGGCTTCTTCACTCATTTTCTCAGATTAGCCTCAGGAGCTCCACCTCACTAAAGAACAGACCCAGGGCCATTGTGCTGTCTGTTTAACCTTGAATTTTGTGTCTAGATGAAATTGCCAGGACCATAGTACAAAGAATGTGGATGTTATCTATTCTAACACCTACAGGAAGCCTTCAACCCCTCATACTTTGCAAGTTTTCCCTCCATTACTTATTTCGTATTTCCTATTTCTCCTAAAAATAGCTTGTCTGCGCATATTTATTTGCCATTACATTGAAAATTTCCTTGAGGGCAGGAACTTTATCTTTTGTCTCTTTTTTGTAACCCCATTGATTAAAATGGTGCCTACCACACAGAGGGAGCTTACTAATATTTATTGAATTGAATTGAAATGAATTTTATGAATAAAGAAACTGAAGCATAGGGACATGGAGTAATTTGCTTGGGGTCAAACAACTGGTTGGTGACAGAGTCATTAATAGAACACAAATGTTTTTCCCTTTCTTCCCCCCCACCCAAGTCTCTCTCCCCTTTTCAGCCTTCACCCTTTTGGTTTCTCACCATCTTCCTTCTTTTCAGGATTTTCCAGGCTTCCAGTCCATTCATAGTATTGAGATAGCCAGCACAAATCCAACTCTATAAGTAAAAGTAGCCACTAATACATTTTCTGGACTGCCAATTTCCCAGTGCTCAGCTTAGTAAGTGAGCCAATCAATCAACAAACATTTAAGTGCCAGACATTGGACTAAGTATGGGAGATACAAATACATGTGTCATGTCCTTTCCTCTGAGGTTTAGTTTCCTGAAATTCAAATTTAAGAAAAATACTTTGGATATTCAGTAAGTAATAATGGAACATTCCCTTCCCAAGTAAAGGTGAGGTATCACAGCTTCTAAATGCAAAGCAGAAAGAATGCAGTAGATTGATCTTAAGGAAGTTGGAGTGAAGAATAATGTCTCAATAGGAAAAATAAAGCCCAAAATGTGATCTGTATTCCATCTCAGGACAGAGTGTGCTCATGCAGCTCAGTAAATGTCAGATAGCAACAACATAGTAAGTAATGAAGGAAGGATGTTGCCTGTTTCCTAGAAATTACTATATTGTAAAATAGCCCAGAACTCTTCCCAGGTGTTCACTCCTAAAATCTGCCCAAGAATCTCCTGTTCTTGCTAAACTGAGATTTAGCAGGGTTTCAAGCATCTTGTCACAAAAACTCATCTCTTTAACATCAATTTTCTTCTGGACCTATAGGTTCTACATTATTTGTGGAATGGAAATTCAGTGGAAAGATATATGATAGACCTTGCAAAAACCTAAAAAAAAAAACCCTAAAAAAAGTAAAAAAAAGATACATGATAGATATGACCTTATTGCCAACAAAAATTTGTCCAAGATAAACAAAAGATATTCTTAAAGAAATGTATGAGCAAGTTAAAAGGTAAACAAGTTAAAAGGTAAGAACGAGGGATAACTGATGGTCCTTCTTTGTATCACCACAGCATCAAAAAATCCAGGGAAAATTCTCCAACACAACACAATGGGTAGGGTAACTTTTGAAGATTTGCAGGAGAAAAAGAACTAAAACATAGGATGAGAAGTCTTGGACAGGTTATAGTCTATGTCGCTTCAGGGAGAATCACATGATGGAGACATTGTAGGTTGGTAGAAGTAGACTGAACTACCTCAGAAGATAATAGTAATGTCTGACTGACACACAGTAAGAATTTGATCACTCTTTGAACATTCCTTTTCCTACTAGCAAGAGCCACATTCTTATCCTATGCTTCTATCTGATTTAGGGTTGGATAATCCTCATAAATCCCTTCCAATAGTCTTATATAAGTAGCTAGATAGAAGAGTAGGACTTGAAGTCAGAAAGATCTGAATTAGAATTCTACCTTAGACATTAGCTATGTAGTCTTGGGCAATTTACTTAATCTTGGTCTAAGTTTCCTTATCTGTGAAATGCAGTTAACCAGAGCACAAAACTCCCAGGGTTGTTGTGAGGATAAAATGTGATATTATTTATAAAGTGCCTTCCAAAACTAAAAGCATTCTATAAATGCTAATAGTTGATTATGACTGAAGAAACGACTAAACACTACCCATCATTGGATCCTGTTTTATCAATCCAAGGGACTCTGCCTAATAAACTTCAAGGGAACTATATTGGTTTGAGGCAACATGGATTTCCTTAAGCCTTTCCCCTCACCTTTGAATCTGCTATGCAAGTAAAGTGAAAGGGGTGGAACAGATTGAAATGAAAGAATTGGAAAAGATGGTGGCCCATAGATTACTCTTTCCAATTGAGGAGCAGGACTTTTTCTTCCAAAGACCCAATCATTTCATCTATAAAATGAGGTTAAAAATACTTACATTATCTGTTTCATTGAGGATTAAGTGAAGTGATACTATATAGTGCCCAAAAGCATTATGTTAAAATGAGGAGAGCTTTGTTACCCTGGTAGTCATTCCTCCCTACTTATCAGGTAGGAAGGAGATAACAGGGCAGGGTGGGAGGTGTTTGCAGGAAGGGGACTGGGAGCTATGATGGGGATGGACAATGGGGTACCAGAGGCTAAAGAGATACAGAAGCTCTTGATGTGGAGTTTGCCCCCCCCTTTTTTTTAGGTTTTTTGCAAGGCAAATAGGGTTAAGTGGCTTGCCCAAGGCCACACAGCTAGGTAATTATTAAGTATCTGAGACCGGATTTGAACCCAGGTACTCCTGTCTCCAAGGCCAGTGCTTTATCCACTGCACCACTTAGCCACCCCAAGTTTGCCCCCTTTTAAGAGAGAAAGGATGATTTCAGGCTCAAGACAGAAAGCTGGTAAGAAAAGAAAAATTAACAATTGCTTATTTTTCCTCTGGTAAAAGAAGAGCCTAAGAGTTTGCAGTAGACAAAGAAAAGAATTTGTTATTCATTTACCAGACACCCTCCAAAACTCCCAGTCCATGATTATTTCCTACCAGGAAAACAGAAAAGTCCAACTATCTGATTGCCTGTAGTCATAGCTTTCAGAAGAGATTCAGGGTAATTTACTGTTCTATCCAGCTTCCCTCTCTGGTGCTTCCAATACCTAAGCTGACACCAAAAATGCCAAGTTTTGGCATTTGGAAATTATTATTTTAAAGTCATTTTTCACTACTTAATACTTATGATGTCAAAAATGATTACTCACATTATTAAATTTATCAGTTTATCTTTGCTAAAAATTATATTTGATTACTACACCAAATTGTTATTTCACATCCATGTCAAACAATAATTCAATCAGCCAATATCTATGAAGCACATACTATATACCGGGTCAGAGACTGAAATATAAAGGCTAGAAATTCAGTAGTCCTTTTCTTCAAGAACTTTATATTGTACTCTTCATAGTTTGTTGTCCATATAGAATACATGATCATATATAACTCTTAAAAAAATGAGGGAATATGCCTATGAAATGTTTTTCTAGATTACTTAGGACCTTTTAGTAGTGATAAAAAGGTCTAGCTATAATCTGCACTTAACCAGCAGTGGTTTACAAGCTGTTAAATGGATGATATAATCTTTACAGAGTATTGGAGATTTGCAGTTAGCCTATAGCCCTTCTCCTTCCTCATCTTTGGGGCTTCAAGAGATAGTAAAGTTTTGTAAGGGCCAAAATATGGGAAACAAACCAAATTTTTTTTTATTGTTACTGAAAGATGTATATTAAAAAAGGCATTATGGACCAGAAAGTAAAGGTCAATGGTCTTGCCTTCTTTCCTTAACTTTCATTCTTAAACAATTTCATTTGTCTGCCACTCCAAAAGGATTTGGAAGGAAAAGGAAGTTGATTTCACCACCTCAGCCTTTATACAACTACTGTGAATTTTTTTGACAGAGATCCTAAAAAATTGTTTTGAGGGCCTAATATCCCCATCAGGTGTAAAATTGGAGATACAAGAAAGTTCTTCCATAAGTCATATAATTGTATGGAACCACAGTTTCCAAATTAGCATCAGGTATAAAGAATCAAAATATAGATTTAATTTTAGATTGGAAGGTGTTGAGTGGCTCTTATTGGCTGCCCTGAGTTTAATGTTCATGATCCAAATATCTATGAATTAATAGACATCTTTCTTGCTTTGCCAAGGAGAGGTTTTCTGACCATCACACTTTATTAGGTAAAAGTAGAAAATCAGTAAATGACCCTAAAGGTCTAAAATCCAATAGATGGAAGCAGAGAAAAATTCAAAAACACAACACCCAGAGAGAAAACACAAGAATCAGCAAAAAGCAAAGATAGGATGTCCTGCAAGGATACCTTGCCTACCAGTGGAGAGAAGGGGTGTGACATCTAGGAGAAAGCAGCACAATAATATAAAGCAAAGGACATTAGCAACTCTTCAGCATCAGAGAAGAATTGCCCTGATAAGATAATGTCCTAGAAGCACATCTAGAGGGAGCTAGGTGAAGCAGAGAATAGTGACCAGTCTGAAATGAAGACCCTATTTCAAGTCTGGTCTCTAACATTTACCAGCTACATGATCCTGAGCAAATCAATTAACCCTTGTCTGTCTGTTTCCTAAACTCTGAACTAGATATCATAATAGGTATCCACCTCCAAAAGGTACTATGAGAATAAAATGAGATGATAATTATAAAATACCTGGACAGTGCCTAGTAAATACTAATTAATGCTGACTATTATTATTATAAATATGCTCCCTGCACATAGGCCTTCTATGAATGTCCCCAGACCACACAGATTCCTAATATATATACTTTCATTCATATTTCTTAGCCACAGCTATTTCCTACATGTGGCTTCATACAAGTACCCTGGTTACATGTCTACTCAATGTGTACTCAATGGTTTGGTAATCCATGAAACAGATTGGATTGGGGATAGGTTCAAAGGGAAAGGAGTCCTTTTTTAAAAATCATTTTAGTTGCTATGCTATTTGATGAAATGTATTTTGCTGCTAATAAATGTAAATACATCAGTGGGACTCATAAACTATAATTTTGAATAGGTGCTTGTTCACAGAATACCTCAAACTCAGAATAGCTTTTCTAGAGGGTTCACATATAAAAGCATATCTCCCAGATGCTATAGGGTCATATATGACTTGAACATCTATAGCTTGAATAGGGAACTTCCAGTCAGTTCAGGTCTTTGGTTTGGTGACTATCTACCTTCAGAAAGTCCTTAAAGATGATTTTGCTTCAATCACAATACAACAACCAGAACCTTTTCCCTTTATAGAAGTTACGGTGGTTGTTCTATCTTTAAGTGATGCTTCTAAAGATAGGTACCTTAAATTAAAGAGCTTGGAATATTGCTTAAATCTTTATTCTTAAGGATTTTTTCATAAGATTTTTTTGTTTTCACTCATTAGTGTTACTACTCTTACCTACATAAGAATCCAACTATATAAAAGAAAAGGTTTGATTTTATTTAGGGGGGGGGGGAACATGAATGAGGGAATTCAGACTGATTACTGATTCAAAATGGAATCTAGCTGTTATTATTATTATCATTATTATTATTATTAATCTTCAGACATTACTAAATAAGACAGCCCTACTCTTCCAAAGACAAAAATAAGACAATCTTTTTTTAATAAAGGGAATTTCATGTGGAGAGTAAAATGTCTTGTATCTTCAAGGTTCCAAAGGAAATATCTAAAAATGAAATCATTCTTTTATGATTGTGTAAACCCTGAAGAACTCCATGGAAAATTTATATTTCCAAACTAAACATTTAAATTGTAAAAGAAAAAGGCACAAGCTGTTTCCCAGTGCAGAAAGCAATGTTCTAACTTGGATAGCTATTCACTTGATATTTTGTATATAGTACCTTTTTAAAAAAAAATCTTTTTAAAGCCTCAATTCTGCCCTCATAACTAGAATGGAGGCTTCTTGAAGGCAAAGATAATTTGTAAAATTCATCTTTGTATTCCAGGTACCTTGCACATTATCTTGTACAGAGTCGAAGCTCAAGAAGTATTGACTGATTATAATCAGATTTCAAAGGGCAATTATAATAGGATAATTACTTTACTGTCACACATCAAGTGAACAGCAGCATATGACATGAATAATTTGTAGTCCGTTAGGGGAATGAATAGACTGCTATACTAGGAGTCAGGATGACCTGTGTTTTGAAGTTGGAGACTCAGTCTCAGTTTACTCATTTATTAAATAAGGTAATCAAACTAATTTATAAGGTCCCTTCTGGCTCTAAATCTATGCTCTTATGGAACTGAACTATGTGACCATGGGCAAGTTGGTTGCATTCTCTGAACTCTGGCAACTTTCTCATATATTCAAGTCATAGATGGTCATCCTTGAAGTAGATATATATATATATATAATCCACTCAATACAGAACATTCTCAGTCTGCTCCTACCCCTCCTCTTTTTTCTTTTCTTCATCTGACTATATCTGTATATATCTTTTCATCTCCTCCCCCAACACCATGTCCTTTCATTTTTCCCTTTGATTTTCTCCTTAACTCCTTTGATCTCTCATTTTCATGCATAGCTCCTATACAAAGACCATATACAAGCAGTCTCCTTGGTACATGGTTTGGTCAGGAAAGTGGATGGAAAATTAGAGAAAATTATGACAGCAGCAAGGAAGCTTCCAATATTTGTGAGACAAGAAAAAATGTTTTCCTTCTAGTGAGTCTCTCTGAATCTTGTACCTTTGCAGGCATAATGAAATCTGGGCTCTTTGTCTCCTGGGAATAAATTCCTAGAGCCAAAAGAGAAAGAATAAATTTTCTGGTTTCCTTCAGATTTTCTTACAGGATTTAACATGTTATTTTTCTCTAATAGATTGAAATACTCTTCACTACTGTAAATCCTTTTTCTCCTTAATTGGGTCAAAGAGAGAATCTCTCTTGAGGGATTTTCCTGCTTTAAACATTTATGAAGGAGTGTCTTCCATTTTTACTATTATATCTACTTGTTCATATCCTGGGTATGAACCTAGGGGATTGCATGGCCCCTAGAACACCAGGTCTAGTAACCTTCTGGGTCCAAAGAACAATCCAAAGAATTTCTGGAGACTTTTGAAGGCAAGCCTTCTGGGAATGGAGTTTGTAGGGATTGGAAATGTTATATATGGAGAGCAAAAAGTATTGACTGATTATAATCAGATTTCAAAGGGCAATTATATTAGGATAATTACTTTACTGTCACACATCAAATGAACAGCAGCATTAGGATTAAGGAAATATAGACAGAAACAGCTTCCCTAACTGATCAATCCATGAGTACAGCCCCTAATAACTAAAGAATTCTCCCAATCCTTGAGTTTACCTTTATTTGACCTAATTATGACTGATGTATTCAAAGATCTATTCACTCTAGATATGTTTAATATATATACTGTATCTAGTACTTTTGAAAAAACGTTCTAGTTCCCTTTGTTTGCCTCAGTATAAGCCCCTAAGAGCTTGTCTATATATAATCTGGACAGGCCCAACTGCAAGAGTAATATTTCTATGTGTAATATAATTTCCCAGAGCTAAGGAAGCCTAGGATAGCAGTGAGACAGAAGACATTATTCCTTGTATTCTTTTGGGTGAGTATTTGAGCAGTGATTTTTATCTGTCTAGAAAACCCTGTAGTTAGGTTAGGCATGGGTGTAACTGTTTCTTTTTCTTGAGATTCAAAATCACATTAATTCAAGTCTCCTGTATCTCCTTCCCATAGTCCTTGAAATGTCCAGACTACCACTATAGATCTATTCACATCCTTCAAAGCATAGATATGTTTGAATTTGGGGCCATTGATAAGATGACCCTTTCATGTTGATTCCAGGGTTCTTCTTGTAAGTATTATTTCCTTCCTTCCTAAATTATTAATAAGGATAATCTTTCTTGATTAGTAGAGCCCAGGTATTATTTTCTTAATCTGCTCAGTACAAATTTTTATTGAGTTTCACACACACAAACCTATGCTTCATCATCATCATCACCATCAGATGATCTAGGCTAGATCTCTTTTAATTTCATGAATCATCACAGAAAAATATAATTTTTTCCTTTTTTATTAAATAATCAGTATACACAATATACATCAAAGAACAAAAGTGCTGCAATTAATGTGAGCTTCTATTATGTCTGATTATTTTTGTTATTTTGTATATTAAATTAAATGGGGTTATAGCAAAGTTGCCCCCTTGGTATATACTTTTGAACTCATTTTTAAATTTTTCTGTGTATTTTTTTTGTCCTGCTGATGTTCTTTTCTTGATTTTCTGCATCTGTTACTTCCCATTAATTCATCCCCACCAGGAAAGTCTTTCATGCTGAATTCACATTTGATATTTTAACTAACTCTATGCTTGTTGATTCTAAAAATAAAATTTGACAGTTGATGTTTTGAATTTCTTTTAAACTGATGGACATGGATGCTATCACTTTATAATAATAGGTTACTTTGCTAGCTTCTCCATTTCTTCTAGACAGGATACCAGATTAAAAAAAACTTTTAAAAAATATTTTAGTTAACAACACTGGATTTTTAAAAATAACAGTAGCTCATATTAGGAGCACCTAAAGGTTCATAAAGTACTTATATAAGTATTATTTCATTTGATCCTTTCTAATAACAATTTGAAATAAGTGTTATGATCCCATTTTACAGATTCTATTGTTGTTTGCTCCTCATTTACAGATGAGATTCAGAAAGGTGTAGTGATTTGACCAACTTCACAATTAGCAAGTGTCTAAGGTGAGATTTGAATCCAGGGCTGCCATATCAAATTCAGTTCCCTATTCACAGTACCATGTTTCTTTTTGGCAGGAATAAATAGCATAATGCTGATGTAGCTACTCACTAAGTCTTCTGCAATTGCTCAGAGAGGTTGTGCCGTGGCTAGAGCCTTAGATATTATTAGATTTGTGACCCCAGACAAGTCACATAAGCTCTTCCTACCTCAGTTTCCTCATTTGTAAAGTGGGAGAAATAATATCACCTACCTCCCATGGTTGTGGTGAGGATGAAATAAGATGGAATTTGTAAAAAAAGCTTTGCTAACCTTAAAGCTAAACGCTAGCTAGCTCAAGACAGGGGAGGAGCATTGGACCTGAGTTAGAATCCACAGGCTACACTTATACCTGTGACCCTGAGAAATTCACTGTTCTTTTTTTTTTAAGGTTTTTGCAAGGCAAATGGAGTTAAGTGGCTTGCCCAAGGCCACACAGCTAGGTAATTATTAAGTGTCTGAGACCCGATTTGAACTCAGGTACTCCTGACTCCAGGGCCGGTGCTTTATCCACTGCATCACCTAGCCGCCCCAAAATTCACTGTTCTTCTAAGGTCAATTTCCTCACCTATAAAATGGGGATAATAATAATTAATAATAATAACAATAATAATAACCACTCCAGGTTGTCCTAAGGAAACAGAACAGCTTTTTATACAGTAATTAACAGTTGTTATTGGGAATATTATTACTTAACTCATTAAGATAATTACATCACTGGTAACATACAATAATCTTACAGCAGCTTTTCTTCATTATCCCTTGTTGTTTGCATAGAGAAAAATGAGACCATAATTTACCATCAAAGCAATGAGTGTTTGCTAAGAATATAAAAAAGGTAGGCATGCATACACGCTAGGTGGGTGGAGAACAATGACCTTGACTACTTACCTCACCTTTTGTCCTAGTTACAATGCATATGCATACTAAGTTAGAGAGCATCTGGGAATGTACAACCTCCAAGTCAGGTAAGTTATCTATAAGAGTTCCAACCTCCATCTAACAGTTTTGCCTGTTTTTTGGTAGGATGGCTATGAAAGAAAACTGTCAGCTTGCCTTTATGAGGGAACAGTTGCTTCTGCACCCTAACAAATTGGAGTGGAGAGAGATAGCAAATGACCCTGAAGAGATGGAACCAGAAGCTGGTAAGATGAAGTAACACCCAGGAGAAACACTGTGCCCAATGGAGACCAGTACTGTGAATCAAGACTATGAGGGAGATGTCAGTTCCTGTCGGGGGAGCAAGCCTAGTTTTATTGGCATCTCCATATGTATATCTTGTGTGCCCCTCATAAGTGATTCTATGAGTGCCGCTGAATCATTGATGTGGGTATATTTATGGGAAAGTGTGCCCTATGAGGGAGGGAAGCTGGGAGGAGCAAAGGTTATCTTTATTGCAACTTTCTTTATTCTACCAGTTCATGAAATGGCATTATTTTGAACTGATTGTGTCCTCTGGCTTGCTAGAGAAGTAACTATCTCAGTGGGGTCTCATGAACTATTGTTTTGAGAGAATATGAACATGAACCTGTAGAATATCCTGAATCTGAGGTAGTGATTCTGGGAGGCATCATGCGTCACATCTTGACCTTATCCTATTTTAAAAGTTTGGCCAGGGTTGCTAAAATACAGCCCACAATCCAAACCCAGGCTACCTCCCACAAACTAAAAATTGTTTATTTAAATATTTAAAACACCATTCTTAGCTCAAATGCTGTACTAGAATAGCTGTTGAGTCAAATTTAATCTGCATGCCAGAGCTGGCTTTTGTTTTAGATAGTTTTTCTGACTTTGTGATTTATGCCTCCAGACAGACACCATAGTGGCCTCAGTACAAATCAATCAACATAGTACCCACACATGTATGACATGTATATATAAATGTGTGTGTGTGTAAGACTATAGGTATATACATAAGCAAATATACACATATACATCAATTCACATATATATGCTCAGACATGTACACATGTATGATTGTATCTTCATCTACCTGAATTATGCATATTATGTATTCCTTGTCTGTGCTTACATGTACATATTGCATTACATACACAAGAAATTTTATATGCATATGAATCCATATAATCTGTACTATATATGCATAATAAATATGGGCACATGTATGTACAATGCACATGTATTAGATAATACATGTTTGTGCAAACAAGTTTTCCTGCCTATACATATAATATAAATGTATGACGTGCAATATTACAAAATATGTGCATGCATTCTCTTAGCTTGCACTCAACATTTTCCCTTTTCCCCACCAATTTCTGTTTACACAATCTCCAAAAGCAAATAGAAAGTAAAGCTATTTATCCAAGCAAAACAACAAACAGAAGTTGGAGTTCTACAGATTAGAATACAGCAGAAAATGCACAACAGTGAATGAGCTCTTTATAGAGGGATGAAATGAGATCTCAGTTCACCCCAAGAGAGGCCCTGATCTCATCCAAGGGGAAATTTTCCCCTCTAGAATCTCTAGGAAAGAGGGGACAAGCTAGGTAGTGCAGTCAATAGAGAATGGGTCTTGGAGTCAGGAGGAGCTGAGTTCAAATCTGGACTCTGATAGTTAATAATTATCTAGCTGTGTGATCTTGGGCAAGTCACTCAACCCTATTGCCTTGCAAAGAAGAGAGAGAGAGAGAGAGAGAGAGAGAGAGAGAGAGAGAGAGAGAGTAGAATCTCTAGGAAAGCAAGTTGGCAATGTTGAAGAACCAGATGTTACATTCCTCAACTTCTGAAGTCTTTCTCAAGAAGCTTTTGAATCAGTTCCAGCCCTTAGTATACATCATTGTGCTCAACCTTCTATCTACCACTTCAGAGTTGTATGTAAATGCTCAAGGGTTCCCCAACTGACAAATAGCCAAAGGATATGCAAAGGCAATTTACAGATGAGGAAATCAAAGTTATCCATAGTCATATGAAAAATTGCTCTAAATCATTACTTATTAGAGAAATTCAAATCAAAGCATCTTTAAGGTACCACCTCACACCTCTCAGACTGGCTAATATGACCAGAAAGAGATACTGATCAATGTTGGAAGGAATGTGGGAAATCTGGGACCTAATAAATTGCTCGTGGAGCTGTGAACTGCTCCAACCTTTCTGGAGAGAAATTTAGAATTATGCCCAAAGAGCAACAAAAATGTGCATACCCTTTGATCCAGCAATACCACTGGTCTATACCCTGACAAGATCATGAAAAAAGGGTAAAAACATCACTTGTATAAAAATATTCATAGCAGCTCTCTTTGTGGCAAAGAATTAGAAATCAAGTGACTGTCCATCAATTTGGGAATGACTGAACAGATTGTGGTATATGTACATTATGGAACACTATTGGTCTATTAGAAACCAGAAGGGATGGGATTTCAGAGAAGCCTAGAAAGACTTGCATGAACTGATGCTGAGCAAGATGAGCAGAACCAGAAGATTATATACCCTAATAGCAACATGGGGGTGATGATCAACCTTAATGGACTTGCTCATTCCATCAGTGCAATAATCAGGGACAATTTTAGGATTTCTGCAATGGAGAATACCATCTGTATCTAGAGAAAGAATTGTAGAGTTTAAACAAAGACCAAAGACTATTTACCTTTAATTTTTAAAAAAAGTTGTCTTATTATGTACTACATAATTTTGCTATCTCTAATATTTTATTTTTTCCTCAAGGATATGATTTTTCTCTCTCAACACATTCAATTTTTATCAATGTATAGCATGGAAACAATGTAAAGATTATCAGACTGCCTTCTTTGGGGGGAAGGGGAGGAAAGGGAGGGTGGGGGAAAATGCATAAAATTCAAAACCTTGCAAAAAATGATAGGTAGAAACTACTATTGTATATAATTGGAAAACAAAATATTTATATAATAAAAAACATTTTGCAAAATTTGAAAAAATGCTTGAGGCTTGTTGGAAGTTTCATTTAATTACTTTCTATGAAAACCTTTGGATTAGATATGCTATAATTAAAGGCTACAAAAAGTTATTTTAGTGTTAAAAGGGAATTGTTAAAATTGATGTTGTGAGCCCCCCAATGAAGAAGCTTTCTTTAATAGCATTTCTTTCAATAGCTTCTATTAGAATTATTATTTTCCTCCTCTATCTTCTCCCTTTCCCCCCCATTCTTCCCCTGTTCCCCTTTGATTTTATTGATATATAAAATTCAGATATGGAAATTGTCCCCTCCACAACTAAAACTTATAGTGTTGAAGAATTAACTGAAGTGACTTGCTTATAGTCACCAAAGCAGTGTATGTCAAAGGTAATCCTTGGATCTCAGTCTTCCTGTCTCATCCCTCACATAATTGCTATTTTGAAGGCCCAAGATTTTCAGAGCCTGGGTGGTTATAATGATTTTGCATATGCCTTTCCTCAAAAGCAGAAAAAGATACACTCATTCTCCCCTCCCAGTGGAGACATAAATCATACAGTTCATAATAAGAGCTCACCCTGCCACCACATTCTGAATTTTTTCACTAGTCCTTGTTGTTTCTCTCTTCTTTATCTCCCTGAATTTGCCATTTGCAGTCCTTTGTTCTAAGGGAGAAGGGGCCAACGTGGTAGCTCTACCCTCCTAAGAAACATGAGACAATCTGTTAACAATAATTCAGAAAGAAATATTGGCATTACCAGTTCCTAGCAGATCTTTAATTAGTACCAATGTTCCTAATTAAAGACCCAAGCTGCTCCTTAAGTGGGTTTTCCTTGCACATGGATTAGCCAGCTGCCTTGAAAGATTTGCACTTGCAACCTCCCCATATATTAGCTTAAAGA
Organism: Macrotis lagotis; assembly: GCF_037893015.1. Classification (NCBI taxonomy): domain Eukaryota; kingdom Metazoa; phylum Chordata; class Mammalia; order Peramelemorphia; family Peramelidae; genus Macrotis; species Macrotis lagotis. The sequence continues at coordinate 131,752,659 of NC_133659.1, read as the reverse complement.
AAACTCTTCCAGATTCAGCAATTCTAAGATTGCTGGTTTTAAATATTGGATTGCCATATAACAACCCACCATAAATTTAACTGCTTCTTGGTTCCTGCTTCAACCCCAGTTCTCAACTCTAGCCTTGTGAAGCCAGAAGGCACTTTGATTTTAAATAAACCCTTCTATCGAACAGAAAGATTAGCTGTTCTTCTTGCCTGGAGAATATCAGAAATTCAAAAACAAGGATTCTTTTTTTTTGGAAGCAATCAGTGTTAAGTGACTCATTTTCCTGAGTCCAAATCAGACATTTACTAACTGTGCAACCTTGGGCAAGTCATTGAACTCTATGTGCCTCAGTTTCCTCTCCTGTTAAATGAGCTGGAGAAGAAAACAGCAAGCCATTGCAATACTTTTGCCAAGAAAAACCCAAATGGAGTCATGAAAAAACTAGATATGACATAACAACAAGTTCATTTCTACCTCTCTGATTGTCTTCTGCTAAATCACAGTGGTAAATAGCTTTAGGCTTTATTACTTTCATTGAATTCTAAACAAGATACAGGCAATAAGTGTCTGAGGTCATATTTGAACTCAGATCCTCCTGACTCCAGAGCCAATGCTCTATCCACCTTATCGCCTAGCTGCCTCCAAATCAAGAGTTTTTAACCTGTGTCTGTAGATAGATCAGGTCCATAAATATGTTTTTTTTTGGGGGGGGGGGAACTATATCTTTATTTTCATTAACCTCTAACTCAAAATTAGTATTTCCTTTGATTATGAGTGCAAATAGCAAACATTCTGATAAGGGATCCACAGACATCATTATACTGTCAAAGGGATGACACACACACACAAATAATACCTCCTTAATCTAATGTGCTACGTAAAATGTTAAAGATGTAATAGCACATAATAGAGACTTTCTGACTCATTAAATCAGAAAAAAAAATTGAGAGCTTTAGGCAATTATATAAAGTAGTATATGTTGAGAACAAAGAATTTTTTTGTTTTCAGAGATCTCTGTAACCTGTCCCTCTTGAAAGCAGGGAAGCTCCTCTCTGTTGGAGCACAATGGTTGCAAGGAATTCATGTTTTACATGGTACAGAAACTGGCCAATAAGAGTCCAGTCTCAGGACCATGAAAAGCAAGCTTTGCCTTATGCAATTTCCTTCTCTAACTCTACCCCTCTTCCTGGTGGATGTTTCATAAGCCCACTGCTAGTAGCATGCATAATGAAGCCTCTGATTTCTACTTTGGAAAGTACGTTCAACATCTAGATTTCCTATAGTTGGTACAATCTGAGGTAGTATTTGTAGACTGACTACTCATATTTCTCCCACCAACTTTAAACACACACACACACACAGAGGCCACCCAACAGGAGGCATGAAAATCAGATTATCCACCAGTCCCACAGATGGAAGAAAGCTCATGCTTAACAAAGAATACTAAAAATAAAACGAGCAGGAATTTAACACAATTAGCAACCACCCTATGCTGAAGCTAGAGAAAGTTAGTAAATGGGCTAGAATTCAATGAAGGTACTAAAACTTAAAACTATTTACCACTGTGATTTAATAGAAGACACTCACTGAGGGCAGAAACTGAATTTTTGTTGTTATTGTTCAGTCATGTCCAATTCTTCATGTCCCCATTTGGGGTTTTCTTGGCAAAGATATTAGAGTGTTCTGCTATTTCCATCTCTGGGTTATTTTACCAATGAAGAAACTGAGGGAAACAAGGTGAAGTGATTTGACTCTAGTAAGTGTCTTGAGACAGGATTTCAGCTCAGTAAGATGAGTTTTCCTGCCCAATGTTCTATCCTCCTCTACCTAACTATCCAGAAATTGGCTCTGTGCATCTAAAGAAATCTTCTGAATGAATATGCCCTCCAAAAGGCAAAGTAATTCCAAATTCTGAATATGGATCTAGAATAGATCTGCCTCATGTCTTCAGTCATGGGTCTTCTTCTAGAGAAGGCAGCATAGCTGGGAATATCTAGCTAATAAAAGTACTATTATTAGCAGTATCTTGGGATGGTGAATGCTGATGGCAAAATAAGACTATCCATCAACCTGTTGATTTTGGAAGGATTTAGCTGAATCCAGAGTGCCTGAGCACCCAAGCAATCCTCTTCTCTTCCAGAAAAATGTGTTTCTTTATCTGTCTCCCAGGAAATTTCTCTGCCATGCACATTTCTCTAGTTTCCCCAGTCATTCCAAGGAAGACAACTGGGAAATCAAGTGTGTTGTGCCTGTATCTTCTTCCCCAGGGAAACTTTGCATGCTGTAGCTATGTTCTATACCTTCCCTTAAGAGATCCAACCTAAGAGTATAAGGGGGGGAAATGGCATTCCTATAGGGAGCACTATAGCAGAGTAACAGAGAAATCACTTTACTCTGCACTTGGGGCTCTACCTGGTTTCAATGCCACAGAACAAGATTCTCTCACCCATTCCAGTTTCTTTTTGTGTATTGTCCTCCCCTTTAGATTGTAAGATCCTCGAGGGCAAGAACTATCTTTTAAAAAAATATATGAATTGTATCCTCAGTGTTTAACACAGTGTCTGGCTGTTTATTGGAGTGGAATGGAGTGGAGTGGAGTAACCAGGGGAATCCCTAGATGTGCTGGACTGGAGCACCTCCTATGGAGCTGGGGATCTACAAGTTAATTCTTTGAGGCTGAATGAATGCTTTGGTCCCTTGGTAAAGGGTGAGCATGATTAGCATGCTCGTTAGTTCCCTCGGGCATCTATGACTACATGTGGACAAGGACTGACTGACTGACTATAGAAGCAACTTAAGAGAAACATCCTCTCTCTTCCTCTCCTTTGAGCCAATTATTTTCACTAGACTAGCATATCCTTTAGCAAAAGATCAGAGCAAGTGAGGATCCCAGGAAGCTAAAGCATGAATGTCCAGGTCTAGGAACAGTGCTCCAGGCCAGAAGATCATGGGTCCCCCTGATTATCCCATTATACTACTAATTGACAAGGACTGAGGTCTTCAACTCAACCAGAGTCTGGGAGGAGTTCTGGGAATACCATGCTCCTGGACTGTCTAGAAGTCTTGGGCTAGGGCATAGAAACAGGTCCAATGGTGGCATTGGTGCAGGAGACTCTCAGGTAAGGAAAGTCCCTCCTCCCACAGCAGATTGGCACCTTCTCTGCTACTTACAGTCTCAGAGAGTTACCTAGGACACTGAGAGGTTAAGTCACTTGCCAAGGTTGTCATATAACTAGTATGTTTCAAAGGCACAATTGAATCCAGGTCTTTCTAGTTTTGAGGTTCTCTCTCTCTCTCTCTCTCTCTCTCTCTTCTTCTTCTTCTTCTTCTTCTTCTTCTTCTTCTTCTTCTTCTTCTTCTCCCTTTCCCTCTTCCTCTCTCTCCCTCTCTCTCTACCTCTTACTTTCCCTCTCCTTCACCCCTCCCCCATTTCTCTTTGTCTCTCTATCTCTCTGTCTCTATCCCTCTGATTCTCTGTCTCTGTCTCTGTCTCTGCTTCTATCTCTGTCTCTCTATCTCTCTGTCTTTCTCACTGTCTCTGTTTTGCTCGGGAATTTCCTGCTATGAGATATCCAAGTTTAATCACATAAAGAATACAGTTTAATATCTATTTATCTCTAGGTATATACATATATATATACATATATATATATATATATATATATATATATATATATATACACACACACACACACACACACACACAGTGAAGAAATGAACTGAGAGCTCCAGATTGATTATATAATTAGCTTAATAATCAAAGTGGGATACTCACACCAGGGCAGTCTAGGGCAATTGCTGGATGACCATCATGGATACCCTGCAAAGATCACCCCAAAATTCCTGAGGTAACTATAGAAAACAAAGAAAGGAGGAGTTTCAAAGTATAGTAGTGAAGATTGGCTGATATTTTTAGGTTTCTTCAATTTAGTGATGGCCTTGGGTACCAGACACCTGGGTACCATATCAGTTCTGTTTTGACTGGAGTCCCAGGCATGCAAGGCTATGGACTGGTCATGCTCTGGTCATGTTCTGGTTAGAATACTTTCTTTTGGTTTACATTAATCTTGACTCACATTATTCATAGCTTTCATTGATAGGGATTCATTATTATTATTATTATTATTGTTATTATTATTATTATTATTATTATTATTATTACAGCTTTCAATGATAGAAACTTTTGCTGGGAACCCACATCATGAACTTTTACTGCTAGAGACTTTGGCTAGGAAATTCATATAACGACTTTCATTGATAAGGGGATCCACACTAGTATGACTTATAGCTCAATGAAGATGCATCCCAGGCTTTCAACCAACCAGGACTCTATACTTTTTGTCTTGATCCCTGTCTCTGACTCTGTTTCTGTGTGTCTCTCTGACTCTGTCTCTCTTTCTGTCTCTCTCTGTCTCTCTCTCTCTCCCTCCCTCTCTCTCTTTTCTTTTCCTCCCCCCTCCCTCCCTCCTTCCCTTTCTGTCTTGTCCCTCCCATACTATTACAGCCTCTTAAAAGTCCTAACCATTTTCTGTTTTTTTTTTAAAGTTGTTCAGTCATCTACAACTCTTCATGACCACCATTTAGGGTTTTCTTGGCAAAAATACTGGAGTAGTTTGTCATTTCCTTCTCCAGTTCATTTTATAGGTAAGGAGACTGAGACAAAAAATGTTAAGTGACTTGCCCAGGATCACACAGCTAGTAAAAGTCTGAAGCCAGTTTTTAACTCAGGTTTTTCTGACTCCAGGCCCATTCTACCATCTAGGTGCCAGTATTCTAGCCAGACCAAAATATTCAAACCTATGAGGGTCTGCAGATTTTTAAGCAACAATGTGCAAATTGTATGTGCTCTGGCAACCAGATAGCTCAGTGGACACTGGTCTTGGGGTCAGGAAAACCTACTCAGACTAACTGCATGACCCTGAGCAAGTCCCTTAATCTCTCTTAGCCTCAGTTTCCTTGTCTGTAAAATGAGAAAATAATCACACATATCTTCCAGGGTTGTTGTGAGGATCAAATGAGACACTATTTGTAATCATTTTGCAAACCTTAAAGTACAATATAAAAGCAAATAACTGTTATAATCATCATCATCATCATCATTATCATTATCATTATCATTATTATCATCATCATCATCATCATCATCATCATTATTATTATTATTATTATTATTATTATTATTAGAGACAGATCATTGTGTCAGGGAGTGGTCAAGGCAGACTCCATGGAGAAAGTATAGCTTGAACTGGACTTTGAGGGTTAGTATTCTGATAGGCAACTGGGAGGGGAATTGGAGATACAATACAGGGGCAAGGATCTGAGGTGGAATTCAATCAGTCAACAAATATTTATTAATCACTTACTGTGAGCAAGGCATTTAAGAGAAGAAAAGGAAGAACAGTCCAGACAGAATGGAGAATTCATGAAGGTAAATAATGATAAATATGAAGTTGGCAAGGTAGGTATGAGCCAGATTATAGAGTCAACTTAAGAAGGTAAGTGAACATTTAATAATTACCTAGCTGTGTGGCCTTGGGCAAGCCACTTAACCCCATTTGCCTTGCAAAAACCTAAAAAAAAAAATTAAAAAATTACCTAGCTGTGTGGCCTTGGGCAAGTCACTTAACCCCATTTGCCTTGCAAAATACCTAAAAAAAAAAAGGTAAGTGAAGGAAGATCAGGTTCAGAGGGACCTTTAATTTTTACAAGTAGTTGTTTTATTGATTCTGAGTGACCAGGATAAAAGACAATTGTACTTTGCAGCATAATTTGCAGACAAACAAACCCAGACTCTAGATTTGGACTTACTCCATCTCCAGTGTGAGCTTCTGTCTTGCATTAATTAGAGACTAATTCATGTCTCTGAGGAGCAGTTTTTGTAGAAATTCAAAGATTATGCCAGTGAGACAGTAAAGAAAGCATGAGAAGGCCTGGCTTTACCTAATGATGTAAGTAGATCTGTCAAGTCACAAGCACTTCTCTACCTAGACTAATCTTTACTAGTTATATCCTGGGTTGGGTTACTAAACAAAACAAAATTTAGCCCAGCCTGGATCTGAGAATTTTCTGTGGTAAGAAGACCAAACTCAAATAGCATAAGGTGGATCCCCGTGGCAGCATATTGACTTAGAAAACCACATATTAACATTATCTGCGTTTTGGTGTTCAATCATTTCAATCATGTCTGATTCTTCATGATTCCATTTGGGATTTTCTTGGCAAAGACACTGGAGTGGTTGGCCATTTCTTTCTCCAGCTGATTTTACAGATGAAGAAACTAAGGCAAACAAGATTAAATGATTTGCTCAGTGTCACACAGTAGTAAGTATCTGAAGTCTGATTTGAACCCAGGGTCTGATTCTAGGTCCTATCCATTGTGCCCCAGAGCTGCAGCTATGTTTTGCTGTCTTTTTATTTACTTGTAAAATATTCTCCATTTACATTTTTGAAGAGTGCTGCATTTGATACCTCTGCACCAAGCAGAGGTGTCAAACACACAGCTTGCTCCATGTAACACTCCCCCATGCCTGGGGAACAAAATTAAAATGGAAAATGAGATATATTAAACAAAATAAAAATGCAACAAAATCTAGATCATATTGCATTTTCAAAATAACCAATTTCTAGCCTCTCAGGATCCTTATGAACAGATTAATGGTACCCATTTCTATTTGCATTTGACATTATTGATTATGGCACTCAGATGCAAATATCTATCAAACAGGTCACTAGAAGTCCTTGAAATAAAAGGGACACTTACCCCTTTCTTGTTTTCTTGTTTAAACTTTCAATCCTTTTTATACAGAGGAGGAAATAAAATGTAAAGGTGAGGTTGAAACCCGCCCCTTTATAACTAGGTGAGAATATTTCAATCAATCAAATATGGCTAGCCCTTCCAACTAGAAGGTCTGAAATACAGATCTTTTTAGACCCAAGGAAACTTTGTACTACATATCCTTACCTATAAGGCTTCATGGGGCTTATACCCTAAGCCTAGAATGCATTCATTTTTTCCACTGCCTCACAGAATACCTGTCTTCTTTCAAAATGTGACTCAAGGGTTGGCTAGGTGGCGCAGTGGATAAAAGCACCAGCCTTGGAGTCAAGAGTACCTGGGTACAAATCCAGTCTCAGACATTTAATAATTACCTAGCTGTGTTGCCTTGCAAAAAACCTAAAAAAAAAAAGATGTGACTCAAGCATTATATTCTAATGCCTTTCTTAATCTAAACAAAGGCTTACTGATCTATCTCAGTAATTTCTTTATATTTATATTATTATGTTAATATGTGATTTTATATTACATTTGCATTAATCTGCATATTTATTCTGTAAACTTATATACATTTATATGTATATACAATAAATATATTATCAATAATGGAAAATTATCATACCCTTCAAAAGTTAGGATTTGATCAGAAAGAGCCGAACTTTAGAAAAGCCTAGAAAGACTTACATGAACTGATAGTGAGTGAAGAGAGCAGAACCAAAACGACATTAACAGCAACATAGTGGGATGATCCAATGTGATAGACTTAGTCCCTCTCTACAATTCAATGATAAAGAATTGTGATGGAAAATGTCATCCCATATACCCAGAGAAAAAATTATGGAGTCTGAATGCAGACCAAAGCATACTATTTTTATTTTTTAAAACATGTTTTATGGGGGGTTTTTCACCTTAGTTCTAACTCTTTTACAACATGACTAATATGGAAATATTTTAAACATGATTGTACATGTACAACCTATATCAGAATACTCACTGTCATGGGGAGGGGGAGAGAAAAGGGGGGGATGCAGAAAAAATATGGAACTCAAAAACTTACAAAAAGATGAATGTTGAAAATTATCTTGTAACTGGAAAAAAATCCATGTAATTGAAAAAAATAAAATGAAATAACAAAAAAGAAGTTAGGATTTTAGGAGTCAGGCAGTCAGGAGACAGAGATGAAGAGAAACAGGTTTCTAGGAATAGGGGATAGCTAGTGTAAAGGTATAGAATTGGGAGATTGTTCTGTGAGGAACAAGAAGGTCAGTATTGCTAGTATAAAATTAGAAAAATAGGAAAGGGGCCAAATTATAGAAGGTGTGAAGATAATTTTGATACCTCTAGTCAATTAAATCAGTATTTACTCAGTTCATGCTGATTTGTGACTTTCAGTAATTGTTTAAAAGTAAGATAAATAGGATAGAATTAAGTTTAATTTAATTAACACTCAGGGAAAAAGTTATATATTAGGATTAGCATAATATGTCTTGATGATTATATTGCTCTTAAATTATCTATAATAGGATATATTCATCCTGGAATAGTCAGACCTGTTATAAAGATTTATATTATGTATTATTCTTGCCCTACCTAGCCTATAAATGTGTATGAGAGCTGTGTTCCAAAAAAACCATAGTTTCCCCATTTTCTTGGTTCTTTCTTGGTTCTTTATGTTTATGGAAAGTCCTAGAGCTCTGGTGACTAAATATTAATTAAACATTGGTGATGGATGGATATGACTGTCCCTGGACAGTGATAGAACTTCCCCCTCTTCTCAATGATAGTCATGGATTGGACCACCTCATTCTATTTTTTTTTTAGGTTTTTGCAATGCAAATGGAGTTAAGTGGCTTGCCCAAGGCCACACAGCTAGGTAATTATTAAGTGTCTGAGACCAGATTTGAACCCAGGTACTCCTGACTCCAAGGCCGGTGCTTTATCCACTATGCCACCTAGCCACCCCCACCTCATTCTATTTTTAAATAATCTTTCATCTCTATAAAAGTAATAAGTATCCCTTAAACAGTGGGATCCCTGACTGAGAGGACAATCTTGGATTCAATTACTCAGGGACCGCTGGTGTAAAAAATTGAGGAAACCATTAACAAACTCCCTAAGAAAAAATTCTCCAGGTCCAGATGAATTTTCAAGTGAATTCTACCAAACATTTAAAGAACAATTAATTCCTATTCTACATAAACTATTTTAAAACATAAGAGAAGAAGGAGTTCTGCCAAATTCCTTCTATGACACCAACATGGTGCTGATACCTAAACTAGGAAGAACCAAAACAAAAAAAATTATAGACCAATCTCCCTAATGAATATTGATGTAAAAATCTTAAATAAAATTTTAGCAATGAGACTACAGCAAAATTTTACTAGGATAATATACCATGATCAGTTAGGATTTATACCACTTAGGCAGGGATGGTTCATTATTAGGAAAACATTTAGCGTAATTTAATATATCAATAGTAAAACCTACAGAAATCATATGATTATCTCAATAGATGCTTTTACAGCCTTTGATAAAATACAACATCCATTCCTATTAAAAACACTAAAAAGTTTATGAATAAATGGAGTTTTCCTTAAAATAATAAATAGTATCTGTCTAAAAACCATCAACAAATATTATATATAATGGGGATAAACTTGGAGCATTCCTAATAAAATCAAGGATGAAACAAGGATGCCCATTTTTTTACTCTTCAATATAGTAATAGAAACACAAACTAGCAATTAGAGAAGAAAAAGAAATTGAAGGAATCAGAATTGACAGGGAGGAAGAAAAATTCACTCCTTGTAGATGATATGATGTTATACTTAGATAACCAGAGAAAATCATCTAAAAAACTACTTGAAACGTTCAACAAGTTCAGCAAAGTAGCCAGGAAATAAAATAAACCCACACAAATCATCAGCATTTCTCTATATAAACAACAATGCCCAAGAGCAAAAGATAAAAAGAAAAATTCCATTTAAAATAACTATGGACAATATTAAATGCTTGGAAATCTACTCCCAAAACAAACCTAGAAACTATATGAACACAATTATAAAGCAATTCTCACTCAAAATCAGATCTAAATAATTAGAAAAATGTCACCTGCTCATGGTTAAGTAGAGCTAACATAATAAAAATGACAATTCTACCCAAATTAAATTACCTATTCAGTACCATACCAATCAAATTACCAAATAACTATTTTACCAAGCTAGAAAAAGAAATAGTAACAAAATTCATCTAGAGGAACAAAAGGTCAAGAATACCAAGGGAACTGATGAAAAACATGTGAAGGAAGGTAGCCTAATTCTACCAGATCAAAAAGCATACTATAATGCAGCAGTCATCAAAACTGCCTGGTACTGGTTAAGAAAAAGAGTAATGGATCAGTGAATTGGGATAGGTTCAAAGGAAATCACAGCAAATGACAATAGCAATCTGCTGTTTGACAAACCCATAGACATGAACAAGAACTCAAATAGTGAGTTCTTATTTGACAAAAATTATTGGGAAAACTGAAAACTAGTATGACAAAAACTAGGCATAGACCCTCATCTCACACTCTATACCAAAATAAGGTCAAAATGGGTACATAATTTAGATATAAAAGATAACACCATAGATAAATTAATAGACCAACAAATACTCTATCAAATCTATGGAAAGGGGACAAATTTATGGCCAAATATGAATTAGAGTACATTATAAACCACAAAATAAATGATTTTGACTATATTAAATTAAAAAGTTTTTGGAATAAAATCAAGGCTGCCAAAATTAGAAGGAAATGAGAAAGCTGGGAAACACTCGTCATAGCTAGAAGCTCTTTTCTAAAATATATTAAAGAATCGCATCAAATTTATAAGATTACAAGTCATTCATTCCCCAACTGATAAATCATCAAAGAATGTGAATAGACAGTTTTCAAATGAAGAAATTAAAGCTATATATAATCATATGAAAAAATGCTCCAAATCATTATTGATTAGAGAAATGCAAATTAAAACATCTATGAGGAATCACCTCATACCTGTCAGATTGATTAAGATGAGAAAAAGGAAAAATGATCACTGTTGGAGAGGTTTGGGGAGGATTGGGACATTGAAGGATTGCTGGTGGAGTTGTGAACAAATCCAACCACTCTGGGGAGCAATATGGAACTAAGCCCAAAGAACAATAAAACTGATCATACCCTTTGACTCAGCAATTCCAATACTGGTTCTATATCCAGAAGAAATCATAAAAAAAATGAAAAAAAGTCCCACATGTTCCAAATATTCATAGCAGCTCTTTTTGTAGTGGCAAAGAATTGAAAATTGAGGGGATGTCCATCAATTGAGGAATGGTTAAATCAGTTATGGTTCGTGAATACTATGGAATATTATTGTTCTATAAGAAACCATAAATGGATTCTAGAGAAGAATGGCATGAGTTACAATATCTGAAGCTGAGCAAAGGGAGCAGAACCAAGAAAACAATGTACACATTAACAATAACATTGTGAGATGATCAACTGTGATGGAAGCAGCTCCTCTCAGCAGTTCAGAGAGCTAGGACAACTGTATTAGAACAGCTATGGACAATGTTATCTTCATCCAGAGGAAGAAAAATAAAGGCAGCTAGGTGGTGCAGAGGATAGAGCACCCGCCCTGGAATCAGGAGGACCTGAGTTCAAATCCAGCCTCAGACACTTAATAATTACCTACCTGTGTGGCACTGGGCAATCCACTTAACCCCATTGCCTTGCAAAAACCTAAAAAAGAAAAAAGAAAAAGAAGAAAAACAAAACAAAACAAAAACATGAAAACAACCTCTCATCCTAATTCTTCATATTAAAAATTACTGACCTGTAAAAAAAAAAAAAAAATGTAAAAAAAAAAAAAAATATATATATATATATATATATATATATATATAATATATACAATGTTAACTTGACTGTTTGCCGCTGAGGGGAGGGAAGTGAGAGGAAATTTGGTAACTTAAAAATATCTATATGCATATGGATGAATGTTAAAAAAACAAAAAAAAGATGAACTTTAAAAAATAAAAAATGAAATTATGAAATATAAGATAAAGGAATCTCACATTTTGTAGACATTTGTGGATGATGAATGATCAAGGGTTTGACCACATTTAACTGAGGTAAAATATAAGAATAGATCATAAGAACTGAGTAGATAGAACAACTAAGAAAGGTATTTTGAGGGTGAATCAATATATGTATTGAAAGTAAAGGCAGGAATTATGGTGGGACAAAAAGACTTTGAGTCATGCTACTAATTCATAAAGGAAGGAAGGTGGTCCATAAATAATAACCACCAGGATTTGGGTGATAAATTTGAATAACATTAATCTTAAAAGAGGAGAGGTTCCTGAGTAAAGAAATGATGAAAGGAGAGGGAGAGAGAGAGAGAGAGAGAGAGAGAGAGAGAGAGAGAGAGAGAGAGAGAGAGAGAGAGAATCTGAAAATGGACTTGGGAAACAAAGAAGAGAGCAATGTGGGTGGTAATGAGTAAATACACATTTAGAAAAGATGACAGGATTGGAGAATTATCAAGAAGGAACTAGGTCTCAATTGAGACATCAAGAAAAGTTGGAGAGGAGAGGATTTTTAGAGATTTTTTTAAATGAAATTAATACTTTTAATTACTAAAAATCTATTTTCCCCCTCTCAAATCCTCTAACTATACTGAAAAAATAAAAATGTAAAAGAAAATTATTGTAGCAAATATGCATAGTCAAGCAAAACCTCATTAGTCATGCCCCAAAATTATAAATCTCATCCTGTAATCTGTGAGTCTATCTTGAGTTTATCCTCTTTGAGTTGAGTTGGGCAGAATGTTTCATTATTAGTCCTCTGGAATCATAGTAGGTCATTGCATTGCATTGATCAGGGTCCTTAAGTTTTTCTTTTTCTTTTTTTTCTTTTCTTTTCTTTTCTTTTCTTTTTTTTTTTTTTTTTTTTTTTTTTTTTTTTGCTAGGCAATGGGGTTACATGGCTTGCCCAAGGACACACAGCTAGGCAGTCATTAAGTGTCTGAGGCCGGATTTGAACTCAGGTTCTCCTGACTCCAGGGCCAGTGGGTCCTTAAGTTTTTCAGAGCTGTCATTTTGTTTTTTTCAAATTGACTGTTTCTATGATGGGACCTGAGGCCCAGGGCAGCTCCAAAAATAGTTCCAGTGAGAGAGACAGCTATAGGACTAGCTAAGGAAGAAGTGCTTCAGTTTATCTGTTGTCTGGGGAAAGGCAGCCTTTTTTGGATGGTTATAGGATATCCATGAGAAGGCTTTCAGAAGAAATAACAAGGACTTACTGGCTCACACTGAGAAACACAAAAGCTTCTGTGGCTTTCTGATCTATTTTCTGACTTCCATTCTCTTCTCTCTTCTTCTCTAAGCTGAAAGACTATGGACCAAGGATTTTAAACACAAAAGCCCTCTCTTTACTGGAGACCACAAAGAAGGAAACTTTACATATGTCTTCCTCTAAACTTTTACAGTATTGTGCCTATCTAATAAAAATTGATAGGGAATCGGAGTAGGTGGATTGCTGCTGGAAATTAATAATGTATGGATGATTTTTTAAATCATTTAAATTTTAATTTTAAAATTAAATTTGTAAATCATTTAAATCATTTTAAATGATTTTTTTCTCTTAAAGATTTTATTTGTTTTGAGTTTTACAATTTTTCCCCTAATCTTACTTCCCTCCCATCACCCCCACAGAAGGCAATTTGCCAATCTTTACATTGTTTCCATGGTATACATTGATCCAAATTGAATGTGATGAGAAAGAAATCATATCTTTAAGGAAGAAAGTATAAGAGATAGCAAGATCAGAGAATAAGATAGCAAGGTTTTTTTTCCCAAATTGAAAGTAATAGTCCTTGGTTTTTGTTCAAACTCCACAATTCTTTCTCTGGATGCAGATGGTATTCTCCATTGCAGACAGCCCCAAATTGTGCCTGATTGTTGCACCAATGGACTGAGCAAGTCCATTAAGGTTGATCATCAACCCCATGTTGCTGTTAGAGTGTATAATCTTCTGGTTCTGCTCAACTCGCTCAGCATCAATTCATGCAAATCCCTCTAGGCTTCCCTGAATTCCCATCCCTCCTGGTTTCTAATAGAGCAATAGTGTTCCATGACATACATATACCACAGTTTGCTAAGTCATTCCCCAATTGAAGGACATTTACTTGATTTCCAATTCTTTGCCACCACAAACAGGGCTGCTATGAATATTTTTGTACAAGTGAAGTCTTTACCCTTTTTCATCATCTCTTCAGGGTATAGACTCTGTAGTGGTATTGCTGGATCAAAGGGCATGCACATTTTTGTTGCTCTTTGGGCATAATTCCAAATTTCTCTCCAGAAAGGTTGGATGAGTTCCCAGCTCCACCAACAATGTATTGGTGTCCCAGATTTCCCACATCCCTTCCAACATTGTGCATTTTCCTTTCTAGTCATATTGGCCAATCTGAGAGGTGTGAGATGGTACCTTAGAGAAGCTTTAATTTGCATTTCTCTAATAAGTAATGATTTAGAGCAATTTTTCAAATGACTATGGATTATTTTGATCTCCTCATCTGTAAATTGCCTTTGCATATCCTTTGACCATTTGTCAGTTGGGGAATGGCTTTTTTTTATTAAAAACTTTGACTCAATTTTCTGTATATTTTAGAAATGAGTCCTTTGTCAGAAACATTAGCTGTAAAGATTGTTTCCCAGTTTACTACATTTCTTTTGATCTTGGTTGCAGTGGTGTTGTCTGTGCAAAAACTTTTTAATTTGATGTAATCAAAATCATCTAGTTTGTTTTTAGTGATGTTCTCCATCTCTTCCTTAGTCATAAACTGCTCTGCTTTCCATAGATCTGACAGGTAAACTATTCCTTGATCTTGTAACTTGCTTATAGTATTTTTTTTATGTCTAAATCCTGTATCCATTTGGATCTTATCTTGGAATAGGGTGTGAGGTGTTGGTCTAATCTAAGTTTCTTCCATACTAACTTCCAATTTTCACAGTTTTTAATCAAAGAGAGAGTTTTTATCCCAATAGCTGGACTCTTTGGGTTTCTCAAACAGCAGATTACTATAATCGTTTCCTGCTATTGCACCTAGTCTATTCCACTGGTCCACCACTCTATTTTTTTGGCCAATACCAGACAGTTTTGATGACTGATGCATTATAATATAATTTTAGATGAGGTAGGGCTCAGCCCCCTTCTTTTGCACTTTTTTCATTGAATCCCTGGAAATTCTTGACTTTTTATTTCTCCATATGAATTTACTTACAACTTTTTCTAACTCATTAAAGTAATATTTTGGAATTTTGATTGGTAGGGCACAGGTAGTTTAGTTTTGGTAGAATTGTCATTTTTATTATATTAGCTCTACCTATCCATGAGTAGTTGATGTTTTCCCAGTTATTTTAATCTGATTTAATTTGTGTGAGAAGTGTTTTGTAATTGTTTTCAAAAAGTTTCTGAGTCTGCCTTGACAAATAGACTCCCAGATATTTTATATTGTCTGAGTTACTTTGAATGGGATTTCTCCTTCTAGTTCTTCCCACTGTATCTTGCAAGTCATATATAGAAAAGTTGAGGATTTATGAGGGTTTATTTTATATCCTGCAACTTTGCTAAAATTGCTAATTGTTTCCAGTAGTTTTTTGGACGATTTCTTGGGATTTTCTAGGTATACCATCAGGTCATCTGCAAAGAGTAAGAGTTTTGTCTCTTCCTTCCCAATTCTAATTCCTTCAATTTCTTTTTCTTCTCTAATTGCTGAAGCTAAGATATCTAATACAATATTTTAAAGTAATGGTGATAATGGGCATCCTTGTTTCAACCCTGATCTTACTGGGAATGCTTCTAGCCTCTCCCCATTGAATATAATGCTTGTTGATGGTTTCAGAAAGATACTACTTATTATTCTAAGTAACAGTTCATTTATTCCTACCCTCTCTAGTGTTTTTAGTAGGAATGGGTGCTGTATTCTGTCAAAAGCTTTTCAGCAACTATTGATATAAACATATAATTTCTGATAAGTTTGTTGTAGGTATAATTAATTATACTAATAGTTTTCCTAATATTGAACCAACCCTGCATTGCTGGGATAAATCCTACTTGGTCAAAATGTATTATCCTAGTGATAACTTGTTGTAATCATTTTGCTAAGATTTTATTTAAGGTTTTTGCATCTATATTCATTAGGGAGATAGGTCTATAATTTTCTTTCTATTTTAACTCTTTCTGCTTTAGGTATCATCACCATATTGGTGTCATAGAAAGAGTTAGGCAGAGTTGCGTCTTCCCCTATTTTTTCCAAAGTGTTTATATAGAATTGGAACCAATTGTTCCTTAAATGTTTGGTTGAATTCACTTGTGAATCCATCAGGCCCTGAAGATATTTTCTTAGGGAGTTGAATGATGGCTTGTTAAATTTCTTTTTCTGAGATAGGGCTGTTTAGGTATTTAATCTTCTCTTCATTTAACCTGGGCAACTTATGTTTTTGTAAATATTCATCCATTTCACTTAGATTGCCAAATTTATTGGCATAGAGTTGAGCAAAATAATTCTGAATTATTACTTTAATTTCTTTCTCATTGGTGGTTGAGTTCACCTTTTTCATTTATGATACTAGCAATTTAGTTTTCTTCTTTCTTTTTTTAATCAATTTGACCAGAGGTTTATCAATTTCATTGGTTTCTTCATAAAACCAACTCTTGGTTTTATTTATTAATTCAATAGTTTTTTTGATTTTTGATTTTATTAATTTCTCCTTTAATTTTTAGAAATTCTAATTTGGTATCTAATTGGGTTTTTTAAATTTGTTCTTTCTCTAATTTTTTTAGTTGTATAATTAGTTCATTGATTTCCTCTTTCTCTAATTTATTCATGTAAGCATTTAAAGATATAATATATCCCCTGACAGCTGCTTTGAGTGAATCCCATAGGTTTTGGTATGTTGTTTCATTACTGTCATTATCTAGGATAAAATAATTGATTATTTCTTTAATTTGTTGTTTGATCTATTCATTCTTTAAAATGAGGTTATTCAGTTTCCAATGAGTTCTGGGTCTATATCTCCCTGGCTCAGTATTGCATATGATTTTTATTGCATTATGATCTGAGAAAGATTATTCACTATTTCTGCCTTTCTGCAATTTATTATTAGGTTTTTTTATGCCTTAGTACATGGTCAATTTTTGTATAAGTGCCATGTACTGCAGAGAAAAAGGTATATTCCTTTCTGTCCCCATTCAGTTTCCTCCATAAGTCTATCATAACTAGGTTTTTTTAAAAATCTATTTACCCGAAATAAAAAGTCAAGAATTTCCAGGATCTCAGTGAAAAAAGTACAAAAGAAGGTGGCTTAGCCCTACCTGATCTAAAATTATATTATAAAGCATCAGTCATCAAAACTGTTTGGTATTGGCTAAGAAATAAAGTGGTGGACAAGTGGAATAGACTAGGTGTAAAAGCAGGAGATGATTATAGTAAGCTGCTGTTTGATAAACCCAAAGAGTCCAGCTATTGGGATAAAAACTCCCTCTTTGATAAAAAAAACTGCTGGGATAATTGGAAGTTAGTATGGAAGAAACTTAGATTAGACCAACACCAAACACCCTTTATCAAGATAAGATCCAAATGGTTATAGGACTTAGACATAAAAAATAATACTATAAGCAAATTAGAAGATCAAGGACCAGTTTACCTGTCAGATCTATGGAAAGGGGAGCAGTTTATAACTAAGGAAGAGTTGGAGAGCATCACCAAAAACCAATTAGATGATTTCGATTACATTAAATTAAAAAGCTTTTGCAAGATAAAACCACTGTAAACAAGATCAAAAGAAATGTAGTAAATTGGGAAACAACTTTTACAACTAATGATTCCAACAAAGGACTCATTTCTAAAATATACAGAGAACTGAATCATATTTTTAAAACAAAAAGCCATTCCCCAATTGACAAATGGTCAAAGGATATGCAAAGGCAATTTACAGATGAGGAGATCAAAGCAATCCATATCTATATGAAAAAATGCTCTAAATCATTAATTGTTAAAGAAATGAAAATTAAAGCTTTTCTGAGGTACCACCTCACACCTCTCAGATTGGCCAATATGACCAGAAAAGATAATGATCATTGTTGGAAGGGTTGTGGGAAATCTGGGACACTATTATGATGTTGGTGGAGCTGTGAACTCATGCAACCCTTCTGGAGAGCTATTTGGAACTACATCCAAAGGGCAACAATAATGTGCATACCCTTTGACCCAGCAATACCACTACTGGGTCTATATCCTGAAGAGATGATGAAAAAGGGTAAAAACATCACTTGTACACAAATATTTATAGCAGCCCTGTTTGTGGTGGCAAAGAATTAGAAATCAAGTAAATGTCCTTCAATTGGGGGATGGCTTAGCAAACTGTGGTATATGTATGTCGTGGAACAATATTGTTCTTTTAGAAAACAGGAGGGATGGGATTTCAGGGAAGCGTGGAGGGATTTGCATGGACTGATTCTGAGTGAGATGAGCAGAACCAGAAAAACACTGTACACCCTAATGGCAACATGGGGGTGATGTTCAACCTTGAAGGACTCGCCCATTCCATCAATGCAACAATTGGGAACAATTTTGGGCTGTCTGCAAAGGAGAGTGCCATCTGTATCCAGATAAGGAGCTGTGGAGTTTGAATAAAGTTCAAGGACTATTCCCTTTAATTTAGGAAAAAACAGATATCTTCTTGTCTGATCTTGTTACCTCATAGACTTCTTGTCTTTTCTTTAAGGATATGATTTCTCTCTCATCACACCCAATTTGGATCAAGGTACAACATGGAAACAAAGTAAAGACTGACAGATGGCTTTCTGTGGGGGGGGGAAGTAAGATTAGGGGGGGAAATTGTAAAACTCAAATAATATCTTTAATAAAAATAATTTTTTGTAAAAAAATCTATTTACCTCCTTAATTTATTTCTTGTTTATTTTATGATTTGATTTATCTAAATCTGAGATTGAAATCTCCCACTAATAGAGTTTTGCTGTCTATGTCTTCCTTTAGTTCTTTCAGCTTCTCCTCTTAGAATTTGGATGCTATCCCATTGGGTGCATACATATTCAGTATTGAAATCACTTTATTTTCTATGGTACCTTTTAGGAGGATATAATTTCCTTCCTTATCTCTTTTAATGCTATCTATTTTTGCAGCTTCTTTGTCTGAGATAAGGATTGCTACCCCTGCTTTTTTCACATCAGCTGAAGCAAAATATATTTTGCTCCAACCCTTTACCTTTATTCTATATGTATCTCTCTGCTTCAAATGAGTTTCTTGTAAGCAGCATATTGCAGAATTCTGGTTTTTAATCCACTCTGCTATTTGCTTATGTTTTATGGAGAGTTCATCACATTCACATTCAAAGTTATAATTACTAACTCTTTATTGCCCTCCATTCTATTTCCCTTTGCTTGTATTCCCCCCTTTTTCCCTTTTATCTATATTCCCCAGTATTTTGTTTCTGAATGCCACCCCCTTCAGTGTGTTTGCCATCATATATCCACCCCCTCCTTTTCTTTCCCCTTTCCCTTTTTCCCTTTTCCCTTCCCTTTCTTCTGCTAGTCCCCCTTTTTCTCCCCTTCCTTGTCTCCTTCCCCCCTCCCCTTTTTCCCTTTTAATACTTCAAAGGTACTATGTTTTTTAAGTTAACTGAGTATGTGTGTATGTTAAACTTAAGCCAAGTCTGATGAGAGGAAGATTCAGGTGTTTCTCATCTTCTCCCTTCTTCCCCTCTATTACCATAAGTCTTTTGTACCTTTTAATGTAATGAGATTTACCCCATTCAATCCCCTCCCTCCTCCTGTCTCTTTCCTGCCCCCCTTTTTAAGGGGGAATTGTTTTTAAATCATTCTGAGTCATAGAAAATTCTGAGTATTCATCACTTCTGGCTAAGTATATTCTCTCTCTAATAGAGTTACAATTCTTAAGAGTTATTAGAGTCTTTCTCCCAAGTAGGGTTATAGCCAGTTTCATCCCATTGGATAGCAGTCTCATGGATAAGTCATAAGTGTCCATCACTTCTGGCTAGGTATATTCCCTCTGTTAGAGTTACAATTTTCAAAAGTTATGAGAATCTTTCTTCCCATGCTGGGATATAGCCAGTTTTATCTTATTGGATAGCAGTTTAGTTTTTTTCTTTATTCCCCCCTTTTTTTACCTTTTCATGTGTCTCTTGAACCTCCTGTTTGATGTCCAAAGTTTCTATTTAGCTCTGGTCTTTTCATCAGGAATTTTTGGAATTCTTCCATTTCATTGAATGTCCATCTTTTCCCCTGAAAAAGAAGGCTCAGCTTTTCTGAATAGTGAATTCTTGGCTTCATTCCAAGCTCCCTTGCTCTCCGGAATATTTCATTCCAGGCCCTTCAATCCCTTAATGTTGATGCAGCCAGGTCCTGTGGCTCCTTGGTATTTAAATTGTTTCTTTCTGGCTGCTTGCAGGATTTTCTCTTTCATCTGATAGTTCTGAATTTGGCCACAACATTCCTTGGTGTTTTCATTTTAGGATCTCGTTCCAGAGGGGATTGATGTATTCTTTCAATAACTATTTTGCCCTCTGGTTCCATGATATCAGGGCAATTTTCCATCACTACATCCTGTAATGTTAAGTCCAGGGTTTTTTTTTTTCTCTTCAACGTTTTCAGGAAGACCAATAATATTCAGGTTGTCCCTCCTTGAGGTCAGTGGTTTTGCTGATGAGGTATTTTACATTTTCTTCTATTTTTTCTATTTTTTTGGTTTTGTTTAACAGGCCCTTGCTGTCTCATGAAGTCATTAGTTTCCTCAGACTCCACTCTTTTTTTCTTTTTAGAAAGGAGTTTTCTTCATTTACCTTTTGCAACTCCTTTTCCAATTGGTCAATCCTATTTTTGAAAGAACTTTCCTTTTGACCAGTTGAGGTTTTGAGAGAATTATTTTCTTTTTGAATTTGCCCAATTGAGGATCTGAGAGAGCTATTCTTATTTATTTGTCCAGTTGAGAATGTGAGAGAATTAGTCTCATTTTGTATTTGTCCAATTGTATTTTCCAATGATTTGTTTTCTTGTTGCAAGGTGTTCATCTTCTCTTTGGTTTCTTTTCCCAAATTTTCCCATTGATTTTTAAACTCCTTCCTTATTTCTTCAAGGATGTCTTTCTGTGCTGGAGACCAGATCATATTCTCCTCAGAGGTTCTAGGTCTCTCTGAGTTAGGTTCTTTTCCTTCCAAGAATTTTTCTATGGATCCACCTTTCCACTGACCTTTCTTCGTTTTGCTAAGACCTTGAGTTGGGGAGGGGCTGGTTCACAGAGGTTTGGTGTTGGGATCCCTAGAGGCTTTACTCATTGTGTGTAATATCTCCACATGGCCAGTAGGAGGTGCTAGAGGATTTGCTCACTGAGTGTAAATTCTCCAGCTGTCCAGTAGGGGGTGCAGGTTGCTTTCTCTGGAGTGTCTGTGACCTTGATTGAGGCCTTCTTGACCTGAAGGGAATGATTGAAGTTGTTAAATACTTTTGTCTTCAATCAGTGGTGGACTATGCCCCCAGGTGAGGTCATCCCTCTCCCTATTGTCAGCTGGGGAGGTAATTTGCTGCTCACCTACCTGTACCTGGGGCAGAAGATCTGTAATTGTGTTTGTTCTAGGAAGAGGCTTCAGGGGGAAAGGAGGCGTGGACTCAGAGTTCTTCTGGACCAGAGGAGCCCAGGGGATGAAGTCTCCTGCCTGGGAACTCTCTCCCCAGCCCTGCTGACAGGCAATCAGCACCACCCCCAAAGTCTCTGCTCCCTAGCTGACCCAAGCCCCCATGGTCGACCAGGATCTAGCCCTGCTGCTGATCAAGCAGGTCCCACTCTCGGGCCCTTAGGCTCTGGGCTCCAACCCAGTAGCTAATCGGGCTGATCCACTCCTCTGTGCCCCATTTGCAGAAGACAAATCCTGAGGTAGATGTTCTTTCTCCTGGCTTTTCTTTCTGGGTTTTGTTGATCGGCTTTCTGTTAAGAGGTTTGTTTCATATCCTATATGGGGAAAGATCAGGAGATTTTAGAACTGTACCTGTCTTCTCTCTGCCATCTTGGCCAGAAGTCCTCTAAAATGAATTTTTTGCTTGCATTGTCATTAGTAACATGTCTGAAATTGTATTTTGAAGTTTAAGTCAAATGCAAAAACTAAAATAGCTATCGAGTAGGTATTACAGGGCTCATAGCAGAAGAATTCAGGTATATCTGGAGTGGGACATTACAAGAGAAGGATCAAGAGGAATAGGAGTAAGGGAGTAGATAACGGGATAGCTTGGCATATCAATGGTACCAGAATCACCAGAGTAAGGATTTGAGAAATTGATCTAGACAAAATATCAGTGTTGGAGAGAGGTCTATTGAAGAATAAGGCAAGTGATTAGAATTTTCAAGGCCCACTCACCAGGTCCAACCTAGAGGTGGGTGATGAAGTTTTGTCTTGTGAGGCCTTGGAAGACCTATCTCAATCAGAGTGGATAGGAGAAGTTAGAGAGAGATATGACTTGAGAGAATTCAGTCAGGAAGCAGGACCCAGCAGTGAGAGTGGGACTAGAAGTGGTTAGCCTCCAGAATACCTCAGAAGAGGTCTAAGGCAGGTGGTCTGACCCTAGATTTTTCACTGGAAAAGCCCTGTCATAAAGAGGTTGATAGACAAGTAGAATTGGAAGTAATCTCAAAGGCCATCTAGTCCAACCCCTTCATTTTACAGATGAGGAAACTGAAACCAATGAAAGTAGAGTGACTTGCCCAAAGTCACACAGATAGTAATACTCAGTGGTGGAATTAAACCAGTTTTCTGACTGAGTCTATTTTCTTTTTAGTGAATTTAAAAACAAAGACTGTTTCATTTTGGTCTTTGTAACTCAGAGCCTAGCAAACAGTACACATTTAATAAAGACTTGTTTTTTTGTTTTTAGGGGGGTTTTTTGAAAGGCAATGGGGTTAAGTGGCTTGCCCAAGGCCGCACAGCTAGGTCATTATTAAGTGTCTGAGGCTGGATTTGAACTCAGGTACTTCTGACTCCAGGGCCAGTGCTCTATCCATTGCGCCACCTAGCTGCCCCTAAAAAGACTTGTTAATGGATTGATGGATTGATTAATTCAAACAACCAGAAATATCATCCCTTCCCACTGTCCATATTGCTAATCATAACATATCTAAACCCCTTTCAACAGACAGTAAATCAATTGCTATTCCCCGAACTGTATACCTCTCCAACTATTAGTATAAATTAATACTGGACATGAATCAAGAGTTATAGGATTTAAGGGGGAAGCTAGGTGGCACAGTGAATAGAGCACTGGCCCTGGAGTCAGAAGAACCTGAGTTCAAATCCAGCCTCAAATACTTAATAACTGTGTGACCTTGGAGAAGTCACTTAACCCCATTGTCTTGCAAAAACTAAAAAAAAAAGAGTTATAGGATTTAAATTCCTAACTGGTCAATTAATTGTGTGGCAATGTACAAGTCATGTAACTGTTCAATCTCATCTTCCCAAATAAAAAACCAATGGGAGATCCTTAAAATCATTAGAATCCATTAAAGACAGACACTGTGTCATCTTAGACATAGAATTGTTGTTGATGGGATTTGGGGTAACCAGGTAAGCACAGAAATTTGGGGGCCACTGAAAGATGAACAGATTTGCACACTCTTTGGAAATTTAAAACTGGTCAGGACTTTATTATAAAATATAGCAAAGTAAACAGGTTAAAAAAATTTTCCTCCCAGAAGGGTCAACAAGCACTTTAGGACAAGGTGAATAACAAAACATTAGGCACAGTTACTTGGTAGACAGAGACAGAGACAGACAGATAAAAAGAGGAAGCATAAGAGTCAGGGATTGCTGCCTGGGCCAGAGAGATTAGACTGACCCTGAGTTTTAGAGCCTTGCCCCTTATCTGGACACTGAGGGCAAACGGGGAATTCCCTTCCCCATTACAGTGACCAAAACCAGATGGATAGTTGAAGGTTAGGGGGCTGAGTATGAGGAGACAGGATACAAATTTTACATTAAACAATGAAACAATAGGAGTCAATTTACAAATCAAGAGCAAAGAACCTTCCACACCCTTAACAAGATTCCTAGATTTTAACATCATTAAAAATTAAACTTTCGTCATTCATAATTCTCTGCATCAGAATGACCTTAGAGATGATCTAGCACCAAGCACAGAACCTAGGACATAGTAAGTAATTAATAAATGCTTATTGAATTGAACTGAATTATTGAATTAACTCAAATGCTTCATTTTACAGAAAATAAAACAGAGATCCAAGACAGCTCAGTGACTTGAACAAGGTCACTGGGAAGTCAGAATTGGAGGCCAGGTCCTTTGACTTCTACTCTTTCTACAACACATTGCCTCCATTTCCCCCTCTATATCCTGCATAGGAAGGCAGCATGGTACAATGGTTAAAGAGCCATTCTTGAAGCCAAAAGACTTGAGTTCAAATTCCGTTTCAGACATATACTGACTGTGTGACCTCTGAGCAAATCATTAAACCTCTGAAAGTTCAAGGTAACTATAAGACTAAAAAATACCACCTGCATTGAAAAGATCACACCCCGGGACTTTCCCAATACGAGATGCTTATTATTCATGTCTTAAGGGAAGTTGTGACATATACAGGAGGGGCTCAGTAAATGCTTACTGAATGAATGAGCACTCGACAAAATGGTTCCGACTGAGAAAGATAAGCCTGCCCCCCCATAATTGGCAAGGGAAAAAAATGCTCTGCTCTTGATCAAAGCATCCATACCATAGAACCCTTTTCATTCCTTCCAGGGGTTACAAATGCTGTAAGAGAGCCAAAAGTCATCTTGGCAAAGTAGGAACAAGGGGATATTTCTGGCCCAATTAAACTTTATTGCTTGTCAAGTAGGAAGCACAGCTTTCACCTCTTTAAATTACTGCAAGAAACATATGGGCTTCGTGAGCATCTGTCTGTCTCACTGTGTGTGTCTCTCTCTATTCACAAAGCACAATATATAGATATTCATAAATATATTCAGAGACATGGACTTACAGTAGGCATAATGAAAATTGCTCCCATTTCTATAGTTCCTTAAAGACTACAAAGTATTCTCCTCACCACAATCCTGTGGAAAATGCAGCATAAGTAGTGCCCCCCTTTTATAATTGGGAAAACTGAGGTTCAGACTTGCCCATGATCCTTGTGTCAGAGCTGAGACTTAAACCAAAGTCTCTTAGCCCTCAACTTCATCTACTTCTCTACACCACCAATCACTCTATTGAAGACCACTGTCATATTTTTCCATAAATTGTTTTTTGTTCTGTGACATAAAGGAGAGAACACTAGATCTGGAGTAAGGAAAACTTGAATCTAAATCAATCACTCAATCAACTTTGTTGTAGTCTCTACTACATGGTACGGTATGGCAGCAGGTCTGGCATGGTAGCAGGCCTGGAAATACAAAGGCAAAAATGAGACATCCCTTCTTCAAGGAATTAAAATTCTAACTGGGTATTCCTTATTTAGGTTTTGAAAGCTTCAACTAAGTGTAGTAGAAATTTTTTTTTTTGTTCCAAACAGAAACCCAGGGTCTTTCCCCTCCCAAATTGACTACCTTTTGTCTCAATTCTTACCTAGCTCTAAATCATTGAGTGGGCATTGTCTTAGAAAAACTGAGGCCTGGAAGAGATCTAATTGAGGTCATCTCCTGCATCCTGAGCCATCCCCAGGCATCTTGACTTTTGTTTTACCCACTGGAGGAGAGAGTGAGGCTGATGATTTTGAGCATCTCTACCTCACCTAGATTCAATTGACTTGCAAGTCAAGACATCACCCTATAGAAGCCCTTGGTTCTCTTTGGAATGAAGGTCAATCAACATTCTAATTGGGGAAGAAAACAGAAGAGTCTCTGCCAGGAAAGGGAGCTTGGGTCTAGGTAAAGAGAGAGCCATAAGGCAATTGACTTTCATGCCCTTTCCAGAAGCAATGGTCAGTTTATTTTTATTATCTTAGCAAGAAGTAAGCAGAAAACTAGATATAGATTGATCTCTCTCTCTCTCTCTCCCCTCTCTCTATTCATGTACCTGGACTACAGAACCAACTGGTTTTGATGAGTTTTGAGTTTAAGTACTGGAAGGGCAGGGTAAGTACTTGTTTTTGAAGTCTAAAGGTGAACTGAAGTCTCTTGATTTAAGGACGATCAGACAAAACTCCTTTTTTCAGATTGTAAAGAGGGCAAGACAATTGTTTCTTTCAAAGTCTAAAGAGGACACATTCCAATTCTTACAACTGCCAAGAAAAACAACCTTTGAACAGGAAAATAAGTTTAGAAAAACTTATAGTAATTATTATAATTAACACTTAACATCCCTTTTTTGGTAAAATAACTTGGAGGCAGTGGGCAGAGCCAAGATGGAGACAAGAGAGGAATGTCTCTTAGGCACTGTCTCATAAAATTAATAAGCTAAGGACTCTAACTAAATTTTCAAGAGACAGAACCCACAGAGGGACCCAATGAGGCAGTTCTCCTACTCAAGGTAACCTGGAAAAGAGCAAAAAGGCTCTGCTCCCTGGGGTTGGAGGGGCAGCCCCCCAGAGGGGTGGCCCACTGGAGCAAAAGAACTTCAGCCTCCCAGAGGCAGCCCCAGGGCACTGGGAGCCGCAGCTCAAAGCAGTGGGGGAGTTTCCTGACCTACACCCTGGGGAGCACCAGGCACAAATTGGGGGAACAGCAGGGGACCTCTGCCAGAGCTAGCACGGGAAGCCCAGCCCTCAGGGCACACAGCCAGCAGCATGGCCAGCACAGTCCAGATCCAAGAAACAGAAGTAGGCAGAGCTGGTAAGCAGGAGCCCTCAGGGCATGAGCCCATTGAACTGAGGGAGGGGAGTGAAGAGAGAGAGACTGCAGAGCTCTGCCCCTGGGACAAGACTCTGGGGCTCTGAACACATTCGATCCTGATCACAGTCTAGGCCCCCACATAGAACAGCAGGACCCCCCCCCATCTCAGCCCCATGGCAGAGGGGGGCGTATGTGGTCATTCACAGACCAGGAGGATGGACAGAACCTCACACACTGAGACCCTTGTGGGAGTGTCCCAAAAGTTCAGGAAGCACCCCAAAAACCAGGCTCAGGCTGGGAAAATGAGCAAGCAGAGAAACAAGAGGAACACCATTGAGAAATATTTTGCATGTAAGCCCAAGAAGGATCAAAATACTCAATCTGAAGATGAGGAAGCACAAGCTCCTGCATCTAAAGACTCCAAGAAAAACAGAAATTTGGCTTAGTCTATGACAGAGCTCAAAAAAGACTTTGAAAATCAGATGAGGGAGTTAGAAGAAAAACTGGGAAAAGAAATGAGAGAGATGCAGGAAAAACATGAAAAAGAAGTCAGTAGCCTAGTCACAGAAATCCAAAAAAATGCTGAAGAAAATAGCATGCTAAAAACCAGCTTAGGTCAAATGGATAAAACAGTTCAAAAAGTTAATGAGGAGAAGAATGCTTTAAAAAGCAAAATTGGCCAGATGGAAAAAGAGATAAGAAAACTCTCTAAAGAGAACAAAACCTTCAGACAAAGAATAGAATTCAGGGAAATTGATGAATTTACCAGAAATCAGGAATCAATACTTCAAAACCAAAAAAATGAAAAATTAGAAGAAAATGTGAAATATCTCATTGAAAAAACAACTGATATGGAAAACAGACTTTGGAAAGATAATTTAAACATTATTGGAATACCTGAAAGTCATGATCAGGAAAAGAGCCTTGACATCATTTTCAAAGAATTACTACAGGAAAATTGCCCTGATATTCTAGAAGCAGAGGGCAAAATAGAAATGGAGAGAATCCACCAATCCCCCCCAAGAAAGAGATCCCAAAAAATCAAGCCCTAGGAATATTATAGCCAAATCCCAGAACTCCCAAGTCAAAGAGAAAATATTACAAGCAGCCAGAAGGACACAGTTCAAATATCATGGAGCTGCAGTCAGGATCACACAGGACTTAGCAGCAACTACCTTGGAGGCTTGTAGGCCTTGGAATATAATATACTGGCAAAAGAGCTTAGAATGCAGCCAAGAATGAACTACCCAGCAAGGCTGAATGTCCTCTTCCAGGGAAAAAGATGGACTTTCAATGACCCAGGGGAATTTCAAATGTTCCTATTGGAATGGCCAGAGCTGAACAGAAGGTTTGATCTTCATATACAGGACTCAGGTGAAGCATAGAGTTTGGAGGAGAAGGGGAAAATATGATGATGAACTGCATGTATTCCTGCATAGAAGAATGACACTGATAATACTCATATGAACCTTCTCAGTTAATAGAGCAGGTAGAAGGAGCTTTTATAGTTGAAGCACAGGAGAAAGCTGAATTTGAAGATAAAATATGATGTAAAAATGGAGTCAAGAGAAAAAAGAGAAATGTAATGGGAGGAAAAAAAATAGAGGGGGAATAGGCCAAGATATTTCATATAATAAGATTTTTCTGTATTACAATGAGCTATTGCAATGATATGGAAGGGAGGAAGACAAGAGGGAATGAGGGAATCTTTGCTCTCAGCAGAAGTGGCTAGGGGAGGAAACAGCATATATACTCAATGGGGTATAGGCATCTGGAATAAGAAGGAGAGGGGCGGGACAGGGGGAAGGGGGGTGATGTGAGTGATGGAGGAAAGAATGGACCATGAGGAGAGAGTGGTCAGATATAGAACATTTTCTTTTTTACTTCTTGCAAGGGACTGGGATTGGAGGGCCTGTCCGGGACCATAGGACCAGGTGGATTCTGGGCCTAAGGGGTGGTGGGGGGGGCTCAGGGCCTCTTGGCCCCAGGGCCAGGTATCTGTCTGCTGCACCACTCAGCTACCCTACAGCAGAGTCAGAGTGAAAGGAGAGAGAAAATAAAGTACATGGTAGTGGAGAAATACAAAAGGAGGGACTTGCTGTCAGCAATGGCAATAGTGGAAAAATATGGAAGTAACTTTTGTGATGGACTTATCATAAAGAATGTGATCCACCCATGACAGAGGTGTTGGTGTTGGAACAAAGACTCAAGCACATTTTTTATTATTATTATTATTTGGGGGAGGGTGCAGGGCAAATGGGGCTGGGTGGCTTGCCTGGGGCCACATAGCAGGGTGATCGTTGGGTGTCTGAGGCCAGATTTGGACCCGGGTGCTCCTGGCTCAAGGGCCAATGCTCTGTCCACCACCTAGCCACCCCTACTATTATTACTATTTTATTTTATTTTGGGTCTTTTTTTTTCTTTTTTTTTGGTTTTTGCAGGGCAGTGGGGTTCCAGTGGCTTGCATGTCACACAGCTGGGTGATTGTTGGGTGTACGGGCCAGATGTGGGCTCAGGTGCTCATGGCTCCAGGACTGGTGCTCCATCCATTGCGCCACCTGGCCATACCTACAATTATTACTATTTTTTTTTTGTAATTTTAATTTTTTTCTCTCCCCTTTACTTTATTGCTCAAGTGAGTCTATATTTATGGGGGGGAGGGGGTATTTCTTTTACTCTTAAACAAGAATGTTTTATTAATGTATAAAAAAACATTATTTGTACAAAATGAAAATAAATATTAAATAAAAAAAGAAATCACTTGGAGGCCCCAAATGTTAAAATATATGTGATGAGTACCTCAGTCTCCCCTTTCATAAGATAGCTTTAAAATGCCAAGTCAGGTGGCTTCTATCTAGATAAAAGATACATGGAATGGCAATCAGCACAAAATATTGGGTACATACTAGAGTTTCTTAGCAAGATGTATGTGATGGGTGTCAGATATACTGCGTGGTAGCTCATTAGTACTGTGCTAATTCAAGGCTTAGTGCAGACCTTATGGGTCCCTTGTAGGTACAAGACCAATATGGAAAAGAAGAGTTTATCATATTTGTCTGAATTATAATATTTATCCTTAATTCAGAAAGGAAAAAGATTACAATAGTTCTCTCTGCCCAGTGTTCCCCTGCCAGGAGTATACTCTGGCTACCATTCTTCTATACATGTATATATTATAGCCTTTTACTAGTGAAGAAGTTCTTTGAAGTCAAGATTTATCTCCCTTTTATACTTATTTTTCCAAGGGCCATCAGTCTCATTCTACTGGGCTGGTTGCTCCATGCAGTTATAAACTTTAGGATCTTGAGAAATTGGGTAACTGTCTGGTATAGAGTGGACACTTGATAAATGTTTCTTGACTTGAATTT
The DNA here is from genome assembly GCF_037893015.1 of Macrotis lagotis. Lineage (NCBI taxonomy): Eukaryota > Metazoa > Chordata > Mammalia > Peramelemorphia > Peramelidae > Macrotis > Macrotis lagotis. The sequence continues at coordinate 131,722,641 of NC_133659.1, read as the reverse complement.
GAAGTGACAGTTGAGCAGACATTGAAAGATTTCCATTTTCCACATTATTGATATCCTTTTCTACAATGGAGGCAGTTGCCTTTTAAGGAAAGGGTAAGGGACCAGGACTGAGATCCTAATAAGAGGTCAATGAACTTCAGTGAAATACCTTGCCCCCTGGTAAATCCCTGGACAAGACAAGGCCCTATCAACAAAACAATAAATCTCTGCTTAACCAGAAAGAATTAAATCTTTGGGCTATCATCCCTAATCCATATGTTCTTAATTACGTTATCTCTACTCTCTGAGCTACCCCCCCATCTACATTAATACATCTCTCCCTTTTAAAACTTCACTCTCTCTCCTCAGTTGAGTTGCTGTCTCCCTTTGAGAAGCCAGACTACTCTTGGGGAATGTGATCCCCAAGAAAATGCCTTCACATGAAGTTGGAGATACTCTGAGTCTTTGAATTCTTTCAGGACATCTTGCAAGCCACCTTGCTGTACCCCAAGGTGAGATGTTACTTACAATTCTGAAAGACAGGTCTGAGAAACTGTAGAATTTGCTGGTCTCTGCCTTCACTGAATTAGCATGGTTATTGTAGATCAGGGTTCTTAACATTTTTTTGTATATGGACCCAGTAGCATATTGGTAAATGTTTATGTCAATTGATTCTCTGAGAAAAAAATATATACATGCACACTTTTAATTTTAGTCTGTATTATTATTGTTTTCATCATCACATCCACAAAATAATAAATCCAATTCTAACTAGTAGCATATGTTTACCCTCCGAGACATAAATTTTCACATTGAACACCTCTCCATAGACCCCTTTAGCAACCTGGAAATGTTTTTTAAAATGCATAAAATAAAATAAATAAAATACATATAATTCCCAAGGGAACCAAGTATATTGAAATAGTGATCAAAATTTTTTTGAAAGTAAGTTCATAGATTGCGGGTAAAGAACCTCTTTTCCAGTAAAAAAAAGAAAGGTAGGGGAGAGCTAAAGAAAGAGGTAGAGACAGACAGTCAAGCAGAGACAAAGAGCGCACTTAAAAAGTTTTTGTTATATCCCAGACACCATGATAATAAGCCCTAATGATTCAAGTGCAAGCAAAGAAACTCCTCAAGAAGTTTATATTCCAAAGGGAGAAGATTGCACCTAAAAACGGTTCCTGGAAAATGGATACATGACTAGAGCCCTTGATGAAATGAGAACTGGAGTTAGGGATTCAAGAATCAGAAGTGGGGGGGGGGGGGCGGGTCTGGGTGCTGCTGCCTTGCCCAGTGTAGAAAGTAGAAAGAAATCAGAGAGGGAGTCAAGTCAGGACCCACAATGTACTGGTTCCTTCTGCATTGTTCTTCTCCTGCTTCCTCTTTTTCCTGAAAGCATACCTGACTTAGTCTGAATTTCTCCCAACACACTGCTTCAAGTCAAAATATGATCAGGGAGCCAGCAGACATAAAAATGATAAAGTCCTCTAGATTCCAAACAGGGTCCCTAGGCGGCCATTTAGCTTCGTGACCTCATATTATATTAGTGTTAGCTCAATGGATTTTTTATTACATTTGAAATTAAATAACCCAAGATGATTCCGGCGGGCTGAGGGAAAACAGAAGTTTAATCGAAGGAAATAACAGAATGGATCTGATTCTCAAATTGCAGGATGTTCTTAGTTATCCAGTGGAGCCTGATGATTCAGTCTCTCCATCCCTGTCTCTATCTGACTCTGTCTTTTTATCTATCTCTCTGTCTCTAGTTGTTTCTATCTCTCTGTCATCTCTCTGCCTATCTGTCTATCTGATTTTCTATCTTTCTGACTCTGTGTTTCTGTCTCTGTTCTCTGTCTCTATCTTTCTATCTGTCTCTATCTTTATCTTTATCTTTCTGATTCTGTCTGTTACCTGTCTCTCTTTGTTTCTTCTTGTTCCCCAAACTTTCTTCCATCAGATATGATTCACCATTGACCCACTGGTAAAATCAAAACTTCCTGAATGTTTCCCAAAGTATCCTTCTTCCTCAGCACCACTCTCAACAACCAAAAAAATGCCCCTGATATAAAAAAAGATCTCATTCAACTCCAATTTCTGGAAGGGGCTATGGGTAAGGAACTGCTCTGAGACTAGTATTATGGCTTGGGTCTGAGGGATGTGGGTGGCAACAGTACATTGTGGGCTGAGGATGAGATTAGGGAGCCAGAGGCAGGAAGATAGGAAATACAGCTAGACAGAAGGAGGGCTGACAAAGACTATGAGTCAGAAAGGACCAGAATAAAGTCCAGGAAGGTTAGCTAATGGGATGTTCAGGAACTCAGAAGGAAAGACTGGAAACATAGACTCCAGTAGTAAAATTTTAGGGACTAAGGTGTGTGTATATGGTAGGGGGGGCACAGGAGGGGACTGTGGGAAGAACAGAAGTGATTCCTTTCAAATAGAGGAGAGGCAAAAATGGAAAAGATGGAGCATTTTTCTCTCCCTTGCTCCAAATCCACAATTTCCAGCTACAGAGAATAAAATGAAGAGGTCCTGGAAAGTATCACTTCGTCAGGTTCTTGGCAGAATTAAAGCCACTGGGAATGCATAGGCCTTACAAGTTTCTTGTCTGTCTGATTATAGAGTCTGACCTGCTATGAGGGAGGCACTATGGTAAGGCAATGGAGAACTGTCTCCAGAAGAATAAGAGACCTGACCATGACCACAGTAATATTTCAAGTCTTCTTGGCTATGCTGGGTAATCTTCTGCAGCTAAATCTGAGATTTCCTTGGCAGATGAAGAGCCAAAAAGAGAAGGAAATACTCATGTATTAAGCTAATATATAATGTATTAATTATCATATAGTAAGCATGGCATCATAACCAAGCACTTTGCACATATTGTATTTCCCCATGTATAAGACACCCCCATGTATAATGTGCACCTTAATTGGGGGGACCCAAAATTTGAAAAAAGTATTATATAAAGTTATTGAACTCAAGTTTTATTCATGAAATTCAAGGACCTTCTGCTCATAGCTTTTAGGAATCTTTCTGGCAAGTCTGGGGAATAGAAGCATGTCTAATCCATTCTGTTTCATGAACCTGAACCAGATGCATCCTCCTTTGAAATCAGTCATTTCTTTTTCATCAAAATTCTTCTTGTCTCCTGCTGAACCGTCTTTGTGGACACAGGAATCCCAATGGCCCTTTGCTTTCAGTCCATCCCTTCAATCCCCTCTCTAACTCAGGCCATTTGACTGACTTGCCTCTTGTGGCCTTCTTCTGCAGTGGTATTTTCAGTAGAGTTTCTTCTTCCTGTAGCCAGTCTTGATTGTTTTCTCAGTTGGAGGAGGACCAAACTGATGTTCAGCAGCACGGTTTTCATTCACTTCTGCAAACTAGATCACTTTAAACTTGAATTCAGCATAGTACAAAAATCTTTTCTGAACCATTTCTGGGCAGAACATAGCAAAATGTAACCTAACATACTGGTAACAAATGTGAAGTGCAAAGACAACAAGTGGGGGAAAAAAATGGGAAATGCAAGTAAAAAAATCTACAACCACTGTTATAATATGCTCCCAGTTTTTGGACCCAAAATTTTTCAATAAAGGTTATGTCTTATATGTGGGAGAAAATGGTATTATTTCATTTAGTCCTCATAAGAACACTGAGAAGTGGGAAACTTTTAATTGTACCCATTTTAGAGACAGTTTAAGTATCCTTAGAGGCACCCAAATAGTAAATTTCTGAGGTCAAATTTGAGCTCAGCTTTTCCAGAGCCAGTATGTTAACCACTGTGCCACTCAAATGCTGACAGATAACATTTGAATTGAATTTGACTGTTGCTTTTACTACCAATTATGGAGTGGGAAATGGGTGGCAGAGGAAAAAAGGGTTAAAAGCAGAGAGCTTTCTGAAAGATGAGTGCAAAACAAAGAAATATCCTTGAAAGCATAGTTAAATGTCTATTGAAAAAATGAAAACTTCAGATCCCCATGTCTTTGAACTAAATGAAAAGTTTACCAAAGCTGAAGTATCAAACATGTTGCATTGGCAGCACAATGCAAGTGAGGCTCAAACTAAATCAAAATGTAATTGGGAAATATTTAACAAAATAAATAAAAGAAAAATAGAACCTAGGTAATGTCAATATGTAGTTTTCTAAGTTAACATGTGTGGCTCAGTGACTCCATTTCAAGTTGAGTGTGATACTCATCTTCATTGTACAGAGGCACCATCTTTCAAATGCTAGTTTCCTATTTCCCAAACAATTTTATATTTAACTACTTTGTATAAGTTGACATTTATTCACTTTTCATTTATTATTTATATGTATTCATCAATTCAATTCATATTATTATAGATAAATGTATATATGTTTTCATATACATACATATTTCATATAATATAGTTACATATTATATAGCTTACATAACATATATATGCTTATCTTTGCCATTAGAATATGAGCTTATTGTGAGTAGGAATTGTTTCATTCTTTGTACTTGTACACTCAATGAGATCATAACTGTTAAAGTACAATTGTTGAACCCAAAGAGCAAGACGGAGCCTGGAATTTGATAAGTTTAGAGATCTTTATTTCCTGGAGACTGCCTGGGGATAAAGAGTACCCAAATCAGACAGTTACCTGAGTGTTTAGGGGATAGAGTTTTTAGAGTGTTGGGGAGGGGTGGGGAATACTGAGAGCAGGCAGGATACAGAAGCAAAGATCATCTTATCATATGTAAATATGGGATTCTGTATAGACAGAAAGGGTCAGGGTCTTTGTTTGAACATATTTCCTGAGATAGAGGGAGTCACATATTCATGAGTTTCCCACAGGTTCAAGGAATTTACTATCTTATTGCTCCAGCCATACCTGGGGAAAGGGGAGGCAGTCTTGGAATTTAACAGATACAGCAAGATAATTAGGCTGATGAGAGTGCTTTGTGATTCTTCAAATAATTTTATGGTATATCCTGGACCCCCAGGGTTAAGCACTCGGGTCTTATCAATCATTTTCAGACCTAAAGGCACCTGGCCAAATTTGTATTTCTAAGGAATTTCTCAGGGTGCAGAAGGACATCAGGGACCCCTTTCTATACAGGAATTTCACAAACATTGATATTGTATTTCACAATGACTGATATATTATTTAACAAATTACCAATTGGGTAACATATACCTTGGTCAACTGCTTAGGTTCTCTTAATCATTGTAGAAAATGGAAATGAGGGGCGGCTAGGTGGCACAGTGGATAGAGCACTGTCCCTGGAGTCAGGAGTACCTGAGTTCAAATCTGACCTCAGACATTTAATAATTACCTAGCTGTGTGGCCTTGGGCAAGCCACTTAACCCCATTGCCTTGCAAAAACCTAAAAAAGAAAAACAAGAAAATGCAAATGAAATGACAGATGCTTTGTGTATTTGCATATATGAAAGACACTGAGCTAGGCACTAGAAACACAAAGATAAATTTGCTACTGAAGGTAATCTACAAGGCCAGTTAGGTGGCACCAAAGTGGATAGAGCCCCGGACCTGGAGTCAGGAAGACCTGAGTTCAAATCTAGCCTCAGACACTTACTGTGTGACCCTGGACAAGTCACTTAACCTGTTTGCTTCAGTTTCCTCATTTGTAAATTTGATATAAGAATAGCACCTAGCTCTTGTAAGAATTAAATAAGATAATAGCACATAGTAAGTGCTATATAAATGCTATTATTATTATTATTCTTAAAGGACTTATATAATTATTCTAGTATACTAGAATGATGCATACAAAAATAACTATAAAACACTGGAAAGTGAGAATAGTGAGAAGGAATTGTCTAGAAATTTGAAGGAGTGATCACTTTTAGTTAGATAAACAGATTTGTTGTTTTTTAATCCAATTCTTCAAGACCCCATTTGGGATTTTCTTGGCAAATTTTACTGGAGTGGTTTTGCCATTTTCTTTTCCCACTCTTTTTTTTTAGGTTTTTTTTTTTTAATTTTGGCATGTTTTATTTTTTATTTACTTTTTTTTAGGTTTTTTTTTCAAGGCAAATGGGGTTAAGTGGCTTGCCCAAGGCCACACAGCTAGGTAATTATTAGGTGTCTGAGACCAGATTTGAACTCAGGTACTCCTGACTCCAGGACCTGTGCTTTATCCATTGTGCCACCTAGCCGCCCCTGCTATTTTCTTTTCTAGCTTGTTTTACAGATGAAGAAACTGAGACAAGCAGGGTTAAGGGATTGTCCAGGGTCATACTGCTAATAAGTGTCTGAGGTTGGATTTGAACTCAAGAAGATGAGTCTTTCTGACTCCAGTCTTGGCACTCCATTCACTATACTGGCTAGCTACCTGAGAAAGACCAAAGACAGATATAGATGATATATAGATAGAGATAGAGATAGAGATAGAGATAGAGATAGAGATAGAGATAGAGATAGAGATAGAGAGAGAGAGAGAGAGAGAGAGAGAGAGAGAATCCAGTCAGTGATGGGAACTGAAAAGACAAAAGCAAGAATCATACTTGTCTTCTTTGCCTACAACATAGAATAGGATTTTTAAACTGAGGTCCACAGATTTCCTTCCCCTGACTCCAGCTAGGTCCTTGCATGGATTTCAGGGGAATCTATGAACTATGATGAGAAAAAAAAAAATTAGTCTTTATTTTGGTTAACTTTCAAATTCAATTTAGCATTTTCTTCAATTATTTAAAAACAATATTCCAAGAAGATATTTGTAAAGCATTTAGCATACTGCTTAGTACATAGCAGGTAATTAGGAAATGTTTCCCTTTCCCAAAGAGGACAGCTAGCTGGCATAGTGGATAGAGCACTAGCCCTGGAATCAGAAGGACCTGAATTCAAATGTGACCTCAGATATTTGATTGACACTTAATAGCTGTGTGATCTTGGACAAGTCACTTAACCCTAATTGCCTTACATCCAGGGCTATCCTGATTCTTTTCAGTCTACTGAGCCCAGATAACTCTGGAGAAGGTAGTGAGGCTGGTGACTTTGCACAGCACTCCCCTCATTCAAATCCAATTCACATGCGTATTATGACATCACCTCCCTGATGTCATGGCCTTCTTCAAGAACAAAGAAAAACAACAACAAATAAATCCATGACACATAAGAGGTAAAGAACTGACAAGAGTATGTGAGGAAAAAAATAGGATTTGGGAGAGGTAGAATGGAGCCAGATTGTAGGGGACTTGAAATAGGAGCTCAACGTTTATTCAGAAGGCAGTGGAGAAAGTTTTATGAAGAGATGAGGTGGGGCAGCTAGGTGGTACAGTGGATAAAGCACAGGCCCTGGAATCAGGAGTACCTGGGTTCAAATTTGGTCTCAGACACTTAATAATTACCTACCTGTTTGGCCTTGGGCAAGCCACTTAACCCCATTTGCCTTGCAAAAACCTAAAAAAAAAAAACAGAGATGAGGTAAGAAGAGAGTACTGTATTAGGAAGATGACTTTGGCACCAATGTAAGGGATAGTTAGGGTGGGAGAGAATGAGAGATCAGTTAGGAAGCTATTAGAATAGTCTAGGCAACAAGGGATGAAGAGTGGACCTAGAGCAGTTGGAGCAAGTGCAACAAGGATATGGATGAAAGAGATAGAGATTGAACTTGGGAACTATCTGGACATGTAAGGCTGACAAAGAGCTTGGCCAGTCTAAACCAGTTTATGGAATAGTTGTTGGAATGAATTGTTGCACAGACTACTCTAGAAAACTGGGAAGTCCATTTTTCATGGAAGCCAACCTAAAAAGACAGGAAGTCAAAGAGAAGGCATGCAAATTCACATGGATGAGAAGAGTCATATGGCCATTGATGTCAGTATATACACTTTTTGTTATAGACTATATTAAGTACAAAATAACTCTTAGCATCTTCTAACCCTAACTCATGCCTCAAGTCCTGGGCATCCTCAACCACAAAAGAGTTTTTTCAAAGGCACTGATATATTTTTCTTGAAGTAGAACACGTGCTCAGTGTCTATCAATAGAACATGTCAGAAGAGCGATGGAGGTAACAGATTGCAAGGGGGTGGTTGCAACTGATTTTCTGCCATGGTTTTGGCTGCTTGATGAAAAACTCTGCTCTCCTCGCCTTCTTCTCTCTTTCCCCTTCATCCTCCTATCCCACTTGAATTAAAGTTTTTCTTCATTCAGAAATTAGCTTCTAAATTATCCTAGCACTCCTTAATGAGCCTGAGTCAACCTCTGGGAAATGGAACCAGGGAGCAAACCTTGCATTTCTATGAATTCCATTGAGTCCTTTTCCCTTCTCTTTCAGGGGAGGGGCAAGGAGGGTATAGTGGATAGAGTGATGGAATTAAGAAGACTTGAGTTCAAATCTTGTCTCTGATTCTTAACGGCTGTGTTACCTGACCTCTTTAAGACTCAAGGGCCTAACCTTTGAAATAAGGAGGAAACAATTTCAATAACTAGGCTCCAGGTTGTAAGATATGCATGAGAGAAGGAAGCAACAGATTTTCATAACCCCTGTGAGAAGAAAACAGGGTGGAAATGATAGTTTTCTCCAATACTTTGGAAGCTGTCATGCAGAAGACAGATTAAACTTTTTCTGCTTTCTTTTGGAAAGGATGGAACCATGGGTAAAGGGTAAAAATTTCAGAGACAAATACTTTATCAGGTATGGGTTGGACTAGATTGCCACTGAATTATGGTTTTTTCCCCCTAGGAGAGAATGCCAGCTGTCAAGCAGATGGCTAGTTGAAGAATTACCCAGGAATACTTACTGAAAATGTTACAGCTCTTTCATTCACCCAGGGTCAGAATGCCTTCCTGCTATTTGACTCTTCCTACCTTTTTTCATACTTAGAACTAAAATGCCTGCACGATCATTTCTGCCCCTGAAAGCCCACCTCATCAGAACTGCCCATCTTCTGGGGCCCCTCTCTCTAATTGGAGAGAGTAGAGATAGAGGGATCCTCTTAGATCCTCAGCTTAAATTGTTGGTGGAGTTGTGAACTGAGCCAACCATTCTAGGGAACAATTTGGAACTATGCCCAAAGAGTTATAAAACTGTGTACACCTGTCTGAATCCCAAAGAGATCATTAAAAAAAGAAAAAGGGCTCACATATATACAAAAATATTTATAGCAGTTCTTTTTGTGGAAGCAAAGAAGAATTTGTAACTAAGGGAATGTCCACCAATTGGGGAATGATTGAACAAGTTGTGATATATTTAAGGGAATACTATTGTTTTATAAGAAATGATGAGCAGACAGATTTCAGAAAAACCTGGAAAGAGTTAAATGAACTGATGATAAATGAAGTGAGCAGAACCAGGAGAACATTGTATGTAGTATTAGCAACATTGTATGATGATCAACTATGATAGACTTGACTCAACAAAACAATATAGTGACCAAAAACAATTCTAAAAGACCAGATAGAAAATGCCAATTATGGGTCAGGGAAGCTAGATGGTATAGTGGATAGGGCACAAGATCTGAAGACAGGAGGACCTACAAATGAGACCTCAAACACAAATATGACAATTATGGGCAAATAGTACAAGGCCAAGGCCTGATATTAAGAAGACTCATCTTCTTGAATTCAAATCCAACTTACTAGCTAGTGACCCTGGAAAGTCACAACTTGAATTACCGAAATAAAGAAATAAAATAAAATTACTGATCATTAACTCAGGCAATTCTACCCTAGTTTATAGTAAACATATTTTGCTTCCCAATTTTAATCTTTCAAGATTAGACAATACCTAATTGTCATTTTTATTGTTGTTGTTATTAAGTAGTTTTAGTCTGAATTCTTTGTGACCCCATTTCTTGGGCAAATAACTAAAGTGGTTTGCCATTTCCTTCTCCAACTCATTTTACAGAGGAAAAAACTGGAGCAGAGTTAAAGTGATTTGCCCAGGGTCCATAGAGCTGCCCATAATTGTCATAAATATGAGGATTATTTGTCCAGTAACTACAAAATAGCAATAAAGGTTAAGATTCCCTAGTTTTTCAGCTCCAAACACCTTCCACTCTTCCTAGTAGTAAATAGAATGAATGACACAAGGAAAGGGAATGAATGAATCGGGAGAGAGGAGAATGGGATAAATACAAAGTTAAGCCTAATGGGTGGGATCTTAGTATTGTCTTTGAATCCAATCAAAGTCCTGATCTTTCATACATGTATGCAGCCAGCCAGAAACTAAAGGGGGCTTTGAACTAATCCTTACATCCCTTAGGATTAGAAGACCTTTTAGTTCTCCATTTTATAATCCTGAGATTCTAAATCTCTTAAACAGTCTTTTTGAAGACTTGGGTTCAAAGCCTAGGTATGACTCTTAGCTTTGTGATCAAGGACTCATGTTTCCTTATCTGTAAAACAGGGACATTAATATTCATTCTACCTGATCCCAGGATTGTTGTGAAGAAAGTACTTTGTAAACCTTAGAGTATTAGACAAATATGAGATGTTTTCCTTCTTCATTTGAATGATATCCAGGAGCAAGGGAGGTAGGATGAGGATATGAAGTTCTGTTGTGGAGTATCAGGAAGACCCTTGCTAAAGAACTAAGAACTTTTTCTTGCCTGACTTGATCAAGCTGTAATTTTTATTTTGGCCTCTGAAACTCTGAAACAGGATAACCCTAAAACTAAAATCTCAAAAACCATATGACCTGAGTCTTCCATTTACCCTTGTATTTAGGTATCAAATTCTAGGTCAATTGAAATCACATATAACAATAATTTAGATGTGTGTGTATACACACATACATACACACATATATGAAATATATATGTCATTTATTTGGAGGACGTATAAAGCTTTATAAAGCATTTATGAATAATAATAACATTTGTCCTTCATTTTCAAAGAAGACTATAACATTAGGGAGGTGATGCCTTGACAAGCACATGAACTAGATTTGAATGAGGGGGTCAGATAAGAATCAGGATAACTGGAGATGGCCCTGAATGTGAGTCAGTCAGGGTTAAGTGACTTGCCCAAGGTCACATATCTAGTAACAGAGTCAAGTGTCTGAGGCTGGACTCAACTCCTGTCCTCCTGACTCCAAGGTCAGTGTTCTATCCACTGTGCCACTTAGTTGCCCTTCACATTTATGAATATATGTTACACATATAATCTCTTTTATAATATAACATTTTTATGTAATATATAATGCTATATATAATTATAAAATCTATAACATTATATTTATATACTCATATAATATATGAAATCATATTATATAATTATAATAACTCTAAGATGCTGTTATTATCTGTTTTACAGATGAAAGTGACTTGCCTAGAATCATATGGGTAGGATTTGAACTCAAATCTTTCTGACTCCAAAATCAGAGTTCTATCCACTATGCCTACCTGAAAGAATAGCTGGACCTTGATATTTCAAGGTCATAAAGCATGAAGATTCAAGAAAATCTCAGAAGAACTGGTATCAATTTGAAGAAAGGAGTTCTTCAATTTTTAAAGATATATCAGAAATGGGGCAACTAAGTAGTACAGTGGATAGAGCACCTGCCCTGGAGTCAGGAAGTTCTGACTTCAAATCTTGCCTCAGATCATTTAATACTTACCTAACTGTCTAACCATGGGCAAGTCACTTAACCCCATTGTCTTGAAAAAACAAAACAAAAAATGTCAGTAGGGGTTACCTCTTGAAAATTCAGATGAAAATGCAATTATTAGAAGGGGCATTAGACCTGGAATCAGGAGACCCAGGTTTGAATACCATCTCAGAAGTTTACTAGTTGTTTAACCCTAATGGAACAGGAAACATATGAAATAACTGAGGAAACAATGGTTTGAGCTTCTGAGAAAATGGATTTATTAATCAATAAATATGAGGATTATTTGCCCACCTGAGTTTGATTCTTGCCTGTGACAAATCAAAATTCAAACCCAGGAATGCAGATGGAGAAGAAAAATAGAGATTTATTAAAGGAAGTTACAATACAAAAGAAAATGATATGAAAGTTAAGGAAAGTTTAAGGAAAAGCCAGGTGGATTGCTAATTAAGCTTGGCAGGTCAGCTGGCAGGCTCAGCTGAAGTTTGGAAAGGAATAGAGAGAGAAAGAGAAAAGGGCAGGCAGCCATGAGACTTGGGTTAACCGGGACACATGGTGAAGCCCATGGAACTCCATCTGTTTTAAGGAAGAGCCAGAGAAGACCCATCCTTCTGGATGGGAGGCTGGAAGAAGCAAGAGAGTCGAAGGGGTGGTACTTCCTCTTAAATACCCCTCCATTGTAGGTTGGACAGAGGTTGGTGCTTGGGATGAGGTCCTTCACCTTGGAGCCAGGCAACTTCCAATGGTAATCTACATGCTGGTCCTTCCTATCTCAAGGAACTTGATGTTCAATTTTATCACATCATTTCCTGCCCACTAGTGTCCAGAGGGAAATGGAGGATAAGGTACAAACAACAGGGTCAAGAGGAGACAGGATACAAGCAACAGTAATTGTTGCCAAGGGAGGCAGAATCTCAAGAGGCAGAATCTCCACCCATTTAATAGTTTTTGATTCTGCTATATTCACAATTCTCTCCATCAAATGCATATCAATTGAATAACAAATAAAGATCAGGATTCCTCAGGTTTGCACTGGACCCCAAATACAGGATGAGTTAGTAATTTGAATAAGGTTATTCATATGCAGCAAAACATTTCCATCTTAACCTTTATGTTGTAAAAGAAAACACAAATAAAAAAACAAGAAGAAAAAAATTTTTTTAAATAGTGTATTCATCTGTAATCATACTCCATTAGTTCTTTCTTTGGAGGTGGATGGCATTTTTTCATCATATTTACTTTGGAATTGTCTTGGATCACAGTAATCCTGAGAATAGCTAAGTCACTGACAGTTGAGCATCGTCACAATATTGTTTTTACTGTGTACAATGCTCTCCCGGTTCTGCTTACTTCATTTTACATCATTTCATTTAAGTCTTTCCAAGTTTTTATGAATACATCCTATTTGTCATTTCATATTAGCACAATAGTATTCCATCAGAGTCATACATTATTTCTTGTTCAGTAATTCCACAATTGATGAACATTCCTTCAATTTCCAATTTTCAAAAAAGATTTGTTATAAATATTTTTATACCTGTAGGTCCTTTTATGATCTCCTTGGATCTCTTTGGGTCAAAGGGTATCAAAATTTTAAAACCCTTTGGGCATAGTTCCAAATTGTCTCCAGAATGATTGGACTAGTTCACAATTCTACCAGCAGTGCAATTAATGTCTCAATTTTTCCACATCCCCTCTAACATTTGTTATTTCCCTTTTCTATCATATTAGTCAATCTGATGTGTATAAGTTGTTTTGATTTGCTTTTCTCTTATCTATAGTGATTTAAAACATTTTTCATATGAATTATAGATAGCTTTGATTTCTTCATCTGAAAACTGCCTATATCCTTTGACCATTTGTCAATTGGATAATGACTCATGATCTTATAAATTTGACTCACTTCTCTATATATTTGAGAAATGTGAACTTTAGTAGAAAAACATGCTGTAAAAAAATTCTCCCTCCCCCAGTTTTCTGCTTTCCTTTTAATCTTGGCTGCATATGATTTTGTATGTGCAAATCCTTTTTAATTTAATTTAATCTAAATTACTAATTTTACATCCCATAACACTCTCTTTCTTGAATATTGTTTTGATGGAATTAAAACAATACTGGGAAGAACATCTGGAGTAACTATAAAGTTGTTAGAAAATTTTCCTAAAATCATCATATGACACTTTTAAATGATCAATTCGCAATAATTACTAAATTATTCAATGTCTGAAATAAACCAATTTAATCATTTAAAACGTTTTTTTTCTGGAAAAAAGTGTATTCTACTTATTAGCAGTCTATAAAAAATCAAAATGAACTAGAAACCACAGCTAAAGTATTTGAAATTGAAACCATTATAATTGGTGAAATCTTGGAACTAAGATGAACAGTTTATAGTTTATGAATTGTTACTGATGTATAACACACATATGCTGAATTATAAATGTATTTTCTCATTCTTATTACGGGTTGGAAAAGAGATTAGCTAGCAATAATTTCTTACAAGGTCTAGCTTTAATGATTAACATTCCTGAAGTATTTTCATTATTTTCAATTGCCCATTACTAGCATTCAGAAAGCATGAGAATTAATCAAGAGTACCACAAGAGCTTTGGAAAATTTAAAGATTTATCCTGAAAAGCATGAATCTCCAAAACAAAAATCTGATTAAATCAAATAAATTTAAATAAATTCCATTTAATAAAAGCAATAAATATGCTTTTCCTAGGGATATATTACTAGAAAATATTGAACACATAAACTTTATATCTTTTATTGAACAGAAGCAATTATGAAAGCATTTTAAGTTATTTTGATTTGTTTAAATTATTTCTTTCTATTACTTGGTCTTATGGAGAACTAACTTCATTATGTCTGACTGATAAAAAAAATCAGATCATTTAAGTGAAATTTTAAAACATGATATTAATTGGAATAATTTTCAAGATTTTTGTAGATAATAATGTAGAATCAAAGTTCTAATCCATGTAACTTTACAGAAAGCTAAAAAGATAGCATTATTGCAATCAATAATGCTGAAGCTCAAAGGTTTCAGTTTAATGAATATAATTTGTATGAGGATGAGATATCATTTAACAGTAGATCAGATATCATATTTAATGACAATAAATTCCTTGAGAAGAGAGTTAGTGGATTGGGACACAACTCCATTTATAAACTTATGGTTAAATTGCAACCATAAATTAGCCACAGATACAAGAGTTTGGCAGAAATGAACAAAAGCATTCTAAGAGAATCAGTAAAATGGAATTTACAATAAGGTATATCGTATATGTTACCACTATTTGTAAATTGTGTGCCACACTTATATGCATAGTTTAATTGGGAGGAGAGTCAGTTGTTAAACAATTACTAGCATACCACCAGCTATTATGGAATATGAAAGAGACTGCTGAAATGTGTTCCATCACCACCCTTAACTCTTTAAGGATATGGTGTTGGTCCAAAAAATGTCTGTATGATATGAGGTAGACCCATAGCACATTGGATGCCCCCCCTCACCATGGTACATTTATGGGAGTTCATGGACAAGAACCAAGCAGGATATGTGGTTGCATGTTGGTTTCAACTTGAATAATGGAAAGAATGTATATTGGTGAGATTCCAGAGCCACTGAACTAATGAAATTTATTTTTTAAAAACCCTTACTATTTAAAATAGGACTGCACAGATTACACAAGATCAGCATAGAATTGAGGTAGGTAGGACAATTATTATTATACCTATACTATGGATGAGAAAACTGAGGATTACAGAGGGATGTGTCTTTCCCAGTCATATAGCTAGAAAATGTCAGTCATTTAGTACAAAACTGAACTACCACCTCTTATCTATATATCCCTAATTGTGTCATCCCTTCTCTCTGAGTTATTGCCCCATCATCTTTCTGCCCTTTTAAAAGCTCACCTACTCCTCAGTTGAGTTGTCTGTCTTTGGAAAGCCAGCACACTCTAGGGGAGTGTGATCCCCCAAATAATCTCTTATGCCCCTATGGCCTTCTCTACCTCTTTTCTGACTGCTGATTCAACCCAGTTACCCTGCTGGTGGCAATACCCTCACAACTGTCCTTAATCTTTCTCTTAGTTTTGGACTTTCTTAGGGAACTCAAATGACTTCCCTATAAAACATAGCCCATATTACAGGTCAATTTCTTCATTACTTTAATATCCACAGTAATGTATAAATAAACCCTTTTGTCCCTATCATTTCTTTTGGGTCAGAGTCAATCTTTTAAGTGAATTTTTTTACATTTGCAAGAACCCCTGAAACCTTTAGATGGACACATTTTCTGGCAACATTTTTGGTGACCACCAAGGACCACATTGACTATGACTCACAAGTAAGTCATTTTTGTAAGCCATTTTTTGTAATATCAACCTCAGTCTAGAGACTCCCCTGATGAATTATCAATTGTAAGCTTGGTTTTTCTCCCCTCCCTCAAGTGATTTTTGTTGCCCACTTCCCAGAGACTATTCTCTTAAGAACATGGAGTTTGCAGGCAAAAACCAGAAGTCTCGTTCTCCTGGGGCCTGGATAGGACTCTTGGCAGATACACTACAAAGAGAGTATCTAACCACAACTCTCTCTGAGACACCAGGGATGAAATCTGTGGCTTTGAAAAGCTACAGGTGATCACTTAAACTATCAGAAACTTAAGGAGGGATCACCAGCTGGCTTTTTAAGGGCTTACTTTGAAGGAACTTGGTGCTAATTGCTAGCTCCATCTTACCGATGTCATATTTGGGAAGCTGTTCCCCAAGTTGCTGCAAAAAAAGGTACCTAGGTAGTTCCCTCTTCTCTTCCACAGTTTCTTGGTTCAAGCTGCTCATTTTTGTCTCTGTTTTGATTAACCAGTTCAACTGTCTGTTGCAAGTCTGTTGTCAAGATAGCCAGTTTGGCTGCCCCTCTGTGTTTTGACCTGTGTTGTGTACTGTCCCTTTTCCCACTGTGGAACTAGGGAAACATTGCAGTGTATTCCAGGGTCCTCAAATGGATGAGATTGTAAATTCGCTAAGAGTTACAACTCAAAATCCCCCTCTGGTCCCATTTCACTGGATCAAGAATGGTTCAACCCATCCCATTCCCCAGTTTAGCTCTGCTTCTGAAAGTTTGGCCTTGGTTTTCTGATCCTCCCTTTCTCCTTGCCCTGCCCCCACTCTGTAGTTGGATATGCCAAAGGGATGTGAGTATATTTAAATTTTAATTATTAAATTTAAATTTATTAAATTAAACTTTAATTTGAATTGAATTAAATTTATTTAATTTAGAAAAACTACATTGATTAGGCAGTCAGTCATTTTATAATTTTGTTATAGGGTTCTCAGGGTGGTTCTACAGTATTATAGGCTACTGTCTGTACTTATAGAAGTTTTTGCAGTTACAGAAATCTGAAGCCCTGTGAGGGAAAAATCCTCTTAGGTTTGGAAAAATAGGGGATTTAGTAAAACAATGTCTTTAAAAGGTCTTATTTGAAATTTTAAAATTTTAAGAGTTTGTAAAGCTTTATGCATTTCTGAGTATTTGCAGTTTAAAATGAGGAGAGTTAGAGTCATGGAGTCAGCTTATTATCTGATAAGTCCCCATGAGGAGACAAGGAATCTTAAGCATTTTAAGGAATCAAAATGGAAGTTACCATGTGATCAAATTTCTTTAGTGATGAAAGTGTAATTTATTTAAAGTTATTTTTGTAATGTTAAACTCTAAAATTGGAAATTGCCTAATGATTTGATCTTTACATCAGAACAAATTTAAACTTGAAAAGAAAGACGAGAAAAAAATTATTAGAAAAAAAGTTTGAACTGGTATACTTTGTTTGCTTATTGCAATTTCATGAGAAGAAAAATTAACTGTCTCTAGTCCTAAACTGTTAATGAGATTTTCCATTTGTGGTAAAAGTCTATACTTTTATAATTGATTTTGTTTGGATTCAGATAAAGTTTTCTGGTGGATCATTAAATCAATAATCCACCACTTGATAGAAATGCCATGAACTGCTCAGAGAATTATTTTAGGTGGAAGTCAGGGGGAAAAAGCTAAAGGGATGATCTTTGACCTCAGCCCAAAGCAAGATCCCTGTGGCTTAATCTCCCTATTGTGTGCCTTGAAGAGAGAATGTTTCTCAGATACTTATTTTCTGAGCTGACTATGAGGTGGTATTTTTTGTATTTTTACTGGATGGTTGGTTGTCAGCTGTCATTCTTACCTGAAACCAAACAAATATTTGGATGTTTTATTCCACTGTATATTCATTAACTCAACAAAGACTATTTTGATGTTATAACCATGTTCCAGCTTTTGTCTTTTATGGTAAATCCCCACAAAGAAAATGACAGAAAACAAGGTACAAACACATCATGCCTTTCTAGTGTTGCTCTACAAAGAGAAAAGACCTGGATTGGGAAATTGTTATAAGATGCTAGATATACTAATTCAATTACCAACTGGTCTAGTCTTTATTGGGATCTTGGACAATGATTTTTATTCCCTCTATTTCCCTGCATTGCTATTCTTCTCCAGGTCCTTCCCTTAGGTGGGGTTTCTGGCTTTTTTTTTTCCTTAGTGATCCTAAACTTATCACATTCCTAATCATTTCTTTGCCTCCTGTTAGGTTAATTTTCTTGTAAGATTTGTTTTCTTCAGGTTAATCAGTGCATCTCCAACTAGTGATCCAAGCTAAATATCATCCTGAGTCTGAATCTGGGAGCCATCACCCTTGGCTTCTGCCTTAGCCTATTCTTGGATGTTCCCCAACTCTCTCTCAAATGGAACCTGCTAAGCAAAGACAAGTCTACATCCCCTTTTCAGCTGGAAATAGTTTCAGAAGGAAAAAGGACCTTTTCCCCCAAGTCCCAAATAAATTTGGTCCTAAATTGTTGGAGTGGGGTATAAAGTAGAAGAAATGTTGAACAGAAAAATGTATCTTATAATTAATCTATTTCCTCTGCACTGACCATATACCTTACATTAACACTGAATTTCTCCCCTACCCATCCCAAACTATAAGATTAGGTCAATTAACTTTTAATAAAGTACCTTACCCCAGCCTGGCAAAGACTTCTTAAATCCTTACTCCCAGATACAAAACAAGCCTCTAGATGGTCCAATATTAGGAGAACACTTGACATAATTAAACTTTTCAATTGCAAAACCAACAGAAATCATATGATTATCTCAATAAATGATGGAAAAACCTTTAATAAAATATAATGTCCATTCCAATTAAAACACTAGAAAGTATAGAAATAAATGGAGTTTTCCTTAAAACTAAGCAAATTGGTATAAAATTATATAGCTAAAATCATCAACAAATATTTTATGTACTATAATGGGGATAAACTAGGAACATTTCCAATATGATCAGAGGTGAAACAAGCATGCCCATTTTCACTTTTACTATTCAATAAAGTATTAAAAATGTTAACATTAGCAATAAGAGAAGAAAAAAAGATTGAAGGAATCAGAATTGGCAAAGAGAAAGCAAAGCTTTCACTCTTTGCAGATGACATGATGATATACTTACAGAACCCAAGAAATCATCTAAAAGCTACTTGAAATAATTAACAAATTCAGCAAAATAAACCCACATAAATCAGCAAATCATCAGTGTATATATATATATATATATATATATATATATATATATATATATATATATATGAACAGCAAAGCTCAAGAGCAAGAGATAGAGAAATTCCATTTAAAATAACTGTAAACAACATTAATTACTTAGGAATCTACCTCCCAAGGCAAACCCAGAAACTGTATGAACACAGTTACAAAGAACTTCTCAAACAAATAAAGTCAGATCTAAACAATTGAAAGAATGTCAATTGATCAAGGATAGGCAGAGCTAATATAATAAAAATGACAATTCTACCCAAATTAAATTATTTCTTCAGTGCAATACCAATCAAACTTCCAAATAATTATTTTAATGAGCTAGAAAAAAAAGTAACAAAATTCATATGGAGCAACAAAAGGTCAAGTTTAACAAGTGAACTGATAAAAAAAATGTAAAGGAAGGTGGCCTAGCACTACCAGATCTAAAACTATACTATAAATCGGCAGAAGAGGACATGGGAAGATTGGAACATTAATGCATTGTTGATTGAGTTGTGAACTGATCTAACTATTCTGGAGAGCAATATGGAACTATGGCCAAAGAGCAATAAAACTGATCATAGCCTTTGACTCAGCAATACCAATACTAGCTCTATATCCAGAAGAAATCATAAAAAAAAATGGGAAAAATCCCACATGTTCCAAAATATTCATAGCAGCTCTTCTGTAGCAGCAAAGAATTGGAAATTGAGGGGATGCCCATCAAATGAGTAATGGTTAAACCAATTATGTATAGTATGTGAATACTATGGAATATTACTGTTCTATAAGAAACCATAAATGGTCAGACTCTAGAGAAGCATGGAATGACTTGCAGGATCTGATGCTGAGCATAGGGAACAGAAGCAAGAGAACACTGTACACATTAACAACAACATTGAGCACCCGCCCTGGAGTCAGGAGTACCTGGGTTCAAATCAGGTCTCAAACACTTAATTACCTAGCTGTATGGCCTTAGGCAAGACACTTAACCCCATTTTCCTTGCAAAAACATAAAAAAAAAAACCCCATTATGAATTGATCAACCTTGATGGATATAGCTCCTCTCAGCAGTTCAGAGAGCTAGTAGATCAGCTATGAACAAAACTATTCCCATCCAGAGGAAAAGAAACATAACAACACAAAACAAACAAACAAAAAATCCTTCAGAATCTGAATGAATAATACATTCACTTTTCAAAAATTTCACGTATGTACTTTCCTACCTCATGATTTTCTTTCTTTCCTTTAATTCTAATTCCTCATCCTAAAAATGGCTAATCTGTAAATTTGTTAAACACAAATGTGTATGTATAATATTAATCTGTTTGCCACTGTAGGGAGGGGGAGGGAAGGGAGGGGAAAGAAAATATGTAACTTAAAAATATACATAGGCATATGGATGAATGTTGAAAAACTTTCATAACATGCAATTGAAAAATAAAATAAAATATTAATAGAAAAAAACAAGCTTCTATCAACAAAACAATGGATCCCTGCCTTAGCCTGAAAAGATTAAGTTTTTGAACTACCACCCCTCATCTACATATCCCTAATTACCTCATCTCTGCTAAGTAACTGCCTCCATCAATATATACCTAAATTACTTCATCTTCTTGCCCATTAAAAGCTTATTCACTCCTCAGCTGAGTTACTTGTCTCCATTTGGGAGGTTAACCGTCCTGTTCTTGGGGAGCAGGATTCTCTCAAATAACCTCTCATGCCCTAAACCCTTCTTTACTACGTATCCCCTAATTGCTCATCTTATTTTGGGAGAGTAGCCTGCTCTGGAGAAGTGTGATTTCCCTACAGAACCTCTTTGTTTCTATACTTTTCCTTATTGCTCATTTTCTCATAGCAGTTTAGATTGCTTAGGTTGTTTAGGGATCAGTGGCTTCCAACTGCCCTTACTCTTCCTTTCCCTTAGCTTCTATTAACCACAGCAATACTTCAATAAACCCTTTTGTCCCTGACATTTCTAATGGATCAGAGTCCAGCAAGTCATTTTCGAGAATTCTTTTATGTTCCCCTTGAACCTTTAGCTAGCTACATTCCCAACACCTCATATCCTGACACCCCCACACACACCCCCAACAACAAAAAAAAGCAAAAGATAATCACTGCCCTTAAGGAGCTCACAAACTTGACAAATATGTAGTGAGAAAATTTAAAAGTATTTCAAACCTATATTCTTGGTTTAAAAAAAATGATTTCTTTCTGTTGTAAGAATTGGAAGGTAACGCCCCCATATCAGGAAGATAAATGATTAGGAAGTCAGAAAACTTGTCCACTGCTCTCATTATTCTCTCATTTGGACCAGATAATATTGTATAGGGAATTGGACAACCTAATATTGTGCAATCTAATAGACAGGTCTCCAAGGAGATTAATGATTTTCCCTTTTCCTTTGTAGAAAATACTCCCTTCTCTCTCTAATAGGAATAATCATTTTCTTTCTTTGGGGGGGGGGGGGGTTGCAAGGCAATGGGGTTAAGAGACTTGCCCAAGGTCAAACAGTAATTATTATGTGTCAGGCTGGATTTGAACTCAGGTACTCCTGACTCCAAGTTCCAGTGCTCTATTCACTGTACTGCCTAGCTGCTCCTAAGGTGGGGGGATCATTATGCCCTCCCTCTATAGGTTGCCTGGTAAATCCTAGAGAAAAATCTTCATGTCTAACCTATGTTTTCTGTCATTTTATTTTAACCCTATATTTTAAAGGTTTATAGTACAAACAAGTTATATACTGTAGAATTAAAATTTTATTTTTAAATCTATTTCCTAGGACTTAATAAATTAGATTTAATATTACCTTTCCTAAGTTCCTTCCAATTGTAAACTTTACCCAACACCCACAAAGCTTTTGTCTTGCAGTTAAAATTGTAATTATAATTGTCTTGTAATTGTAACTTTACCTTTGAAGTTCCACCTACTTGATATTCAACATCATTCCCCCTGACAATTAACTCCTAGATATATCATATTTTTTCTAGTGACTGTAATCTCATTGTATCCCTGCCTCTCCAATGACTATAAACTTTACAATTGTTTTTGGCTCTGTAAATCCAGCTCCTCTAGTTCCAACATCTGTGCTCTTTCCAATGTCCTACACATGCTGAAAGAAAAAGTCTTTTTTTGGGCTTTCACTCCAGTGAAGGAGGCAAATATAGGACAGAGAGAATTAAAAGTGTTTATTAAAATATATCAAGGTAGCAGCTGATCACCAGGAATCATCCATGACTTCAAGTTAGGGCCAGCTTTTATTGATAACTTTCATAATGTGATTAAGACAATCCAGACAGGTCAAATCTCAGCTCTTCCCCAAGATAGAAGTTCATAACAATTTCCAGGTACAAAAAAGGAAGATGACAAACTCCTGAAGAACATCTGGTAATTGATGATTGATAATTATTGATGCTGGTCCTTTGTCTTTTTTTTTTTTTGGTCCTTTGTTATTGAAGAAGACCATGACATTGGGGAAGTGATGCTATCACATACATGTAAAATGACCTTACTTTCTCCTCCAGAGTCATCTGGGTTCAATGGCCGGTTATGAATCAGGATAACTGGAGATGGCACTGGATGTGAGACAATCAGGGTGAAGTGATTTGCCCAAGGTCACACAGCTAGTAAGTGTCTGAAGTCAAATTTGAACTCAGGTCCTCTGGTCTTCAGGGCCTGTGCTTTACTCACTACTTGAAGATCATCTGGTAATTCGAAGCTGCTGGCTGATACCTCCCTCCTACACTAATTGATAAATAGGTCTGGGAATAATGGGCCACTGAGTCAGCCTAACTTTCAATAAAAGTACATCATTGAGATTACAGATCCATCCAGTGGAAAGGACATTTGATTTAGAGTCAGAGAACTTTGATTGCTATGTAATTTGGGGCAAGTTTTTCACCTCTCTAGATCTCAGTTCCTCATCTATAAAAAAGAAAGTTTCGTCCTTAGTGAAATCAAGGGTTCTTTCCAGATACAAATCAATGGATCCTGCCTCATCCCTCTCAAGAATATCAGCTGTTAAAAAGGAATGAATTTCTAATTTTGTATACACAGACATGTACCAAAAGGACCTGGGTATGCCCCTCTCCTTCTCTACCACCCCTGGGACAAAGTGAGGATATCTAGACACTGTGTGAATTCCCTAGCAACTAGGTATATAGATTCTTTGTCCTGGGTATTTATCCCACTGATAAGCCTTTTCTCAGGCACTGACTCAAACTCATGGCTTCAATAGAGCCCAACAATTGGGCCTGAGACCAAGTGACAGACGGATTACAAGTAACATTTCATACCCAGGGGCAA
Source organism: Macrotis lagotis (assembly GCF_037893015.1). Classification (NCBI taxonomy): domain Eukaryota; kingdom Metazoa; phylum Chordata; class Mammalia; order Peramelemorphia; family Peramelidae; genus Macrotis; species Macrotis lagotis. The sequence continues at coordinate 131,699,185 of NC_133659.1, read as the reverse complement.
TCAGGTGGTGGACATATTTTTTATCTCTTTAGTAAATGAGCATTTCTGCCATTTCTCAAATCACACTAGTAGTAGCAACACCTGCTCTGACTAGGCATCAGGCCAGCCCAGGATATATTTGCCTTCCTTCTTTATGTTCTGGTCCCCAAGTACCCACTGCTCAAGGATATTTAATGGCCTGCTTGAGTAGAATTTATAAATGAGAATGAACAAGAGAAAAATAAGATCATTCCTCACATTGTGACACATCCTTGTAGTTGCTAGTTGAAATAGCCAAATCCTTGGCCTCATTGGTCCTATATGTCTCACACTTATTCCTTAAAGGTTCTTTTGATCTACTTTGCTAAACTGCTCTAAGCTTGATTGGCTAGTCATATGACCTTTGCACAACCATTGCTTCCATCATCTGATTCCAGCCTCTACTTTCTCTACAATGAGTGAAATCCTGCTAAGGTGATGCATACAATTATTTCTTCCACATCATGGTCAGGTAGAGAAATGGTGTTCCTAAGATCTGGAAAATCCTAATAAAATTTTTAGGCCCTCTCTTTGTATCAGAGAAGTTTGAATTTTTTTCTTTTTTTTTCTTTTATGGGTTTTTATGGCACCATATTGTAAAATTTGGGCTAAGTATTTAGTCATAGGCTCTGTGTCATCTGTTGGCCTTCCCATGTCATCTGAGGCTCCACAAAACTCCGCCAAAATTCCTCCCAAAATATCGCTGATTAGCGACATACTGAAACCCAATGAGGAAAGTAACATTGTGAAAGGGATAACTGTAGGGTGGAAATAAGTCCTATAAATTTTAAAATTATATCAATAGTAATAATGGCCCAAACCTGAGTACCCACCATGTCAGCTGGCGTACTATTGAAAACTTATGACTAAACTGAATTTTTATAAAATATTTTACATGCACTAGAGGAACTTATTATTCAAATGAGACCTTTGATTAAATCTTTTGTAAAGTGAAAAATTCCTTTATAATGTAAATAGTCTGCAACTAATACATCAGTTTTTTAACTTGGAATTTTCACACACTGGATTTTCTTAATACAGAATATCTTTTTATAATACCTAATAATACCTTCTTTTTTATAATGTTATACTTTTATAAATACCTTCATGTATATTATTTCATCAAATTTAAAGTTACATATTTAGAGCTTCAAAGGACTTCAGAAGCCATATAGTCCAGACCTTTCATTTTGAAGTTGAGTAAACTGTGCCTAGGGGACTTAAGAAAATCTTCCAAGACTACATAGGAAAAAAAAAGTAGCAAAATGCTGGGATTTGAACCCAGGACCACTAACTCCAAAGCTGACACTCCATCCATTATGTCATGCTGCTTGCATCATAGAAAGCATGTGAAATAAACAAAGCAGGTCCATTTGCTAAATGAAGCCAAGTTAGAACTTATATTATTTGCTCAAGATCACATTGCCAATTAATGACAGAGCCAAGGTAGACCTGTCTCCTAGTTCCTGGTACAATTCTTTTTCCTCCATTAACAAACCAGAAGAGCCATGTATTTTTCTTATTGCTCTTTGATAAGTAGACTTTTACAGGTGCCTTTTCTGGATCTCCTAAATACTCTACCACCAGCAGCAGCAGCACTAATTTTTCCAATTTTGATTGTTCCCTCTGTTCCTTTAATTTTCCTGCATTTATGATACCATTGACCTTACTTGACTCTAGATTTCACTGCTCCCTCTCTCTGGTCTCCAGAGGATCATCAATAATTCCTTGAGTCATTTAGTTCTACAAGATATTTGTTATGCTTACTATAAATGATAATAATAATAATAATAATAATAATAATAACTGACTTTCATATAGTGTTTTAAAGATTATGCATATATAATATTTGGCTTTATATTTGTGTATATATTTTACATATGGATTATATATATGCACACATATATATAAATTGACTCTTGCAATTGCCCTGTGAAGAATACACTATAGATAGTATTCTAATTTTAAAGATGAGAAAACTGAGGCACAGAGAGATTATGACTAGCTCAAGATCACTCATTCGTTCATTTATTCATTCATTCAACAAGGATTTATTAGGCTATTACTATGTTTCCATAGTAAAATGAAGATATGAAAAGAAAACCAAATCAGCCCCTGCTCTCAAGGAACTTACATTTGGGGGGGGGGGAGATGAGAGTGGGGGGGGAATAGCATAAACACAGACAAGCAAGAACACAATTTATACAAAATAAATACAAAGTCACTTTCACAAGTGTGAGAGGGCATTAACAACTTGAGGCATCAGCAAAGACCTCCTGCTGGAGAGGGGCTTTTGAGCTGAAATTTGAAGAAAGCTTGAGATTCTCTATAAGGTAGAAGTGAGGAGGTGGTGCCTTGCAGATATAAAAGGCACAGCCTGAATAAAGGACTAGAGACTGGAGACTAGATGTTTTGAACATGGATGGTCATTTTAACTGGAAGGAGACAAATGCACAATAAACTAACAGTTAATAGATATAGGGGCAGCCGGGTGATACAATGGTTAGAGTATTGGCCCTAGAGTCAGGAGGACCTGAGTTCAAATCCAGTCTCAGACACTTAATTACCTAGCTGTGTGACTCTGGGCAAGTTACTTAACCCCATTGCCTTGCAAAAAAACAGAAAAAGAAAAAGAAAAAAAAAGATTTGACTCATCTTAATAAAAAAGGGGAAAAAAATTAACAAACATTAAGCAGTTACTATGGGGAGGCTGTGCTAGGTTACAGAGGATACAAAAAATGAAACATGCCCTCAAGGAGCTTACATTCTAAAGCCTAGAAATATAGACTGAAGCCAAATTGGCAAGGACTTTCCAAAGCAGAAGAAGTCTGTGTTTTGTCTTAGAGGTAATTTTTAAGCTGCTGGAGCTTCTTGAGCAGAGAGGTGACATGGTCAAATCTATGCTAAGGGAAGACAAGTAGATGGAGCACAATTTGGAAAAGACAGAAACTGCAGACAGTGGGACAATTTAGGAGGCTGCTATTATAGTTTAGAAGAGGGGCTGAGAGGAAAAGTGGTCATCTGGTCTCTACTGAGAAGAGGATAAAGGAAGGGGAAGAAAAGTGGGAAATGGAAAAGGTTAGTAAAAGGGGAAGAGAATGGGGAAAGGAAAGAAGAGATAGAACCAGGGAAAGAATATAAAGGAAGGAGAAAAGGAAGAGAAAGAGGATAGGCAAAGGAAAAGGGGAAGAAGAACAGGAAAAGGTTAGGGGGAGGGGAAGGGAAAGGAAAGGAAAGGAAGAGAAGAGAAAGAAGATAAGGGGAAAGGAAACGAGAATGGGAAGGAGAAAAGGATAGGGGAAGGGATAGAGTATGGGGGGGAATATCAAGAAAGGGGAAGAGAAAAAGAAAGAAGATAGGAGAAGAGAAAATAGGAAGAGAAAGACAAACACAATAAGGGAAGAGGAAGGAAAGAGAAAGAAAATGCAAAGAAATGTCCACTGAGAGGGAATTCATCACCTTCACCTAAAGTTCACTGCATTTGGGACAACTGAAATTGTTAGAAAGCTCTCTCATATTTCAGACTAAAATCTCCTTCCTTGTACTTTTACATCTAAGTTCTTATTCTATATCAAGGAGAATTAGTACAATACTACTTCCATATGACTGCCCTTTAAATCTCTGAAGACAGATAACAGATTCCAATCTTCCACCAAGTCTTCACTTATTCAGGATGGCCATCTCTAGTTCCTTCAGCAGATCCTCTAAGACCCCCTTACCATACAAGCTCACCCTCCTTTAGACATCTTGCTTTCTGGTGAAGCTCAAATTAACTCATGATGACATTAAGTAACTGGCTTTCTCTTACCTCCTAAGAAGTGTGTGTGTCTTTTGGATCTTTCTTCAAAACCAGCAGACAGAGAGTAACAGGAATTGATAAACCCACCTCCCACTCTCTCAGGATGTGCCACAGATAGTCCTGAGACTCAGATCTGATGCCAGAGAGCACAAGGCTGATAAAGGCAGTTGGAATGGGACCTACCACAAGTGGCCACAGCCACTCATCTAGGAAGGTCTCAACTAGAAAGGGGACTCAACTTGTCAGTTGCTAAGTCTCTGAAAATGGGTGGCAAATTCTAGATTCAAGGGGATCAGCAAGCCCAGGGAAGGACCCCCATAGATGAACATAATGCTGAGACTTGCGACTGAATTAACCCAGACACAATGTCTATAGGCTACAGGCTACAACACTACTACCCTGTCTGCCAATCACACCGTAGCTGGAGTAGAATGTCCCATTCTGGGTTCTTGATCTAGGAAGGATGTTAACAAAGTGGAGCATATCCAGAAAGTGACCAGCGCCAGAAAATGACCATGACACAAGATAAGGACTGACCAAAGGAAATGTAGATTCTCTGCTCTGAAAATACAAGACAAAAGTGAGGCAGGTATAGTATCAGTCTTGAAGAATTTGAAAAGTTTTGCTTTGAAGAGGGATTTGACTTGTTTTTCTTAACTCTAGAAAGCAAAACAAGAAACAAAGGTGGACTTTTCAGAGGGCAAGATTTCAACTCGATATAAGGAAAAAATCTGATATTTGGAACAACTGAATGAGAGTTTATTAAGCACCTAGTAGATGCCAGACTCTGTGGACCATTCAAAGATAACATTTCCTGCTCTTAAAGGGTTAATTCTAATAAGAAAGACAGTATAAGAAGGGAGAGAGGTAAGACAAAAGAAAGTAAGGAGTGAAGGAAAGAAGGAGGGAGAGAGAGGAGAGACAGAAGGAATGAAGAAAGGAAGGGAGGAAGAAGGGAATTAAGTAGGAAGGAAAGAAGCATAAGTGCCTACCACAGGATAAGTACTTTGCAAATATTTATTTTATTTGAACCTCACAACCTTGCAAGGTAGATGCTTTTATTATTACCCTCATTTTACAGTTGAAGAAACTGAAGCAGACAGAGGTTAAATTATTTGTCCAGGGTCTCACAATTAGTAAATGTCTGAGAAAGGATTTGAACTGAGATCTTTCTGACTCCTGATTGTCCACCAAATCACTGATTATCTATAGGGGAGACAGCTCTCAGGGAGTAGAGGAGGGAATTTTGGTCTGGAAAGTCATAGAAATGATGAATGGAGGAAAAAGAGTTGTTAATTGTTATGCAATTTTCAGAAGCAATGGCAGCTTTGGATTGATTATTATTCCCAGAAAAAAAGTTGGGAAGGTAGACTGATACCCAAATTGCAGAAGAGCAGATGGTTGAATGTTGGAACGTGAAACATGGTCTGGGAATAGCTAGCAATAATGGGTTAGCTGAATTTGTACTCACCAATCAGAATAACTCTCAACTTGGTAGGGTCCAAAAAGTCCCTGTGCAAATATGTATAGTCGAGTGAAACATATATTCTTATGGGTTATTATCTTGTAGTTTCTTTAAGAAGATGATTGATGAATTTGTTCTTTTTTACTTTGCTCTCTGTTCTAAGAGAACTGGGCAGTTTTATGTTATGATCCCATGAAATATGTCTAAGTTCTTTTATTTTTGCTATGGTTTTCAGATATCAATGATTCTTAAATGATCTCCTCTATCTGTTTTTCCAGGGCAGTTGTTTTTTTTTTTTTTATTAAATGCCTTATATTTTTTCTATTTTTTTCTGTCAATTGACTTTGTTTTTAATATTTCTTATTATCTCATGGAATCATTAGCTTCAATTTGTTCCATTCTACTTTTCATAGGAAAAGAAGTACCTTGTGTTCAAGGGTACGTGTTGACCTTGAAGTCTACCTGGAGACTTATAGGAGTTCTTGCCCCAATTGCCACCAAGAAAAAGAAAAAGGGAGTTTCTCTATTCATGACTTTTGTGTACACTCTCAGTTCTGGCTCAAAAACTGACTTTTCCTTTCTTGGCTTATCATCACTAAGCAGTAAGTGGACAAGGCTCCCTTTGGGAAGAGGTCAGAGCTCCTCCATTACACAAACTCATTAACTTCCTGAAGCATGTTTACCTAATTTGGGTTGGCAGAATCCTTCATGCTCTGAGGATTAGATCCCCAAGGATTCAGAAAGGGATCCCTCTTCCTTTGTTCATTTCTAACTTCAATCCCATACAAAGCAGTGAAGGGGTCTCATCTGACCCTGAAAATTCACCATGAGTCATGCCAAAGCTAGCCAATTTGGCCTTTCAGTCAGTCCATAAGTGTTTTTTTTTGTTGGTTTGTTTGATTTTGTTTGATTTTTGGTTCTTTGCAAGGGATGGGGTTAAGTGACTTGCTCAAGGTCACACCACTAGACAATTATTAAGTGTCTGAGGCTAGATTTGAACTCAGGTCTTCCCGATTCCAGGGCCAGTGTTCTATCCATTGTACCACCTAGCTATCCCCAACAAGTGTTTCTGAAGAACTTACTATGAAGATTATGTGCTAAGTGCTAGGGGTACAAAGAAAGAAATAAAAACAACTAAACAAAGCCAAAAGCAAAAAAATCTGCCTTTGACCTCAAGGAATTCTAATTCTGATGGGAGAGATAACAAGGAAATAACATATAACAGTTATCTGAAAAGTTGTCCCAGAGGGAAGGCTATAGCAGGAGCCCAAGAAAGGTTTCCTTCAGGAGGTGAGATTTGAACTATGTCTTAAAGAAAGCCGCAAGGCAGAGAAGAGAGAGACAGAGCATTCCAGTCGTGGGGGACATACAGTGAAAAGACATAGCAGGTCACCTGTGTGAGGAACAGCAAGGAGGATACAGAGAGGAATGAAGTATAAGAAGTTGGAAACGCAGGAAGGAGCCAGATCATGAAGGGCTCTATCAATCCCCAGTGGGGTTCCACATTCCTAGGCACAAGGATTCTTATGACCTGGATTGTATTCTGCCCCCACCCCCACCCCAGGGCAATCTAATAGGGCTCAGGTCCAGAGAGGAGAGACCTGGGAAGCCCACAATTATCAAACCATTTTAGGCTTGGTCTCAGGCCAATTCTGAGTTTGGAGAGTGGGAAGGAATGGGGAAAAAATGCTCAGGATGCCAAGTAATCCTCACTTTGACCTCTGTGGATGAACCTGAGATCTTTGCAAAACAGATTGCTGTTAAGGGCATGCTTATTTGTGCTTGCCCTACCTGCACAGCATCCAATTAAGTAGTCTCAGTTGGAGAATACAGAGGAAATGAAAGGCATGGTATCTACCCTGAAGGAGTTTACAACCTAGCTGAAGAAAAGAGAGAGAAGGAATACCACCAGCATTTCAATTGAAGGACCTTGTTACAAGGCAAAGCAAAAAGATAAAATAAAATCTGTGAAAATCAATATAGTGCTGTGCAAACTAAGAAGCATAGGTAGGGGATCTTTCAGAAATTGTTTTATACTGCCATATGGTACTGTGGCACTGCTATCATAGACTGGAAATTTCAGAGTCAATTTGGTAATTGCCTTTTGCTTCTCCCTCAATGCCCAAATCCAATAAGTTGCCTTGTCTTGTCAATCCTACCTCCTAACTATCTCTCAAATTCTTTATTTCTATTCTCACTGTTACCATATTACTGACAACTCATCTCCTCATCCCTGGATGACCATAATAAACTTCCAATTGCTATCTCTGCCTCTAGGCTCTCCCCTTTACAATTTATCATTTATACTCATTCTATAGTCAGTAAACCTACTGTGGGATCATAAAGAGTTGAACATATCTGAAAAAAAAAATAACAAAGTTTGAAATACTAATTCATTCAGGATTGTACACCATGGTGTGCTGGTACATTTTAAAACAAATATGCATATACATAACAAACTTTTAAGCCTAATTTGCATTATCATTTTTTTAAGACTAGACAATCAAAAAACAATAAATCAAGCCCTGATTTTAGGAGAGGGGAGTATGAAAAGCCCTTTTAAAGTCTATGTACACAGTAAGTGCCTACTATGTACATAGTATACATATTAGGTTCTGGGAAGGGGAGTATGAAAAAACTTTTTAAAGTCTATGTATACAGTAAGTACCCTACTATGTGCATAGTATATGTGTTAGGCTCTGGAGGGGTAGAGTATGAAAAGACCTTTTAAATCCTGTTTAAGTATCTGCTATGTAGAAAGTATATATACATACATATATATATATATATATATATATATATATATATATTTGGCTCTAGGAGAAGGAAGCTTGAAAAGACCTTTTAAAGCCTTTCAGAACCTTCTCTTTCATTCCTAAACTCCATGGCTCAGCTGACTTCCTTTCTGTTTCTCACTCCATCTCTCCTCTCCATGGCTACAGTGAACTCCCTCTTCCTCTCTGTCTTGACAGAAACCTTTACTTCTTTCAAGATGCAGACAGGTTAGAGATCTGATACTTTATCCACATTTTCCCCAATAACCCACTGCCTGCACATACAAATTCTCAACCTTCCATGCTATCCTGTGTTTGCATTGACCTATAAATTTTGTCTAGGATTTTCCCTAGGGCTAAATATGTGTCTAATAAAAAAAAGGACTCTGGCTTATTTGCACATCATTTGTGTGACATTTACATGTTCCTTTTCCAATTGTAAATAGGTGCTTTCTGTTTCTTCCCTCTCACTCCTGTCCTCGCTTATCAGGAAATGAATGCATGTGTCCCCACCACATGTCTGGCAGACTCTTTAGTGAACCCCAAGAAAGAATTTGAGCTATTACTCAGATTAGCCTCATTTAAACCTGTCACTGTCTTCCCACTCACTTGACTCCCTGGCTGCCTACAGTTATCTGTTCTAAAATGCACTTAAAGAATTTTTTATTTTATACATTGATTTTCCCTGCTCTCTCTAATTGAACCTGTTCCTCTGAGTTTTCTGTTGTTTGTCTCCAAGGGTTTACTGAAGGGCATTGAGTCATCTCTACTTTTTCAGCAGTACCTTTTCTCACTCCCATGAATTTTTATAGTCGTGGTAGAAATGGTACCTCTTTTCACCTAGGGTTCTAAAATCATTATGAAATAATTACCTTTAGAGGTGGAAGCTACTTTAGGAATCATAGAGTCATAGACTAGAGCTAGGGAAAAAAAACTAGAAGGTCATTTAGTCTGACTTAATTTTATAAATGATGAAATTGGGGTCCAGCAGAATTAAATAACTTACCCATGTTTACAAAAGTAAAAGAAAACAATTCTCAATGACTTCAGAACCAGATTAGAACTTCAAAAGACTGAGACATATTTCTCATCTTTCATCCAAAAGATGGTGGACTATTGGGAATGAGACAAACATTTTCAGACATGACCAGTGTGTTGATTTGTTTTGCTTAATTATATTTATTAGCTACAAAGAAGATTCTATGTAGTTTAGGAAATAAGTGTAAAGTTACAGTGATGTAAAAAAGAAAAGGAGTATCAATAAAAAAATTTTTTTAAGCAATAACTTAGACTCCAATAGGCCACTAGGGCAGTTAGTACATTGGAACAGAGCCTCATCTTCCTGAATTCAAATCCAGCCTCAGGCATTTACTACCTATGTGACCCTGGTCAAGTCACCTAATCCTGCTTGCCTCAGTTTCCTTATCTGTAAAATGAGTTAGAAAAGGAAAAAACAAATCATTCCAGTATCTTTGCCAAGAAAACCCCAAAATGGGATCACAAAGAGTTGAATACACCTGAAAAAAAATAACAAAGTTTGAAATACTAATTCATCTGGGATTGTACATCATGGTGTGCTGGTATATTTTTAAGCAAATATGTATGTACATGACAAACTTTGAAGCCTAATCTGCATTATCATTTTTTTAAGACTATACAATCAAAAAACAATAAATCAAGCCCTGATTTTAATTTGCTGCAGTTTGTAAACACTCAAACAGAAATTTTAAGAATCCATTCTCAATTCTGGAATACTTCTATGTTTTAAAAAAATGATGAGCAGGAACCTTTCATTTGAAAGACTTACATGAACTTGGACACAATGTAAAGATTATCAGACTGCCTTGGATGGGGGGAGGGATTGTCTTTTCCTTCTTTAGCTCATTTCACAAATAGGAACCTGAGACAGACTGGGTTAAATGACTTGCCTGTAGTTAAAGGTCCTACTTTCTTTGATGATAAGGGTTGGAGATGATTTTTCATATCCCACCTTTTGATATTCAAAATTTTTGAGAATCCAGTTCCAAGACTCCATGTTGGGGGACTTAGTTCTCTAGCTAGCCCCATATGCCTGAATAATCAGTGAACTTGGGGGAAATTAAATAAACATTAATAAATGAACCTATTTTGTTTCGCTCTTTCTTAAGGCCAAACTCTGGAAGTTAACATTTTTCCTTTATTAGGACAAACTCTGAAGTTAACACATACTTAATTGAATTATTATTTTTAAGATCAAACTCACAGAGATCCTCATTATTTGTGCCATGACTCAGATTAGATCAGAGAAATTGTGGAACCTGACTCCCTCTTTGACAGACTGTGAGGAGGCCCCCAGGGGCATACCTGGAATCACAGTTTTGAAAAGGAGGCATCTACATGTTGTAAGCGTTGCGGGAAATCTGGGACACTAATGCATTGCTGGTGGAGCTGTGAACTTATCCAACCTTTCTGGAGAGCATCTGGAACTATGCCCAAAGGGCAACAAAAATGTGCACACCCTTTGATTCAGCAATACCACTACTGGGCCTATACCCTGAAGAGATAATGAAAAAGGATAAAAACATCACTTGTACAAAAATATTCATAGCAGCCCTGTTGTATTTGTGGTGGCAAAGAATTGGAAATTGAAGGGATGCCCATCAATTGGGGAATGGCTAAACAAGTTATGCTATGCGAATACTATGGAATATTATTGTTCTATAAGAAATCATAAATGGTCAGACTCTAGAGAAGTATGAAATTACTTACAGGATCTGTTGCTGAGTGAAGAGAGTAAAACCAAGAGAACAACATACACATCAACAACAACACTGTGAGATGATCAACCCTGATGGAAGCAGTTCCTCTCAAGCAGTTCAGAGAGCTAGGACAACCGTATTAGACCAGCTATGGACAATGCTATCCCCATCCAGAGGAAGAAAAACTAAATGAAATAAAACAAAAAAATCCTTCAGAATCTGATGAATATCTCTTATTTATTTCTTTCTCTGAATCCTAATTCTTCATCCTGAAAATGGCTAATCTGTAAACATGTTTAATACAAATGTGTATGTACAATATTTACCTGACTGCTGCTGAGGGGAGGGGAGTAGGAAGGGAGGGTGGAAGGAAATTTTGTAACTTAAAAGTATACCTAGGCATATGGATGAATGTTGAAAAACTTTTATAACTTGTATTTGAAAAATAAAATATCAATTAAAAAATATTACTTTCATGAGTACAATTAAAAGATAGCTCTAAATTATGAACCCTACTGGATTTCTATTGACTGGTCTAAATTGGACTGATCTTCAAAAAAAGGAATTAAAACTATAGCTGTCTAATTTATAATCTATGGTTTGTAGAAGTTCTAGTTCTTTTTTCTTTTCTCTCATAAACTCATCTCAGCTCCCCATTCCCCTCTATCACTGCTACTACCCCTCCCCTCATCCATCCCACATCTACATTCCACTACTCTTCTCCTTTCCCCTTGAGGTAAATCATCATAATGAAAGTGGTCCTGCTTCTTCCTAAGGAGCTATTTGAACTGAGCTCAACCCATCTCATCATGGGAAGCAGGAAAGGTGAGTATAAATTTATTTTTATTTATTTTATTTTACTTAAGACAATGGGGTTAAAGTGACCTGCCCAAGGTCACACAGCTAGGCAATTATTAAGTGTCTGAGCTGGAATTTGAACTCAGGTCCTCCTGACTCCAGGGCCCAAATACCCCACTGCACCACCTCGCTGCCCCTAAATTTATTTTTAAGTTAGAAAAACTCAATTAAGTACATAGAAAATCTATCAGAAACTAATTTGATGTAAGAACTATGACTTTAATTTGAAAATCTGATTTAGTTGAAATAGGAGAATCAATTGGAATCAGTCTATAATCAGCTTTAATCTAGGAGTAAAAGTTAGATCATCTAGTTAATTACACTCACCCAAACTTTCAGGAATAAAGCAGTAGGAAACCTTCAATTATGATATAAAATCTTAAATTTTTCAGACTATTAGTAAAATTTTGTATGCATTTCCTAATATCTATCACTTAAAATCCCCAGGAAGATGGAAATTGGTAGTGGAATAGTGGTAGCCTGGAGTGATTGGATCAGCTCTTTATCTAATGTCTCAAAGGTAGAAGAAGAAAATCCCAGTTCTTTGAGCTTAACTAGTAGTAATATTGCTATTTTGATGTAAATCTACTATCACTTCAGGCCCTAAGATAAGATTCAGTTCCTGAAGAATCTCTTTCTTTCAGAATGATATGAACATAATTAGATAAAACCAGTTTATGAAACCAAAAATGTAAATCATTAAGTTTTGAGGTTAAAGTTAGGAACCATTTTGTTGTTTTAGTTCTAAGAAATAAGATTTCAATAGAGAAATGTTATGAAAGAGAAGAGTAATAATTTATGACTTATCTTAATCATCTCAAATAGAAATCTGATTTTTTTCTTATATCTGATTGTTTAATCTGGAATTAGAACATTTGTAGAAATATATACAAAACGCTGAAGTCTCCTAAAAATGTTCTTATTGTATAAAGGGATTCAGAAAGTGGTAGTCTATGTTTATGTCTATTTGAACATGGTTAATAATTAAGTTCACTTGAAGCTCAGATTATTGGAACTTGCTATTGAAAGACCTATATTAATTGATATTATTCTGAATCTGACTCCAGGTATAATGATCAAGAAATGCTGCTGGGCCAATGACCTATGATGTCAGCAACCAGATAGGAATTTTACATAAAGGTGGATTCTCATGGGAAAGACTTGGAGAATGACAAGCAGCATGATCTAAGTCAGAAATGTCCCAACTCAATTTCCCTAATATTGACTGACAATCCCCAATTGACTGACTTTAAACTTGGCTCAATGCAATGAGCTATTTACATAACTTTGGCCTGAAATTAATATCAAAATAAGGGAATACCTTCCCATCTGTCTCTGTTCTTTATGGCAAATTCTATTAGTATAAACACAATATTAAATCCTTCTCTTATATAAGCTAATATTATAAAGCACATCTAATTGTTATAGTAAGATGCAGATATAAGATTTGAGTCATTTGGCCTAAACTTTTCTTTATTCTAAACAATTAGATCATCAACTGTTTAACTTTGGCATCTGTTACTAGCTATTTATTTCCTCATTAGTTAAGATTCTTTAATTTCTCAAAATGCTATGGGCATAATTAGGTGAATGATAAAGAGATTTGTAAAACCAGGATATGATTCTGTTATTTAGCAATTATTATAACTGTCTCTTCTGTTTTAAGTAAAGGAATATCAGCAAAATGAGTTCTCTCAGAAGAATGATCTGTGTTCTTTCTTGAAAATGTCTTAAATAGAGGTCCACTTCTGCTAGGGTTTTTTTAGTTAAACATGGTTAGAAGTTGAAAATGTTCTATTATAAATAATTTACTTAATATGAACCATTTTGGAATTGGTTATTCAGTGTATTTATATACCTTCCCCATACCTTTTGTTACAACTGAAATTAATCTGGCAACTTTTAAATGAATTCACTTTTGTATTAGAGATTATATTATAAAAATTTGCATTTCTATAATCAATAATTTATAGTAATTTTTCACATGACTATAGATACTTTGAATTCATCTGAGAATTGCCTTTCCATATCCTTTGACTATTTATGAATTGAGGAATGACTTTTTTTTATAAATTTAACTCAATAATAATTACTCTTTTGTCAGCAATACTAATTGTAAAAATTGTTTTCCCAACTTACTACATTCCTTTTAATCTTGGTTGCAGTGGTTTTGTTTGTGCAAAAACTTTTTAATTTAATGTAATCAAATTATCTAGTTTGTTTTTTATAATGTTCTCTATTTCTTCTTTGGTCATAAACTCCACCGCCTTATTCTACTGTAAACTGGAACAGGTGGTGTTAGCCTAGATCGAGCTTAGGGAACAGTGCTGCAGGTTAATTGAAAATGAGGTCAGAGATGCCAAAGTGCTTTGAGAGTGAAGGCAAGCTGTTGGTGTTATTATTATTACTATTATTATTGTAAACTTCTCTGCAGGCATAAAAGCTAACAAGAGAGGAATAAAAATAGTTCACTTTTAAAGTGCTCTCACACCTTTCTCAAGATTTTAATAGCTTTTATTAGCAAGAACAAGCCTACCATAGAAGTACAATGCACAGAAACTCCTAGCCCAGCTCAATAATACCCAGCTAGTTTATAATAATATAAGAGTTAATGGGAATGAGTTGAATGGCCATGTTCGGCAATGACGCCCATACAGCAACTCACCCACACCAGGGAACTCTTGTTTTGAAAGAGCCAGAGAATAACTCTAAAAGCAGGATTATCATATTCCTTTTTGGAAATGACTCTAAAAACCACAAAAAACCACCCACTACAAACAGGAAGGAACTCAGTACTAATTTGCTGGAGTGAAGGTTAAGATTTGAAATGAGTCTCCATGACTCATTGCTATTCAAAACTACCCATATTGGTGAACTGATAATCCAGAATCCCAGTTTCCCTCAATCCTTCCCTACTCACCTACAATGTCTTCAGTGAATTTGGTCAAGTCAATGCTTCTGCTTCTCTGTAACTCCATGAATTTAGCAATAAAATGGGGGCTCTATCAACTTTCTTTGGTTTCCTACTGTAAAATTAGCATAGTCCTGGCTCAGTGTTTTGAAAAGAAAGTACAAAGTAGTCAAAAAAAAGATGACAGCTCTAAACACAATCTTCTACTTGGTGGCAAGTAGAAGTCAGGGAGAGGAGATTTACCTTAGTCTCTACACAATCCAAGGAGAACTTCCATAAAATTTGTATTACTGATTGATAACCACAATTTTCTTAGGCTAAAAATGAAATAATAAAAATTAGTTCTATGAATGAAGTTATATTCTCTAGCATCTTACGGAGAACCTATGGGTGGATTGATCTCAGAGACCAACCCTGATCTAAATTTGGGGGGCATTTTATACAGAAAGGACAAAGAATCATAAAACTGAGTCAGGAAACCAATGAGATTTCACATAGATGGCATAGTGCTACATTATGATATTCTCATCATTTATAATATTTGCTTCAAATTCATATTGATAAGAATTCCATGTAGTCTGGAGAGGGAATATTTACAAATAGTCATAGGATTGCTCTATCCTCATCTAAGATATCTCTTATCTTGTGGTTTTTTTGACCCAGGTAAAGGAATTTATTGATGCTTTCACTGAGCTAACTAGATAGTATTGACGCAGGCCAAGTCAACATTTAGATGTAGGAGACCAGTCTTAACATAGCAGATTGGCATTTTTATACAGAGAGACAATATTCAGATTTATAATTAGTTGGAGGCTGAGAAACCAATTTTGATCAGAAATATAGAATTAATGAGTATCAGATTTAGACATTATACTGTGTAAAAAGTGAGAGTGGATACAGTCTGTGTTATATAATAAGGGTGGAAAGCTCAGGCCAGACCAGGTCAAGTCCTGTATTCCCTTAATTCTTTGTAGAATTTACAGTTAATTTTTGAGGCTTCCCTTTTTGCTGTTTCTTTTTTATTTAAAATAAGAAGTGTAGGTGTCCAATTGGGACAGAGTACTTCAAAAACCACTCATTCTCATTTAGATGTGAGCCCAAATTTCAAAGAAAAGTATTATTTTACGGTTCCCTCTTTCATACTTGGGGAAAAACATGGCTCTAATTAACCAGACCATCACCCAATTAGAGCCATTGTTTTTGCATTAGGAATTTCTGGATGACAGTAGATTACTAGTTTACATCTCAGTCTCACTCTCCACATCTGCTCACACAAATAGACAAATCTATTGTCACATTTGGGATTTTAACAAAAGGGCAAACTAAGGCAGATCTCAAAGTAAGATAACATTTATTAATTGGGGAATGCTACCATTAATAGGGTCAACAGATTGCCTCCTTTAATGCCAAATACCCCACACAAAAAGAAAGATCATCTTTTTTTTAAGTTTTGAGAAGTATAGAACAAAGAACAGAACAGGGTTGGTGAAATCATGAAATTAAGAGTAGCATGATTGGTTACAGAGCTGAGGCTCTGGGAACAACATGATTGGTTGAAAATTTGGTAAAGAGGGGCTAGCAATGATCTCCCTCCACATCCATTTTTCTCTCATGGGTCTAAGAAATACTCCTTGTTTGAGTTCAGGAGAGGCAAATCAGATATCCTTGAAGGATAGTTTGGTGTCATAAAGATATCAAACCCCCAAGCTTCCTTTCTGTTCACACACATTTCCCAAGGTTTGCAAAATTCCTTGAGGCAAGAATAGCCAGATTTTTAAATTTACTCCATTACAGACCACCTGAACTCTGAACTAATTTCAGAGACAAAGAACCATGACTTGAGCAGTTACTGGACAAAATCAATTATGTATAAGTAGGATCAATAAGAAAATGATACAGGATCAATTTTAATCTTCTCACTATGAAGGATCTGTGATTTTGACAACGTGGGAAAGTCCCTCTACCCATACAGATCACAACTTGCCTACAGCATAGTAAATGAATCCAGTGGATTTACTTAAAGCTCATAGAGGTTAAATTGAGACAGGGTTTGAACTCATGGTCTCTTGATTCCAAACCCCAAAGTCTAAACATTACACTGTGCTCTATGACTCATAATATTGTGAAAGCAGATAAAAACCCTCATTATTCCCTCTTTTAGAAATATTAAGAAGGGCATATAAAAATATCCTGGTGTAAAGCCTTTAACTAATCTAAAGAGAAATTCATATCAGACTTTTTGTGACTATTGATTCCAATGCAAGGCACTGCTCAGTTCTCTCTAATTGACCCAGAAAGGATTCCTCTCCAAAGTAATCAGAGTGATGACTAGATAAGGGAAAACAGCCCTTGAATGAACTATCCTGAAAGGATTAGAGTAATCATCAAAAGGAAGAAATCTCTTTGATGATTTCAATTAATGGAAATATCTCTTGAATTCACCTTTGACCAACTAGAAAGAAAACTACTTAAAGAGAGTGGTCATAAAGGGATTAAGTGATTTTGGAAGATTATTCTTCAAGGGTATATTGAAAGTTAATAGACTATTGTTCTATTTGATGAGCTAAAATGCTAACAACTTTACCCAGAATATTACTATAATTGTAACTCCAAATGTCTGAGAATGGTGAGATATTTTCAAAGCCCTTGAGGGTGAGGTGGCTAGGTGGTGCAGTGGATAAAGCACCAGCCCTGGAGTCAGGAGTACCTGGGTTCAAATCAGGTCTCAAACACTTAATGATTACCTAGCTGTGTGGCCTTGGGCAAGCCACTTAACCACATTTGCCTTGCAAAAACCTAAAAAAAAAAAAAAAAAAGTCATTTAGGGTAATTCTCTTCATCTTTGTTTCTCTCCCTTAGCAGAATTGCTTAGATTTAGAACACACTAAATTAAATAGAAATTACTTACAGAGGATTAGTGACTAAAATGCAAGGTACAGAATTTTCTTCCACAAACTTAATAAATGCTTTTTGATTAATTAACTGCATATTATACAACGTGCAAACAGGCTACCTATGTATACTCTCTGATGATGAGTCTAACATAGAGTCATAACATAACATGTAGAGTCCTCTACAATTCTGTATTCTATACAAGAGGTGTTGCAGGGAAATCAGATTAAAATATAATTGGGAAATATTTAACAATAACAATTAGCAGCAGCAACAGCAACAACAGCATCAATGATGATAATAATAAAGATAATAACAATAATAATTTGTTGTTCAGTCTAAAAATGCTCCCCCAAATGTAAAAGGGTTCTTACCAGCAGTTTTGACTTCTTGGAATAATATGTGCTAACCTCCAGTTTGTGTCCTAATCCAGAACAAATATTATCAGAGCTTTTGGTTTTAAGACCAAATTTATTGATTATTTATTTTATCTATATTTTATTAATATTTCTCTAAGTCAAAAATTCCCCTATTGTACATGGAAGAAAAGTCATTAGATTTGCCTCCAAATGGGGGCGGGGTACTTTCATCCTTAAATAGCTTTGTCCGTTGGGAAGTGTAATCTGAAACATCACCTCTGTTTTGGCCAATCAAAGAATGGTACAGAATTTCAACATAGGATGGGGAAGGGGCAAAGTTCGGAAGAGTTGGAGGGAACCCAGGAAGGGGATGGGGTATGGGGAAGTGGGGGGGCTTAGGGGGTAGGTAGGTAGGAAAGGAATTCCAGCAAAAGCATAATTTATATACCTGGAGGACCTATATATGGGATTAGAAGGTAAATTTTGATTTGTATTACTAAGCATGTTTTTCAATCACTAAATTAACTTGAGGCCTGCTTTGATGTCTTGGTTGGAAGCTAGACCTTGCCCAGTCCTCTGTTCTCTATCTGATCATCAGGAGGGTTTCTAAAATAGATAAATTTTCCAGTCACTTACTATAGAAATGTTGGTTTAAAACACACACACACACACACACACACACACACACACACACACACTTACATATATATATATATATATATCACATTTCCCTGAAACTAAGACTGGGTCTTATATTATTTTATGTATAATAATCTACATTTATTCATGTGCAGAAATCCATTTTTAAGTATTAATGTCAATAATATTATTTATTCATATTTAATTATATATTAATATTATTTTATAGATCAATATGTCTATTATGTGTTCCAATGAATATACTGATTGTGTCTGTCTGACTGATGATTGTTAACTGGGGCTTATAGTAAGAGCATCCTGAAAAGTTATACTAGGGTTTATTTTCAGGAAAATTTATATTATATATGTGTATGTATGTATACACACACACACACACACACACACACACACACACACACACAATTCACTGTTCACAAGTCATTTTTCAGTCATGTCCAACCCTTCATGACCCCATTTGGGTTTCTTGGCAAGGATACTGGAGATGTTTTCCAATTCCTTCTCCAACTCATGTTACAGATGTGAAAACTGAGGCAAACTGGATGAAGTAACTTTTCCAGGGTCTCACAGCTAGTAAGTGTCTAAAGTCAGATTTGAACTCATAAAGATGAGTCTTCCTAACTTCAAATCTAGTGCTCTTTCCATTGTACCATCTACCTGTCCAAATAATAATAATAGCCAACATTAATATAGTAACTACTGTGTTCCAGGCTCTATAGTAAGTGCTTTATAATTATAATCTTATCTGTTCCTCACAACAACCCTGAGAGGTAAGTACTATTGCAGGTGGGAAAATTGCCCATGGGAGGGGGCTTGTGGTGATAGGGTTCATTTATCAATGAAGAAATCACAAGGCTCTCTAACTCAGAAGTATAAGAAAAATTCATCAATTTTAATTCATGAACTACTGCAAAACAAAATTACAAGTTAATTCACAGAGTTCTTTAAGGAGATAGCAAGGTAAAGAATGTGAGTTTCAATGGAGATAATGAAGCTAAAGGACAGAAGGAACATTAGCAGCAGCCACGAGTAGCAGAAGGGAGGTGGTATAAGGGGGGACATGAAAAAGAGAAATGCAGCTTCAAGTTATCAGCTGGATTGATCACTTGGATCAGTTGGATTCAGCCATTTGGAGAGGGGTACAGGGACTTTTTCAAAGAACTATTTTAGCAGAGTGATTATATGCTAGGTACATCCCTTGTTTATAGGGGTCTGCTTATAAGGAAAGTATTATAACAATACAGAAAAAGAAAAGGATTATAACATTTGTCTGAATTATAATTTTTATCTCTTAATACATAACAAAAAGGATTCCAATATCTCTCTCTCTCTGCCTAAGGTTCCCCTGCTTCACTATTATTATCATCCCATTTTATCGATAAGGAAACCAATCAAACAGTGGTTAAGTGACTTGCTTGGAATCAATCACAGAACTAGTAAATATCTGAATCTGGATTTGAATTCAGGTCTTCCTGACTCCAAGCCTAGCACTCTTACTTACTATAGCATATAACTGCCCCTAATGCCAGAATAAATTAAAATATAATAGTTTAGATAATATTAATATGTAATTTTCTAAATTAATATGTGGTCCATAGGATCCCCTGTTTTTACTTGAGTTCTATACCAGTCATTGAGTTTCTAGATGTTTTCATTACTTGGGGAGCCTTCCTCTAAATAGGGAAATTTCTCATAATTATCAACTCATTAACAAAGACCCACTCTTGTATCCCAAACAATGCTAATTATAGTTTGAGTTATGGTTTATATGGATTTCACTAAAGATGAAAGTAAAAGAGTATCCATTGCACATTATAAATCAGTCACAAACCATACAGGTAAGGCAGCCTTACTGAAGTCCCTTAAAAATTAGACAGGAGTGGGGTGGCTAGGAGGCGTAGTAGATAAAGCACTGGCCCTGGAGTCAGAAGTACCTGGGTTCAAATCCGGTCTCAGACACTTAATAATTACCTAGCTGTGTGGCCTTGGGCAAGCCACTTAACCCCATTTGCCTTGCAAAAACCTAAAAAAAAAAAAAATTAGACAGGAGGTAATAAATAGCAAAACAACCTACAACTATTACCTTAACCACCATCTCTCTCATACCCTGTTAGAGATACATTTCCAGAAACCTGAAACCAAATATATTGTGAATAACAATCTCTACCCACCCATCCAGAGAAGGAGTCCTGCTTCCAAGCCAGCCTCATAGAGACCATCTGTGGAAGTGATTCCCATGGAGAGGGGCCAGCCATCCTCACCAATTGCCACACAACAGTTCATAAAAGTCAACATAGCTGAAGCAGTGGAGCACCCTGAGTCAAGCCACCACCATCACCATTTTGACCATAGTCAGATTCTGAAGGAGACAGCCCAAGACCCTGAAAGTAATGCTTCCAACTCAGTTCCCCGAGTCATCATCCTAGGTAGTGACCTCTGTAGAGACATCTGTCAACTGTCCCTATAATAGAAATTGCATTAAAGAAGAAGCATTACTATCTGCATTGGCTGCTCTCAAAGTACCAAAAGACTTAACTATTTGACTTGCAAATTAAATTTCTCATATGTATTGTCTCCTCCTTTACAATGTAAACTCCTAGGGAATAGGGACTGTCACTTTTCTACTTGTATCCCCAGAGCTCAGTACAATGTTTAGTGAGGTAGTTTTTTCTTACACAGAAAAAGGAATTCTAAACATAAAAAAGTAACAACACATAACAGAATGCTTAGAACAGAATTTGGAAACAAATTATAATTATGTTTACAATAAGTTTGGAGGCTAAAACATAAAATTCATCAGTATGTAAAGCAGTTTTGCAATAGTCCTAATCAGACCTACTAAATTTCATCTCAAAATTGTATTGTTCAAACACTCTACTGGTGAAAGCTTTCAGACAAAACCACCAAATGGAGCCAGTTATCTTTCTCTTTATGATGGAGATGATTCTCCTGTTGTCGACCATTACCATTCCAAGAATACTACAGTTGTCAGCTCCCAGACATCTCAGACATTTAGATCTTTCTGAATTCATAGGGTGACCCTATGTATTCCGTAAAATTCATCACAGGTGCATGGTGAGGGGAGGGTGAGGAAGACTACAGAGATAGAAGCAACCATGTGGGAAACAGGGCAATACCTCAAGATTTAGCACTAAGCAGATCTCTCACTTTGAAGTCACAAAGAAGGATTTGAAGAACACAATCTCTTGTCTTTTTTTTTTAGATTTTTTTTGGTAAGGCAAATGGGGTTAAGTGGCTTGCCCAAGGCCACACAGCTAGGTAATTATTAAGTGTCTGAGACCGGATTTGAACCCAGGTACTTCTGACTCCAGGGCCAGTGCTTTATCCACTGCACCACCTAGCCACCCCCTCTTGTCTTTTTTTATATATTCCTGAAGTCACTAGCCATTCTGGCTCAGCACCCATGATTTGACACAATCTACTAGGATAAATCTAAGTGTTCTCCAAGTAATAACTCTTGTGGGTCTTTTTACCTAAGTTACAATAGCAGACACCTTTGTGTCTGCTTCTCTACAGAGTGTCTCTTGATGCACCCTAGCTTATGAGGGTGAAACCTTCCTTTGCCTATCTCTCCTTTCTCCTGGATCTGTCTACCACAAGGGTGAAACTAGGAAGCCAGGAAGAAAGACCTGGAGTCAAAACCATGGAGGAAATGTCATGACATGAGAAGACTCTAACATGGCAGACCTGACCATGAGGTTGGGTTTTTTTTGTTTTTTAGATTTTTCAAGGCAATGGGGTTAAGTGGCTTGCCCAAGGCCATACAGCTAGGTAATTATTAAGTGTCTGAGGCCGGATTTGAACTCAGGTACTCCTGACTCCAAAGCCAGTGCTCTATCCACTGCACCACCTAGCCGCCCCAACCATGAGGTTTAAAGGAGTGTTATTGCTGCTTGTCATGACAAGGAGAGTGAAAGTAGTAAAGATTGATAACTGTAGGAAATATTGAGATAAACAGCCATGCATGATATCTCAGAGATATCCAGATCTGACTACCATCCTACACACCACAAAAAGGACATTTGTATGATAGCAAACTCTCTGTCTTTTCCTCAGGAATATCAGAATTCAGAGCTAGGAAAGAAGGAAGGAAGGAAGGAAGGAAGGAAGGAAGGAAGGAAGGAAGGAAGGAAGGAAGGAAGGAAGGAAGGAAGGAAATAGGCATTCTATGTATTAGGCACTGTGCCAAGCCCTTTACAAATATCTCAATTGATCCTCACAATAATCCTGGGAGGTATGTGCTAGCCCCCATTTTACAGCAGACAGAGATAAAGTGACTTGGCCAGGGTCCCACAGTTAGTAAGGGTCCAAAGTCAAATTTGAACTCAGGTCTTCTTCTTCTTCTTCTAGAGATCTACTCTACCACTTAACTGTCTTGAATGCAGAAGAGAGGAGACTTGTCTATAGTAGGAATTTGCCAGATCTTAACGGATGACAATTACCTGAATATGATGAGGGACTGGTTCATTCAAAACAATTTAAGAGAGGAGGTCATCATTTTACCTCTGTGAGGTTCCATAGCCTCATTTCTAAAATGAGAAGTATGGACATGATAGTCTTTAAAGCTTTCTTGACTTAAATCTATGATCCTAGGATCCTAAGAGACTTAGAGGAGACAATGTAGTTATCTTAAGTATCTAAAGATAGTGGTTAGGATGATGATCCTTCCACAGTGGAAATTCAAGTTGGTAGATATAAAAATTTGATTTATTTATAGATTATGAGGTCCTTGAGGTCAAGGACTATGTTTTATATATAAACTTTGTGTTTTTCTCTCAGCACCTAAATCAGTTTCTTGCACAGTGGACCCTTAATAAATGTTTGCTATTGTTGATCCTCCTGCTGTTGTAGTTTACCTAAAAATAATGAAACAGGGTCAATTGACTCACACCAGCGATGCTCCCACAAAGTTGTTATATGAGCTAGAATGCCAATTTATTTCCTTACAGTGAAAAATAAGCTATGGAATTGGCAAGAATACTAGAAGACTCATGCCAGCCAGTCAGAAAAACATTTATCTGGTAGGAAAATGTTCTGGGAAAGTGAATTAACCTCAGGATAATTGGTGAATATGAAATGATATCCATGGGAGTTGATCTTAAAGTATATTTTTACCAAACTAGGATAACATGATGAGTCACCCTCCTCTAGCAAGGCTTATACCAGCAGTAGGTGATGGGTTTCTCTCCCTTGAAGAGGGCTAGAAACACATCAACAAATTTTATTTATTAATGTTGGTTATTGTAACACACCCTCTAGCCAATTAAATATCTTCTGTACCATTTTATTTCTCTCTATATGGAGCTCATGAACCCCTACAAAGCTACCCTGGGTTGAAAGTACTTTGACAGTCAGCTCAAAACCATGGTATACCAGCCCCCATCAATTTTACATTTATATGAACCAATCAGAAAAGCTAAGTTAGTTCAAAGCAAAACATATTTAATCAAACAGTGTAAAAAATTAAGTAGCAAGAAAAGATTCCTCCTTTACAAAGAGGGACACATTTCTTTTTTCAGAGTTCATTATGTTTTTATTGTTGCTGTTCAAGTTGGTTTTTGGGGGGTTATTTATTTTATATTATTACAATAATCTTGTTGGGAGAGTAAACATAAACCCCGCCTCCCCCCCCAAAAAAAGATAAGAAACCTCAAGAATAGTGAAAGAGGAAAAACATGTACTTCATTCTGTGTTCAAATTCCAATGACTCTGTTTCTTTATCATAAGTCCACCAAAGAAGTTGCTTCAATATTTTTCCCACAGTTACTAATACTAGCTGTTATTTCCCTTCACTCCTTCCCTTCCCTTCCCTTCCTTCCCACTCTCATTTATTCTATTCTCTCTCTCCTTTCACCCTGTCCCTGTTCAAAAGTGGTTTTTTATCTGAGTACCCTCTCCCATGATCTTCCCTCTCTTCTATCACCTACTCACCCTTCCCTCCCCCAATTCCCCCTTATTTCATCCCTTTCTTCTCATTTTTCTCTAGGGTAAGATAGATTTCTATGCCCTATTAAGTGTGTATGTTATTTCCTCTCTAAGCCATTTCTGATGAGAATGAAGGCCCATTCATTCCCCCTCACCTTCCCCCATTACACTCCATTGAAAAAACTTTTACTTGACTCTTATGTGAAATACCTTAGCCCCATCTTCCTTTCCTTTCTCTTCCTCCCAGTACTTTCCTTTATTACCCATTGACTCTATCTTTTTACTATATTATACCACTATATTCTGCTCCTTCCTATGCTTTGTCTATATGTGTATATATATATACATATATATATATATATATATATATATATATATACTCCTCCTAACTGCTCTTATGAAGGAGAAAGTTCATATGAGTTATCAGTATCTTCTTCCCATGCAGGAATGCAACCAGTTCAACATTATTAAGTTCCTCATAATGGTCCCTCTCGTCCACCTTCTCTATGTTCACCTGAGACCTGAATGTTGAGATCGAACTTTCTGTTCAGCTCTGGTTGTTTCAATAGGAAAGTTTAAAAAGTCTCCTGTTTCATTGAAAGTCCATCTTTTCCCCTGAAAGAGGATGTTCAGTTTTGCTGGGTAGTTGATTCTCGGTAGTAAACCAAGATCTTTTGCATTCCCGAATATCATATTCCGGGGCAGCTAGGTGGTGTAGTGGATAAAGCACTGGCCCTGGAGTCAGGAGTACCTGGGTTCAAATCCAGTCTCAGACACTTAATAATTACCTAGCTGTGTGGCCTTGGGCAAGCCACTTAACCCCGTTTGCCTTACAAAAAGCTGAAAAAAAAAACCAGAATATCATATGCCAAGCCCTACAAGCCCTAAGTAGATGCTACCAGATCCTGTGTAATCCTGACTATAGAGTCACAGATTTGATTTTTTTGTTTCTGGCAGATTTTAGTATTATCTCTTTGATTTGGGAGTTTTGGAATTTGGTTATAATGCTCCTGAAAGTTTTTCTTTTGGGGTCTTTTTCAGAAGGTGATCAGTAAATTCCCTCAATTTCTATTTTACCCTTTGCTTCTAGGATCTCAGGGCAATTTTGCTGTATTATTACTTGAAAAATGAAGTCTTTTCCTGGTTGTGACTTTCAGGTAGTCCAATAATTTTTACATTATCTCTTCTGGGTTTGTTTTCGATTTTGGTTGTTTTTCCAATGAGATATTTCATTTTCTTATAATTTGGGGAGTTTTTTTGGAATAATTTTATTTCTTCCTGATTTCTCACAAAGTCATCGGCTTCCTTTAGTTCCATTCTGTATTTGAAGGAGTTGTTTGGTTCAGAGAGCTTTTTTATCTCCTCTTCCAGCTAGCCTATTCTGCTTTTTAAGGCATTTTTCTCCTCACTTGCTTTTTGTGTTGCTTTTTATCCAATTTGGCTTAAACTGATTTTTAACATACCATTTCTTTTAACATTTTTTTTTTGTATTTCTTTCACCAAGTTGCTGATTTGGTTTTCATGATTTATCTTCATCACTCTCATTTCTTCTCCCAATTTTTCCTCCACCTCTTTTAATTCCTTTACAAAGTCTTTTTTTTTTAGATTTTTCAAGGCAGTGGGGTTAAGTGGCTTGCCCAAGGCCACACAGCTAGGTAATTATTAAGTGTCTGAGGTCAGATTTGAACCCAGGTACTCCTGACTCCAAGGCTGGTGGTCTATCCACTGCATCACCTAGCTGCCCCTCAAAGTATTTTTTGAGCTCATCCATAGCCTGAGCCCATTTTCTATTTCTCTTGAAGGTTTTGGATACAGAAACTTTGATTTTGTCATGTTCTGCATCTTCCATGGGACCAAAGTAATTTTCTATGATCAGATTCTTCTTTTTCTTTTGTTTGCTCATTTCCTCAGCTTATGACTGATTTACTGCACTTCCAAGGCTTTGAGGGGGTTTTGTGACAACCCACAGGGACCTTAATTCCTCCAAGGTTTTATGAAAGGCTCTGGATGCTCTCTTGCCTGTGCTTTGGTATGCAGATGACTACAAGCCTTCCCCTCTGCCCTGGAGATGAGGATGGTTCCTGCCTGGCTATGGTGGTATGGGTGCCCAGACTGTAACCTGGATATGAATGTGGGCAAACAGCTGAGTCCTGCCCCGGGGAAAGCAGAGAGACCTCTGCAGTCCCCCTGCCCCATTCCCTTACTGTCTGTGGGCTGCACTCTCATGGGTGCAGGCTGGCTTCCCCAATTCCCACTGCAAGTTCTCACCACAGGGCTGCTCTGAGGGCAGCATTCACTCTGCAGTCACTCTGGTTCTGCAGAGTTCTCTCACCACCCCTTCAAGATGTTCCTGGTGATCTCTGGGCCAGGAGGTCTAGAAACCAACCCTCTGCCATGGACCCAGGTGCCCCTAGGGATCTAGGCACCTCATCCAGCTGCTCTATATCTGTGCTCATAGAGGCTTTTTTCAATCACCAGTCCGAGTGAAACAGACCTTTCCTGCAGAACTTCTAAGCTGTCTTGGACTGGGAAATTGTATCACTCAGTCTTTCTGTGGGTTCTGCCCCTCTAAATTTTGGCTAGAGTCATAATTTGATGGCTTTTGGTGTTCTTTGGGGAACAAGTTTCCTGGAATTCTTGCCTTCATGCTGCTATCTTGGCTCCACCCCTGGGGTACACATTTTAAAAACACATATGAGAGGGTCATAGAGACAGAGCTTACACATGAAGAACATACATAAGGACACATTCTTGGCTAGAGCAACTGATACCTCCAGATCTTTTCAAGATGTTATGCCATTTTGTACTGTCCCTAATTCAGTGTCATCCCTCTGGAGACAGAATATCTGTGTGAGGAATAGCAAGGAAAGCAGGTAAGAGAGGGTTGAGTTATGAAGGGTTTTTGATGTGTTTTGCTTTTGGTTTTTGTAAGGCAATGGGGTTAAGTGATTTGCCCAAGGTCACACAACTAGGTAATTATTAAGTGTCTGAGGCCAGATTTGTACTCAGGTCCCCCTGATTCCAGGACTAGTGTTCTATCCACTGCACCACCTAGCTGACCTGCTTTGAATGTCAAACAGAATATATTATATTTGATCCTATAGGTAATAGGAAATCACTGGAGTATACTAAGTAGGGAGTTTCATGATCATATGTGTGATTTAGGAAGATCAATTTGACAACTGAATGAAAGATAATTTGTAAGGGAAAGATAATGATTTTCTTCTGATATGATTTTCTTCAGTTCAGTGACTTGTAACATCTTTACAAGAGGATGGTGATCTCTTGGGTGTGGCAGCCTAGGACTATGACTTAACCACATCTAGCCAGGTAGCTTACAATCAGAAGTACCCAACCTAGGATTAGATTTTTTTAAATATTGATTCCATTTTTCTCCTCCTACCTTTCCAATTTTCTTACACTTTATACTCCCCTATTTGCTCTTAAATCTAGTAACATTGTTCTCTTTACTTTTCTTCACATAGACATTCAATTTCCAGTTTCAAGTATTTTCACTGGCTGTTCCCTGGGAATTATCTGTCTCTTGGCATCCTTCAAGCTCCAGTTAAAATTCTACCTTCTACAAGAAGCTTTTCCCAGGCCACCTAAGTCTCTTCCTTCTGTGCTTATCTCCAGTTTATCTTGCATATATTGTTGTATATATTTATTTCTTTTTTGTCTCCTCCACATTACTGTGAGTTCCTTGAGAGCAATGACTATCCTTTGCCTTTGTTTGCCAGAGTTTAGAATTTTGTTCAGTTGTGTCTAACTTTTCTTGGCCCCATTTGGGGTTGTCTTGGTAGAGATACTAGTGTCCAGATACTTGTCCAAGGTCACATAGCTAGTAAGGTGTCTAAGGTCAGATTTGAACTCATTTTGATTAGTCTTCCTAACTCTAGACCCAGCTCTCTAACTACTTTGCTCCCCAGCTGCCCAGAGTTTAGCATAATGGCTGGCAAATAGTAGATGCTCAATAAATGCTTGTTGACTGATATTTTTATTACTTATTTTTGTTACATTTTAAGTTCTGATCCATTTCCCTTTCTCATCCCCTCCTCACCCTGCACTAGTTTCATCACTTGAAACAGATTTATAAATATATGTAAAACTTTATTATCAATTCTTTCTCTGAAGGAAGATACATCCTTCTTCATAGGTCCTGTATAGCTAATTTGAGCATGTATAGTATGCAGATTGGTTGTTCACAATTACTCTTTTTTTAAGTTTCTTTTTTTATTGAGTTTATTTTTTAAAATTTATTTATTTTCTTCTATATGCACATGCATATTACCAAGTTACAAAATTTCCCTCCCCCCTCTCCCCCCCAGCAGGGAACAGTCAGGTTAGCATTTTACATACATATTTTGTTAAACATGATTTACAAATGAGTAATTTTTGGTATGAGGAATTAGGAATAATGGAAAGAGACACATAAGAGATAATTTTTATAAAGTGTTCATCAGATTCAGAAGGGTGCTTTTTTTTTCCTGTGTTTTTTTTTCTTCTTCTGGTTGGGGACAATATAGTCCATTACCAGTCAAATACAGTTGTCCTAGCTCTCTGGACTGCCAAGAGGAGCTGTTTCCTTCAAGGCTGTTCATCTCATAATGTTGTTGTTGATGTGTACATTTTTCTCTTGGTTCTACTCCCTTCATCAACATCAGTTCCCATAGGTCATTCCATGCTTCCCTAGAGTCCAACCATTTATGGTTTCTTATAGAACAACAGTATTCCATAGTATTCATGTTTAGCCATTACCCAATTGATAGGCATTCCCTCAATTTCCACTTCTTTGCCATTACTAAAAGAATGAATATTTCAGAACATATGAGACTTTTCCCATTTTTTTATGACTTCTAGATATAGACCTAGAATTGGAATTGCTGGGTCAAAGGGAATAAACATTTTTATTGCTCTTTGGGCATAGCTCCATCTGTTCACAGCACCACCAGCAATGCTTCAATGGACCAATCCTCCCACAACCTCTCCAACATTGATCAGCTTCCCTTTTTCTCATCTTGGTTAATCTAATAGGTGTGAGATGATACCTCATTGTTGTTTTAATTTGCATTTCTCTATTTGTTGGGAGCCAGGGTCTCTAAGCTGTTTGACACAGACGCAGCAAGAAGACTCAAGACAGTCACACTGTCTGATGGAACATTTCCTTCTTCAGTATATATATAGGGATTTCATGCATACCAATATTTATAGGTTTATTATTGATTACAATATTTACTCACCCTAAAACTGGATTTCAGAAAAATTCCTTGAATAAAACAGATTGTAAACTCTGTCCAAATTTAATAGGACTGCCTCTCCCTGAGGCATACAAAAGGCTTCAACATTATGAAATCTCTGGAAAACCCAACACTGGAAATTCCAAGAAGATATCAGAAAATATTATATAGAACAAGGACCAGAGAAAGTTCCTACAGATGTGTTCAGTTTATGGAGCCTGGTCAAGTAATTCACAATTACTCTTCAAAAAATATTGTTGTTACTGTATACAATGTTCTCTTAATTCTGCTCACTTTACTGTTATTTCCATGCTTTTCTTTTTTTCAGTTTTTTTTTTCAAGGTAATGGGGGTTAAGTGACTCGCTGAGGGTCACACAGCTAGGTAATTATTAAGTGTCTGAGGCCGGATTTGAACTCAGGTACTCCTGACTCCAGAGTCAATGCTTTATTCACTGTGCCACCTAGCTGCCCTCTAAATGTGCTTTTTTATGAAGAACATTCTGGCTTTTAATTCATTCTAGTATCCATTTCCATCTCTCCTTTATTCTCTTCCCCCTTTTTAAGAATCCCTCCTTTCTTCTCTACTATAAAAGAAGAGAATTTTATTTTATTTCTTGATCTGCATGCCCTTTTATTTTTTATTTTTATTTCTATTTATTTCTTTGTTTGTTTATTTTTTAGGTTTTTGCAAGGCAAATGGGGTTAAGTAGCTTGCCCAAGGCCACACAGCTAGGTAATTATTAAGTGTCTAAGGCAGGATTTGAACTCAGGGACTCCTGATTCCCGGACCAGTGCTCTATCCACTGTGCCAGCTAGCTGCCCCTATTTTTTATTTTTTAATAAATATTTTATTTTCCAGTTATATACAATAATAGTTTCTACCTATTATGTTTTTGTAAGGTTTTGAATTTTACAATTTTCTCCCACCCTCCCTTCTCTCCCCCCACCCAGGCAATCTGATAATCTTTACATTGTTTCCAAGCTATGCATTGATCAAAATTGAATGTGCACACACTCTTAAAAGTCTTCCTTATCCTGTTCCTTCACCCTCCTATTTTTCTATGAGTTAAGAAGACTTATATTGTTTTAGGTGTATATACTATTCCCTCTTTAATACAGTTTTGATGAGAATAAGATTTTAGCACTTCTGGCCCTCCATCCTCCACTATAATAGTTATTCCATCCATGCCTCATTTATATGAAATAGTTATTCCATTTTACCTTTCCCTACTCAATTTTATTTTTTAGGATCATCCCATCATACTCAACTCAGTCCCATGTCTTCTGTCTTTGAATGGTTTTGCAAACTATTAAAGAAATAACAATAATCTCTTTAAAAACTATAAAGCATTTTAATACTTTCAATGAATACATAAAATTTAAAAATAAGTATAAAATAAAAATCTTATAGAATAAGAGTCCTCTTTCTAATCTTACCATTAATAGCCTATCTACAATGTCACAAAATTAAAGCAAGTAATTATTTCATTTTTAATATTAATAATATTTCATATATTATTTCAATAACAGATAAAGGTGGTTTTCAACATTAATTTTTTTTTTAGGTTTTTGCTAGGCAATGGGGTTAAGTGGCTTGCCCAAGACCACACAGCTAGGCAATTATTAAGTGTCTGAGACCGGATTTGAACCCAGGTACTCCTGACTCCAGGGCCGATGCTCTATCCACTGCGCCACCTAGCCGCCCCTCAACATTAATTTTTGTAAAATTTTAAGTTCCAAAATTTTTTCTCCCCCCCACCTTATTTCCTTCCTCTCCAAGACAGCAAGTAATCTAATATAGGTTTCTATATATACATACATATATGTATATATGTATATACACATATACACACACACAAAAAAAAAAAATTATAACAGACATATCTCCATGTTAGGCAAGTTGTAAAAGAAGAATCAGAACAAAAGGAAAAAAGAAAGAAAGAAAAAAATTTAAAAAAAATTTTTAATGAAAATAGTATGCTTCAATCTGCATTCAGACTGCTTAGTTCTTTAACTAGATGTGGTTGGCATTTTCTGTCACAAATACTTTAGCATTGTCTTTGATCAATGTATTGCTGAGTAGAGCCAAATCTATCATAATTGATCATAAATGATATTTTTTTCCTATGGTCCTTTATTTTTATTTTTTCCACAATTTATATTTTATTTTATTTTTCCAATTTTGCATGTTATGAAACTCTTTCAACATCCATCCACAGGCATTTGCATATTGATGTTACATAATTTCCTTTGACCCTCCTTTACACGCCCCCCCATTTTCTTTAAGGCAATGCAGTTAAGTAACTTGCCCAAGGTCACACAGCTAGGCAATTATTAAGTGTCTGAGGCTGGATTTGAACTTAGGTCCCCCTGACTCCAGAGCCAGGGCTCTATCCACTCCACCACCTAGTTGCCCCCTCCCCCCCAGTGGTGAACAGTCTGGTGAATATTGAACACATATATTTGCATATAACATGTTTACACATTAGTCAGTTTGGATATGAAGGATTAGGACTAAGGGAAAAGAAAGCCATGAAATAAAGAAAAACACTTAAAAAATGTTTTTAAAGTGAACATAGTGTTCATTCAGATTCTGTAGGTTCTTTGTTTTGTTTTGTTTTTCTTCCTCTAAATCTGAATAACATTGTCCATAACAAGTCTTCCAGGATTGTCCTTGGTCTCTGAACTTCTTAGAGGAGCTGCATCCATCAAGGATGAGCTCATAATGTTGTTATTATGTACAATGTTCTCTTGGATCTGCTCCCTTTGTTCAGCATCAGTTCCTGTAGTTTATTCCATGCTTCTCTAGAGTTTGACCATTCATGGTTTCTTATAGACCAATAGTATGCTATAACATTCATATACCATAGCCTATTCAACCATACCATAATTGATGAGCATCCCCTCAATTTTCAATTCTTTTCTACTACAAAAAGGGTTACTATGAATGTTTTGGAACATGTGGGACTTTTTCCATTTTTTATGATTTCTTCTAATATACCTAATAAAGGTATTGCTGAATATGATCAAATGATATCATTTTTAAGTGTTACAAATCACATTTTCTCATATAGGTAGTAAAGATTTTAACCTTATTGAGTGCTTCATAACTGATCCTAAATTTTACCTTCTATGTTTCTTCTATCTAGTAGGTCAAATTTTCCATCTACTTTTGCTTTTTTCTCCACAAATACCTGAAAGTCCTTTATTTCATTAAATATCCATTTTTTTCCATAAAGGATATCACCCAGTTTTTGCTATAAGTTATTCTTGATGGTAAGCTCTTTGGTCTTCAGAATATATATTGTTCCATATCCTTCTGTCTTTTAATATATAAGCATTTAAATCTTATCTTATACTGAAAATAGCTCCACAGTGTTTAAATTGTGTTTTTCCCCCTAGTTGCTTGATTTGAGAACTTCTAACTTAGCCATGACATTTCTTTGAGTTTTCGTATTGGTATCTCTTTAAGTTGGGGTAATGGGTGGATGTTTTCTGTTTCATTATAAAACTTAAGGGCAATTTTTCTTAATCCTCTCTTAAAGTTTAGTATCTAGCCTTTTTTTCAAAAATCATAACTTTTAGAAAATCCAACAATTCTTATTTGTCTCTTCTTGATTTGTTCTCCAGTTTGGGGTTTTTTTGGAATGAGATGTTTTACATTCTCTTCCATTTTATCATTATTTTGATTTTGTTTTATTATTTCTTGATGACTTATGAAGTCATTAGCTTCCCCTTGCCCAATTAAAATTTTTAAGGAGTTGTTTTTTCTGTAATTTTTTGGATCTCTTTTTCTAATTGTTTGAATTTTTTATTTTTCTTGTATTACTCTTATTTTTTCCTAATTATTTTTCCTCAACATCTCTTATTTGATGTTTAAGCTCTTTTTTTTTAGGTTTTTGTAAAGCAAATGGGGTTAAGTGACTTGCCCAAGGCCACACAGCTAGGTAATTATTAAGTGTCTGAGACCGGATTTGAACCCAGGTACTCCTGACTCCAGGGCCGGTGCTTTATCCACTACGCCACCTAGCCGCCCCGGTTTAAGCTCTTCTAAAAACTCTTTTTACATTTGTGACCATTTTGCTTTTTTCTTAAGATAGAAGTACTTGTTTTAACTTCATTTTCTCCTTCTGAATTTGAACCCAGATCTTCTCTATCTATGGTTAGTTTTTTTCTCTTCTGTCTACTCATTTCCTTTAACAGTCTATTTCTTGTCTTTTAACTTGTGTTAAAGTTGGGCTCTAGTGTGAGGTGTCAGAGAGATCTCAGGTCTCAGGTTTTTTTGTGCTTTTCTTTTTTGAGCTCTTTCCAGGAGCCTGACAAGATATTATCTTCAACTCTGAGTCATGTCAGTACACCTGGGCCTAAGTCCAACACCAACAGAAGGTCCTACAATCTTCCTCTGATCAACTGTCTGACTGCCATACAGTTCATGAAGTGAAAGTTTCTGAAGCTGAGGCTGCCAACAACATAGCTACCCTGAGAGCTTATGGTTTGTCATTTTACCATTTGGAGATATTTCTACTACAATCAAGTCAAACCATTACCCATCTTCCCAAGTTGTCTTAGGTGAACAACTGCTTTACCCAAACTTTTAATTATTTTAATCTTAAAACTTACTTTAAGAAATTATTTTATATTATTTATGGGAGAATTTAGGAGAGCCAGGTGATTTCCTATTTTATTCCACTATCTTTCCAGAATTTTCATTGAATTATTTTTGTCTAGGTCTGATAGGGATACATTATAGTCACCAAATATTATTATTTTTCTATTAGCTTTTTCTATAGCTACTTTTAATTACTTAAATGCCATGCTATTCAAAATATCTATAGTTAACAACAAAATTGGTTTATTATTTATGTTACCTCTAAGCATAAAGGAGTTTCTGTTTATTTCTCTCAATTATATCTATTTTTACTATTGTTTTATTTAATTTCAAGATTTCCATTCCTGCTGTATTGGATTCAACTGAGGTACTGTTTTCTGTTTAAGGCTATCTATTTTAAAACTATTTCTTATAAACAACAGGTTATTGAGTTTTACTTTCTGGTTCATTTATAGGTCCAGCAGAAGGTATTAAGTGTACAATAAAAATCAAGAATGTGATAGATAATTTATTCCTACATGCAAAAGAAATGATAAACCTAAGAGCATTAATAGAGTAAATTAAGCCAGATTCAGTAACAATTTATAATTATAGTTACAATCCACTAAGAAGCTGTTACCTAAATGTCATACAGACATAAAGTAACTTTTTAATGCATTTTATGCTGTACTTCAGCTCTGTGATGACCAAACAACTCTAGCAAACTGCTAGCAAAATAGTCAGTCCTCATATTATGATCATGTGTTTTAGTTCCCATGTCCTCTTTCTCCATGATAGATTGCGTGGGGAATAGAGCCAACCAACCCTTCTCTCCCTAACTCAAAAAACATTTTGAAGCAGTCCTAAAACAATTCACAGCCAGAAAATAAGAGAACTATGAGAGGGCAGGACATTTTCTTTTGTTTATTTACTGAGTCATCAGTTTCTCTGACTCCAATGCCAACAAGGGGACTCTAGGGCGTCTCAAAAAATAAACCCCTTAGCCAGAAACAAGCCTCTTCAAAGCTTCAATATGTTTGCCAAGAACCAATAAAGACATATTCATTCTATGGGATGGTCCAGAACTATTCAAAGGTATAGTTAGGAATGTTTGGAATTCTCAAGAGAAATGTCAAGGTCAACTCATTCATTTACCCATTTACTTCACTAAAAGGCCACTTTACTTTTTATTCATTAAAAGAATTGAAAAACAAAAAAAGATGCTTCTACTTCCTAAACTGTGATCCTACTTGAGACAGACTTTGCATCAAAAGAGAAAGAGAACAACAGCATCCAGCAGGGATAATCTGCTTTTCTTAAAATAGTCTGCTTCTTCTTTTGCTTTTCATTGCCCTTTGAACTCTCTTAAGAACAGAACCATATCAGGTTTTATTTATTTATTTTTATTTTTTTATGTTTTGCAAGGCAAATGAGGTTAAGTGGCTTGCCCAAGGCCACACAACTAGGTAATTATTAAGTGTCTGAGGCCACATTTGAACTCAGGTACTCTAACTCCAGGACTGGTGCTCTATCCACTGTGCCACCTAGCTGCCCCCATATCAGGTTTTAACCTTGGTTCCCATTTATTTCTATTTTTCCAATATTATTTCATATTATTCCCTTTCTCACACCTTTTGTTCTAGCCAAAGGGCCAACTCTTTCATCATGATATCCCCAGAACTCCATCTCTTTCCTCTACAACTTTTTATGGTCTGCCAGTAACTGAGGGTATCAAGACTGATCTCATGGAGGATTGGTACTTAACCAAGCCTCACAACTACTGCATGAGGTAGATCCCCCTTTTCTTGTAGATGAGGAAACTGAAACTCAGGTCAAATGTCTTGTTCAGGGTCACAGAGATTGTGTCAAAGTCAAGATTAAGACTTCCAATTCATTGTGCCTTCCACTGTATCATACTCTCTGCCACAGTGCAAATTGCAATAATTAGGACCAGAGAACTCTGGGATGATGTCCAACTCAGACATCAATCAATCAGTGAAGATTTATTAAGTATCTACTACATGTGAAGCACAATACTAAGTGTTAGAGGGGCGGCTAGGTGGCATAGTGGATAAAGCACCGCATAGTGGATAAAGCACCGGCCTTGGAGTCAGGAGTACCTGGGCTCAAATCCAGTCTCAGACACTTAATAATTACCTAGCTATGTGGCCTTGGGCAAGCCACTTAACCCCATTTGCCTTGCAAAAACCTAAAAAAAAAATACTAAGTGTTAGAGATGCAATAAGAGGCAAAAGACAATCCCAGCCTCATCTAATGGGGGAAATAACATGCAAACTAATATATACAAATCTAGCTACATACAAGTATACATGCAGATTTTATATATATATATATGTATATATATATATATATATATATATAGAGAGAGAGAGAGATCTACATGACACATTTATAATATATATCATTTTTAACATATATATGAAATGATTACATAATTAAAAAGGGGTTGGGAAAGGCTTGCTGTTAAAGATGTGATTGAAGTTGAGACTTAAAGGTTTCTAACATCAAACCTGACCACCATGACCTCTCCCCTATAAAAAGCCAAATGCCCTTAAGTCCTCCTTTTATCCCCAAACTTTTCAGGTATTTTTGATTTCCACGTAATTCTCTGCAATAATATGGCACTGGAACTGACCTTCTGGATTAGCCTTCAATTAGCAAAAAATATCTTTTCCTTTCTCCCCTGGAATGCTAGACTCAGCAAGAAAGCAAAGGAAAAGAAGGAAAAACCAACCACACAGAATTCCCCAGGGAGACAACTTTATTGCCTATTCAATTAATGTTTTTCAAAAGATGTTTCCTTGGGTTTCTAGAAAAGTCTTTTGCAATTTATCAAGACCTGCAAATCAATAAAATATGCCACCTACTCAGCTTCCTAGGGTCTACCCTCTCTGAAGTGATGAGTCAAGGTTGCTCCCAATCAGAACAGTTTGTCTCCTTGAAGAGGAATTTAGAATCACAAATGGAGAAAGTTGCTTTACTTTTTGTTGCCTGTTCTCCCCTCTACAAAACAAGGATTATATATATATATATATCCCTTGGTCCTTCCTAACATCCTGTAGTTATTACAGTGAATGAACCTAATCCTTTCCACATGGCAGGGAGACTCCCTTATAATTGTTTGGGAGCCATCTTCAATATCCCATGGCATTGTTCAATCACTTAATGGAAGACTGTGGAATCACTTACATTGCCATGACTCAGAGGAACTATATCAGGGCTGGATTTGACAATCTTTGCCACTTGATTTGGAACTCAACCCTTGTCAAAGAAGCTGTCATCCAAATCAGCTTACTGTGCTTCAGTGGTGTACAGTTGGTTCTGCAAGTATTCAGTCTATTCCTGATATGTCCTTCCACATCCTGTCAACATATGCCAGGAGACCCCACCAGAAATTTGAAAAAAGAGAAGGATTTCAACAAATAGAGATATGAAAAAGTGCTTCCCATGCAAGGAGAATAGCCTAAATAAATTGGGGGGAGCGGGGCAAGGAAGGAGAAGACAAAGATAAAGCCATGAAACAGCTGTTGTTCAAGTGTTTCAGTCTTTGTGAACCCATTTAGGGTTTGCTTGGCAAAGATAACTGAAAGTGTTGCCGTTTCCTTCTGCAGGTCATTTTACAGATGGGGAAACTGAGGTAAAGAGGGTTAAATGACTTGCCCAGGGTCACACAGATAGTAAGCCTCTAGTGAGGCTAGATTTGAACTTGGGAAGATGAGTCTTCCTCACTCCAGGTCCATTGCTGTAACTACTACATGACCTAGTTGCCCAAGAAAAAGCTAACAGTCTGAATTATCTGGCACATACAATGTGCACAAAAGGAAGTAATGTGAAATAAAACTGGAAAGGTAGACTGAAGCAGCACCTTTATCTTGCCCTTTGAAAGGCTTCTCCTCTCTGACTTCTGAAAAGAAGAACAAAGGAATCCTTTCCCTCCCCTGGGGAGCCAATGAGGAAGACCAAAGTCCTCACCTGGAGATATAGAACTCATAAGAGTGTATATAGCAAGTTTGTTTGCCATCCCAATCTCAAATAAATCATTCTGGGTTCATTAATAGTCAATAAATAGCCTCTAAGCAAAAGCAATAAGCATAGATCACAAATAATTTCGTTTGAGATACATTTTCTTTCCTAAGCAGCTCCAAGCTTCATTAGTATGTAAGAGGTTGGAAGCCCCTAAACTCCCTGCTGAGTCTCTAGCTAATTGAAAATTGATTGCTGCTTTTGAGAGGGAAAAGTTGATTTTTCCAAGCAGGGGAGAAGCTCAGGAATACTTGTAGGCACTTCTAAAGAAGAGACCAGGAGGTCCTTAGGCTGCCAACTTCTGGAATTAAAAATAATACCTCAACTCCAAATCTGAGTAGTCCCTGAGACCAAGTAGAGAAAGTATTGCCTTTCCCATATTTAGAGAGGGTGATAGCTTCATCAAGACCCATGGACTAAGCATTGTTTTTTTTTCTGTAAAGAACGGCAAATTTACACTGAGCTTCTGTTTCTATATTGCCAGGTAGGGTGAAGAGGATATATTTTCGACACAGGATCATAGAACTTTGGAAACCATCAAGTCAACCTCCTCCTATTACTGATGAGTAAATTGAAGTTAAATGACTTGCCCAGGGTTACATAACTAATAAGGTAGGATTTGGATTCCTGACTACAAATCATACTTCCTATCCACTGTGCTATCTAACTGAAGGACTGGAGTCAGTCATACAATCTGTGGTTGTGAAATAAAATGAAATTAAGTGGTCCCTATGAAGATTATTAAACCCTAAGAACTTCTTTGAAGAATGTCATTGTGTGAGCTCTATAAAGAAAAATTACTGTAATATACAGAACAGACTAAGTTCAGGAGAACTAGACAAGATCAATATATTGAATTTATTATATGCCTTATAAAAGTACTCTTTTGTATTATAGATGATTCTAAACATTTTTAATCCCATGTATAGCAGGATGAATAGAAAGTTGATGTATACACACACACACACACACACACACACACGTATATATGGAGGGGTCAAAGTCTCCCTCTGAATCCAGAGCCATCTCCAGTCATTCTGAACAAGATCTTAGCACTTGAACCCAGACATCAGGGAGATGATGTCATGACATGCAAGTGAAATGGATTTAAGTGCTAGAGGACAAGGCAAAGACACCGACCTCACTTTCTCCTCTGCAGTCTTCTGGGTTTACGTGTGTCCATGTGTGTATGTGTGTGTGTGTCCATATATATAAATATATATATATAATACATATATATATATTTATATATATACAAGCATATTTGTATATCTATATAAAAGCTTTTGATGATTGAGATTCATAGTATCATATATAATCCTTTTACAATTCTTTATATATTGAAATGCTTGTGTTTGTTGAGGTCATCAAGTTCATAAAAAATGAATATTGTGCAATCTTCCCACAAAAAAAAAAGTCAGCAGGAAAAGCTCCCCAAATACTACCTCTTCCTTTCTCAGCTGCTTTAGACCTCTGACTTTCTGGCAAAGTTGTAAATGCTGGGTGGAGGTGAGACTATTCAACTGGACCCCCTTCAGTTGTCAGAAACGATACCAGATTAATGGGACTAGACATGTCTCATCAGACCACCCCCCCAACATTAAATACTGTCTTTTAATGCAAAATCTTAGCTAAAGGGCAGCTAGGTGGTACAGTGGATAGAGCACTTGGGCCCTGGAGTCAGGAGGACCTGAGTTCAAATTTGACCTCAGACATTTAATAATTGCCTAGCTGTGTGACCTTGGGCAAATCACTTAGTCCCATTGCCTTAAATAAATAAAATTTTATAAAAATCTTAGCTACTATAAAGGCTATTTCTCAGGACTGAAAGGGTGATCTGAAAAAGAATGATTAGTGAGTTTTCCCCCTCCCACAGCTGCCCCATGTCAATATGTCCTATATTTTCTGCAGGATGAGACAGTGGGGAAGTCATCATCTTTAAGAGATAGGCATCCCACATCCAGTGAAAAAACTGAGATTTTTGCCCAAGGGATAACAAATAATCATGAGCCAGATTAATCTGTCAGAGAACACACTTTGCAGAGGACAGCACTAATTCTGTAAAATGGGTCATTGTTCCTCCTTGAATGAGAACATTATGACCTACCATCAGTTCAACCCCATCTATGAGTTCAATATCCTGATTTCCTCTGAAATTTTGATTCTCCTGACTTCCTCTGCCCTAGTAAATTCAATGTTTTCTCTGGACCTTCCCAAAAAGTTACTACCAAAGAAAGGCAGAAATTTCCCACAATGATAATGATGATGGTGGCATTTATTTAAGATTTGTAAAATATTTTATATACGTTATGTGATCCTCATAACAATTTTGTGAGGTAGGTACTATTATTATCCTCATTTTTGTAAATTAAGGAATTGAGGTTAAATGACTTGCCCTCAGTGACACAATTATCAGGTATCTAAAACAACATTTGAACCCAGGTCTTCCTAACTGTAAGTCAATCACTCTGAATGCTAATTAATACCAATACAGAGTGACCTCCCTCCGTGTCTTTTCAAATCTCATCTCATTGCACAACTACACACATACATATTTCCTCTCTTTTGTTTTCTTCTCTTTCAATTCCCACTTTCTAAGCCCCTCCTGTCCAAGTACATCTCAGATTTGACCATTTATAATTTATTTGATCATTTGATCAGATTTGATCATTTATCATTGATCATTTAACCAATAATGATTAAATACTTTATTTGCCCAATGATATTGTTCCAACTCTGCTCTCAGTAATTTGTATTAGCTTAACTTGCAGTATATGCATGTATACATACATAAGCATATACACATCTATTTATGCATGTGTGTGTGTGTGTGTGTGTGTGTGTGTGTGTCTATGTATAAATATACAGCTGGGGTCAAGATCACCTTCTGCATCTAATCATCCTGTTTGCTACCTGGGCTCAGGCATTCAGGGAGGTGATGTCATGACATGTAAGTGACTTTGGATTTAAGTGAGGGAGGGCTGGGCAAAGACAACAGCCTGCCTTTCTTCTCCCTAGTCTTCTACATGCATATATGTGTATCAATATACATATATTCTAACCAATTCATTTACATATCATGACATCACCTCCCTGATGTCAGGGTCCTCTTTG
The DNA here is from genome assembly GCF_037893015.1 of Macrotis lagotis. Lineage (NCBI taxonomy): Eukaryota > Metazoa > Chordata > Mammalia > Peramelemorphia > Peramelidae > Macrotis > Macrotis lagotis. Next base: position 131,657,784 of record NC_133659.1, on the reverse strand, counting down.
AGAACAAACAAATACACACTGAAATATGTTGGCCATGTGACTCTTGCATCATCCCCAGTCAACTCTTTAAGATTATATAGAAATGGGGGTGCCTAGGTGGCGCAGTGGATATAGCACCGGCCCTGGAGTCAGGATTATCTGAGTTCAAATCTGACCTCAGACACTTCATAATTACCTAGCTGTGTGGCCTTGGGCAAGCCATTTAACCCCATTTGCCTTGCAAAATCTTTAAAAAAAAGATTATATAGAAGTAACAGAGTAGATGCTAAACTACATTCAATCAATTAAGCATTTATTAAGCTTATTAGATTTCAGATATTCTAAGTGCTAAGTTCATGGATATAAAGGAAGTACAAATACAATTCCTGTCCTCAAGGAACTTCCATTCTGATAGGGAAGAAGACATGTTCATAAATAGGTATAAATAGGTTTATACAAGGTGTGTGTGTGTGTGTGTGTGTGTGTGTGTGTGTGTGTGTGTGTTTAACTTTTATTGAAGGTGGCTCTTGAGCAAATATTGAAGAATATTGGTTAAGGAAGTTCCTGGCTAAAAATGCCTTCTAATCTTAAACTAATAAAATCATAGATATAGATACTGGTATGGATATAGATACACTGAAGATACAAATGCAAAACTGAACTAGTCTCTGCTCTAAAATGCTCACGGATAGGTGTAACTGTCCTGGGAAGTCCTGGGCAGGCTACCTTGCAAAGGGAAGAAATATGACTCCCAAGAGCTTTTGCAACTTGGACCCCCTTGTAAGGCAGCCTAGAAAGATGATTATATTAATATTACCAAATACATACAAGATATCATTATGGGGGAAGATAAGGACAACTAAGGAGACTAAGAAGAGCTGAGCTGAGCTGAGCTGAACTGAACTGAAAGCTGAGGACTATAGGAGCTTCTGGTAGGGAAGGAAAACGTTCCAAGAAAGGGGGAATGTCCTTTCAAAGTCCCAGCCCTGGGGAATGGAGAGCCATGAGACAGGAAGGCCAGTTTAGGGAAACTAAGTAGTGCAGTGAATGAAGCACCAGTCCTAGAGTCCTGGAGGACCCGAGTTCAAATCCAGTCTCAGACATTTTATACTAGCTAGGTGTGTGACCTTGGGCAAGTCACTTAACCCCTTTGCCCCACAAAAAAGAACCCCCCCTCAAAATAAGAAGTCCAGTTGACTAGACCAAAGAATGAGTGGAGTAATATGTAATAATGTATAATCATAATTATACACATGTACTTGGTGATCACCTAGCAAACATATTCAGGTTTTTGCAATAAGGAGAAGAAGGATTGGGAACAAAACCAAGAAATTATATATACACAATCCAGATCCCATCTTTTGAAATACAAGCAAAACCAGGAACTTTGAACAAATTTGATAATTAGGGAATAATTTTAAAGAACCCAATACAGTTGTTCCTTGGTATCTTGCCTCTGTGGAACAGAAGTGTTTGGCAGAATTTGGGAATTTCCTAAAAGCAACAGGCCACTGCTATATCTTCCCAGACATTTGGACTACTCAAAGGACAAATGGGCATTTTCTGGAAGTCTGTTAGCAGATATGTTGTAATAAAGGAAACAAGAAAGCCAGTAGCCCATTATTCTCTCAAAACTATCTAATGGGGGGGAGCTAGGTGACACAGTGTATAGAACACTGACCCTGAAGTCAGGAGGACCTGAGTTCAAATCCAACCTCAGACACTTAATAACTGCCTAGCTATGTGACCTTGGCCAAGGAACTCAACCCCATTGTCTTAAATAAATAAATTTTTTTAAATGTATATATTAAGAAAACTGTCTAATAGTCTGGCCAGTTTACCTAACCAAACTCACATCTATTCAAAACACACTAAACCAGATCTATTCTACCTACCCTACCCTTTAACTGGTTCCCAGAACAAGAAAGACACAGCTCCTACAGTTCCTGTGAACAGATCAGGAATAGAGATGTGAGATCAAAATCTTAGCATAGCTGCAAGATGAATGGTGAAGATGAAACAACAGAGTAAAAAGTAAAGAGAAAAAAGATAGCAAAAGTCTATAGATGTTATGAAACTTTTTTTAAAAAGCACAGTATGAGAATAAAAAGAAGAGAAAAACCTACTTCTATTAAAATTGGAAAAATTTAGTCAAGGGGCATATAATTACAAAATCTCAGGGAGGGACCTCAGAAGCCATCTAGTCTAATGCAAATCTTCCCTCCAATACCCCAATTCTTTTTCCGCTTGAAGAACCTCAGGAATGACTACTGAAGCAGCCCATTTTTCTCATTAGGACTCAGAAGTGAAATCTGCTTCTGTTTAATTTTATGTACACTCTTAGTACCTCCCTGTATGGCAATAATACCTCTTGTACATGATAGACCTCCAAAGGCACAAATGTAGTTTGATAGTGTCATCCTTGAGTCTTCCCTTCTCTAGGCTAAACCAATCACAGAGTTTTCAGTCCTCTTGGCATCCTGGATGTCAATGATCTGAATATGTTCCACTTTGTTATGGTTCCAAAATTCAGCCCCAAGAACTGAACACAACAGTCCAAATGCCACTGACCAGGTTGTTGTTGTTGTTGTTTGTCCTTTGTTCTCAAAGAGGATCCAGTTATCAAGAAGGGGATGCTATGATTTACAAGTGAATTGTGCATTGTGATGGAAGAGTTAATGTGAATGTATACCACTTGACAAGAACAGCAATAACAGATGCTTATGTAGGACTTTAAAGTTTTTCTTTTATCTCTTTTATTTTTAAAATCCATATTCATTTACAAATCTCTCTCTCTTTCTATCTCCTATCCAACAAATCTTTCCTTGTAACAAAGACTAAAAGAAAAAAATAAAAGAAGGACCCAGTTCAGCCCAAATTTAGCAATATAGTATGAGATAAAGAATGAGACAATGGGGGCGGCTAGGTGGTTTAGTGGATAAAGCACCAGTCTTGGAAAGAATACCTGGGTTCAAATCTGGTCTCAGACACTTAATAATTACCTAGCTGTGTGGCCTTGGGCAAGCCACTTAACCCCATTTGCCTTGCAAAAATCTAAAAAAAAAAAAAAAAAAGAAGAATGAGACAATGTAGGGAAAGCACTTTTGCAAATGTTAAAACACTAACTAAAGCAGATTGAAATAAGCAGAACCAGGGAAACAAAATCCATAATGACTATATCAATGAAAATGGAAGAACAATAAACCCAGCTTAATGTGTATAAAATGCCAGGAAGGCAAGTTCAAATCTCAGATACCTATTCACTGTGTAACCTTGGGCAAGTCTGTTTTTGCCTCAATTTCTTTAACTGAAAAATGGGAATAAAAGCACCTACCTACCTACCAGGGTTGCTAAGAGAATCAAATGAGACAATATTTATGAAATGATTCACATAGTAGCTGACACATAGTAAGTTCATAAATAGCTGCTATTATTATTAATTATAGCAACTAAACTTGGACCCAGAGAAGAGCTGAGAAAATACACCTCACTTCATTGCTGGGGCAGGGGATTATAGTTGTGTGGCATTCTACTAAATTGAGCTAAACTGGGCTTTTTTCCTTCTTTTTCTCTTTTAATCTACATTACAAGGAAAGACTTATTGGTTGGGAGATGGAGAAGGCCATATTCATAAATTAATATGACATAAAAATAAAAGGCATCAGTACAAGAGGGAAAAAACTTTAAAGCTCTACAGAAGCTCAGTTATTACTAAGATTATTTTCTCTTCATATAGCATATATTCATATTAGTTTTTCATCACATGACACAATTGATCTTTATTATTGCTAAAACTTCCAAATCTCCATGTAACAATGTATCTTGATGTATGTATCCATGTATCTTGATGTCCCTCCTTGCTATTGGACAGGTTTGACTTAGGCTGGTCTGGTGATTTGGGTTTGGGACTGGAACAAAATAATAATAATAACATGTACATAATACCTTTTATGTACACTGGAATTAATTGCTTTATAATCATTATTCCATTTGTTCCTAATAACAACTACCCTTGTAGATAGGTTTTACTAATATACCCATGAGGAAATGGAGGCAAATAGAGATTTAGTGACTTCTCAGGGTCCCAAGACTGTCAATTGTCTGAAAGCAGATTGAAATACAAGTCTTCCTGTCTCTAGGCATTGTACTCTATCCACTACACCACCTAATTACCCCATAGAACTGGTAGAACAAATGGAGATTATCAAAAGGAGATTTACTTCGCTATTACTTGGAAACAATAATCAGCATGGAAATGCAGCTACCTTACCTTTGTTTTTACCCTTATAGGTTGGTGCCAAGAGAGGATAGAGTGCCTAGGTCTGGAGTCAGGAAAACTCATCTTCCTGAGTTCAAATCCAACTCAGACACTTACTAGCTGTGTGACTCTGGACACTTAACCTGGTTTGCAGGAATGGTCTTTTGCCTCTTTTTTGAATCCCTAGGACTTAGCACAGTACTTAGTAAATAGTAGGTGCTTAATAAATATTGTTTGATTGATTGACCCTTAAGAAGGTTGGCTTTTCCTGATGCTCAAAGCAAAACTTGGATTCAACCATTAGCTCTAGAAAGTGTGATCTTGGAATACTCAAATTATGATCTGCATTGGTAAAGGAATTTTCCATATCAAGAAATCCCTATTTAAATGAAATTGCTGATATGAATCTATTTGAATTTTGAGTCAGAGAACTTGAGTTCAAATCTCAGATTTATCATTTACTTACTGTGAGACCTGGGGCAAGTCACTTAACCTAGGTTTACTTTGCTCATCTATAAAATGAAAAAGTTGGACTAAATGGTCTTTCTATTTCTAAATTCATAGCTAGCTAGCTAGAGATATAATGTGTGTATATATATATACCTATATGTATAATTTTATATATATTATATATGTCTATATGATATATCAGAATGAGCTTGAGTCATTTGAGGATTGGTCATAATTGAAGGCACAGTGAGTTTTGTCTCTTCAATTAAAAGATAATGGTAGGGATGATGGGATCTATTTTCCCACTCTCAGGGAAAAAAAAAAGAAAAAAAACAAGACTGTTAAGTCCTCATTTTTGTCCTGGGTAATCAAATTCTAGCTTTGAAAATTCCACTTTATCCCTATTGATTTGGAAGAGGAGCAGGAAAGAGACCTTGGAAGCCCCCTTCCCCCCCAAATTCAGAGTTTTTTCTGTTTTTTCCCTAAAGACCAACTTGCAGCCAGTCTGCATATTAATCAAGAAGTTCTTAATTCAGCCAGGAAGCGGCAGACAGAATAATAATTATGGTAATCATAAGAGGGAGAGTATGTTCATTTACATAGCACAACAATATCATATGCATCTTCTCAAAGTGGTAAGGGTACTGATTCTTGGGGAAAATCAAATCCAAAGAAATTAGGAGACTTGTCTAAAATTACAGTGAGTCAATGGGAGATCATCTCTGGATTTACATCTGGTTTGGCTCACAGTTGACAGGGCAAAGAGTAATGCAAATAAAGTTTTCACAGTCTTCAAGAAGGAGGATCAAACATTTTTTAGGTTAGTCCTGATGTCATGGTCCTCTTTGACACTGAAGGACAAATAACACCACCACCACTACCAGTAAGAATGTGGTGCCTAATATGTATCAGATGATGGGCTAAGAGTTTTGCAACTAAATAATCATCTCATTTGATCCTCAAAAAACCCTAGGAAGTAGGTGGTATGACTATTATTCCCATTTTTATAGAAGAGAATTATCAGGGTCATATAGCTAGGAAATATGTGGATTTGAATCTGAAGTCAAGACTTCCAGCCCTCTTTCCACCAAGCTACCCAGTTGCCTCTGACTAAAAGAGAAAGTTTGAGTGACCTTTCCTTTAGAACTGTGTTGTCCACCTATACCAGTGGTTCACCTATTACATAGCATCTGCCCTGGGACTGTAGTTATGATAGAAAATTGTTCAGAAGCTATTATATGTAAAACATTTTGGAAACCTTAAAGCTCTATTAAATATGAGTTTATTATTATTATTATTGTTATTTTGAGAACCAAAAAGAGTTTTTCTCTCAGCACTTCTACTTAAGCAAGACTGATGTATATAACACCAGACTAAGCATGAGATGCTCAGTGGGGAAAGAAGGAAGAAATGAATGTTTATAAAGCACCTACTAAAGAACAGGAACTATGCTTAGGGTTTACAAATAATACCTCATTTGATAATGAATACCCTATCATTCCAGTTGAATCTGGAATCAGGATCATGACTATCAACCTCACCTTGTTGGTTAATTCACCAAATTGAGCACCAATATCTGTGCATGTGCTTGTGAATTATATGGGGAGAAGTTTGCCCAGTAGGAAAGAAAAAAAAAGATAATCTAGTTTATGATCTTATTTATTTAGTTTTGTGTAACTAAAGTACCTTCACATTAGAATATAAAGGCAATGACTGTGGATTTGGGTTTTTTTTCTTTTTTGGAGAAAAATATTAAATCCTTATAGCCCACTGTGGTCAAAGTCCAGTTAAGATGGTAACTTATAGGGGCAGTTAGGTGTTGTATGGATAGAGCACCAGCCCTGGAGTCAGGAGGATCTGAGTTCAAATTTGAGTTCAAATCTAGGACACTTAATAATCACCTAGCTGGGCAAGTCACTTAACCCCATTGCCTTGCCAAAAAAAAAAAAAAAAAAAAAAAAGATGGTGACAGCACTTTTTGTGATGATAAAGAATTGGAAATTGAGGGAATATGTATCAATTGAAGAATGACTCATCAAGTCACATATGATTGAGATGGAAAACTATTGTACTCTAAAAAATAATGAACAGGATGCTTTCAGAAAAACCTGAAAAGACTTACATGAACTGATACAAAGAGAAGTGAACAGCAGAAGCAGGGGAAGATTGTACATAGTAACAAGCAATATTGTACAGTGATCAGCTGTGGATGATTTAGCATTCTCAGCAATACAAAAACCCAAGACAATTCCAAAGGACTTATGATGAAAAATATTATCCACCTCCAGTGAAAGAACTGATGGAATCTGAATGCATATCAAAACATAATTTCTAACATTTTATTTATTTTTCTTGTGGGTTTTTTTTTGGTTTGTTTTCTTTTGCAACTTGGTTAATGTGGAAATTTTTTTTTTGCATGATTGTATTAGGTATAACCTACCATAAAATTGCTTACTTTCTCAATGAGGGGAGGAGGGGGTGGAGAGAGAGAGAGAGAATTGGGAATTAAAATTTTTAAAAAATGAATGTTAAAAATTATTTTAAATGTAATTTAAAAACATTACTCTTAAATGTAATTGGAAATAATTAAATATTTTTTTAAAGTTGGTAGCTTATAATTAACCACAAGATGAGTAATTGTGGCTTCAGCTCTCTTCTTTAACATGAGTTCATAAGGTGGAATTGATTTATTCTGGATGGACTATGGCCCTCCACATATGGAAAGGCAGAAGGTGTTGGTATGTAGAACATTGGATTTAGAGTTCAAATTTCAATTCTGCGACTTACTTTCTGAGTGACCATGGGCAAGTCCTCAACTTCTTTGGGATTCAGTTACATAATTATAAAGTAAGAGGACTGAATGACTTCTAAAGATCATAATAAGGACTAAATCTTTACCATATTTCTTTAGCTGCCAGAGGAAGTCAATTCTTTAGGAACTAGTTGTACCAGCTCCCAAAGTATAGAAACAAATAAATTCTGATTTGGAAGGAACTCCAGAGGCTATCTGATCCAATGGTTACCTTAATCTGAATCTTCCCTAAAATAAACCTGACAAATGGTCTTCTGGATCTACTTGCAGTGAATCCACTACCCTCTGAAGTAGCCCATGTCCATTTTTGGACTAATCTTCTAAGATTTTTCCTTACATAAAGCCTAAATTTCCCTCTTTTCTCCTAATTCCAGATTCCTAAATCCGGAATGATTTCCAGTTTCCTTATTTTCCAAGACTCCAGGGTCTTCCCTCTTTTTTTATCTGCTTTATCTATAATGTGCTAAGATAAAAAATCTTGAGCTAAAGGATTCCTCAGAGGCCATTAAATTATAATTACTTATAAATATATTAATTATTACTTAATACAAATATTATTTATTAATACAATACAATACAATTATTTTGTAGATGAGAAAACTGAGGTCCATGATGGTTAAGTGGCTTGCCCTTGGTCACAAAGACAGTTAAGCATCAGATCCAAGGTCCGCAGATTCCAAAGCCAGAGCTTTGCTTTTCCAGCTTGGAGCAACTCCTTACATCTCCCTGAGTCTCAGTTTTCTCACAGTTTCCTCATCTATAAAATATGGGGGGAATTGGAAGAGGTAATTTCTAAAATGGCTTTTAGTTCTATTCTATAATCCAAAAAAGACCTGAAGAAGTCTGTTTATGGATATTGCAATCTCTGTGTTTTGACCACCATCTAGTGGACAATAAAACAACTTGCAATAGTCCCTAAAACCATGGTTCTAAAACTTAAACTGTAGTTCTAAATAACATTTTTTAAATGTAGCTTCCTTTTGTAGTAACAGGTGTCTAATTCCAAAAAGATCCTTTGGCATTTGGGCCTGAAGGGAAGAGAGAAGCAAGTAATATGGTGGAAAGAGTAATTTAGTTAACCAGAGATGCTAACAATAAAAAGCAAACTTAACCTCAATTTCCATAAATTAAGATTCAATAGAAATAAGAACCATAATTAGTAGAGTTCATAACTCTAAAGTTGTCAGTCTGACACTTACTCTTTTGCTCCCAGGTTGTACAATAGATAGAGCTCTGGGTTTGGAGTCAGGAAGATCTGAGTTCAAATGTTGTTCTCAGACACTAGTAGGGACAAGTCACTTAACCTCTGTTAGTCTCAGTTTTCTCATCTGTAAAATAGGCAGAATTAAAACACCTACCTGCCAGGGTTGTTTTAAGGATCAAATGAGATATTTGTAATGTGACCGCCAGGGTTGTTTTAAGGATCAAACGAGATATTTGTAATGTGATCAGAATAGTATCTGATATGTAGCAAGAATTATATCAATGCTAAGCTATTTTCCGTGGCATAGTAATTTCCAAACTGGGGGGCTATGTTCCCCTGGCAAGAAAATGCCTTGATTCCAAGGCAGCTGTGGCTCTATTCCAAGGGGTGTGTATAATTAACAAGTCTAAGGGTTGGAAGGTAAATTGCAGGAATTCCTGCCCTCCCCCCACCAAATGTGGTTTTCATTCCCTTCAGTCAGGCTAGCTAAATACCACCCCTCAAATCCTTTCCACAACGGGCATTCCATAGTTATTCTGAGTATTGACCACTCTAGTGGGAGCAATACTGTTCCTCAAGTGGGTTTAGCCAATTGCTTCTTAACAGATATTAAAACTGTCCTTCAGATTTAATTGATTTGGGGACTAAATCTTGGTTTCTGGTAACCCAAGCTAGGTGGAGCTCCACCTGGGCTCAACTGTGAATGACTGACCCTTCAAATGCAAAGGAATTATGCTAAAATGATAAAATCCTTCCCTTTCCCCAAGTAAATCTCATTTTGTTAAATGTTCCATAAGTAGTATTTAATTGCAATCTAGAACCTCAACTGAGTCTGGATGTTCTACAGTATCTCCTCAGGGAAGTGGGAGAAATCACAGTATTGAGCAATTCTGCTTCACAGATACTGCCATACTGCAGTTAAACAAGTCTGCAAATACCACCAAAAAAGGGAACTTGATTGAAGAATGTTACACTAAGCAGACAGACATATCCTACTTCAAGATCAAGAGGTCATGCCCCAGTCACATTGTTCTTAATTCTGTGCATGCTTAATTAACTTCATTACTGTTTAACTGACATACCCCTTGTGAGGATCATTAACATAACATGTGATGTATGACCAGGGCAGGGGAACATATCAAGGAGGGTATAGAGTGGGAGAGTCTAATGAAGAGTCTGGACCAATCCTGACTCTGCTGGAGAAAGAAGAGTTGAACTAACAGTATAAAGCTTGTTCTAGATTCTTTATTGAGTGCAGAGTCCCCCTGGACCTTAAGAAAGTATCCTTCATGGGACAGCTAGGTTGCTCAGTGGTTAGAGCACCAGCCCTGGAGTTAGGAGTACCTGAGTTCAAATCCAGCCTCAGACACTTAGCTGTGTGGCCTTGGGCAAGCCACTTAACCCCAGTGCCTTGCAAAAAACTGAAAAAAAAGTATCCTTCTCTCACTTAGGTCTTAGTTTTATTTCTGGGACAGACAACAGCTCTGATCAGTTTGCAACTGTAGGGAAGCAATGGGCATAAGCAGGCTGATTCCCCCCAACTTGCTGAGGGGGATCCCAACGTAGTTTCTCATAGCAGTTATAAACTAATCCCAACCCAGAGGCTTTTCAGGCAAAACTCCTTCCCCTCACACATAGAGCTTAGCATAGTGTCTAACCCTACTTTGAAAACATTTACTCTTCATTAAATTGAGCAGAAACACACACACACCCCTCCCCAAAGCCTGTCAGGGATCCCTACCATAGAGAGGTATCTTCAGAAGGTGGGCTTTAGGACAGAAGCCAATAAGACTGTTGAGAACATCACCATTTTTCCAATCACCCAGATTTTCAACCTCGGTCTCATAATTCTGACTGATAAAATACCTGGAACCTAGGGCAGCCAATATTTCTAAGTGCTAATGACACAATTAACACATTGGATAACTGCAAAATTAGCAAGTATGAAAAAAAATTTTATAAACCTTGGACCCAATATGATAAAATGAAATATACTAGTTTATAAAGGTATCAAATTCTGAAATAAATCAAACTTTGAGTGGAGGAATAAAGTGTCTTTAATCAAGACTACTACCCAAAAGAATGTTCCACCGTCAGACTCACAGGAAAAGGTTTTTATAATTTTTGGAGAAAATGGGAAAGGAGTCACATTAGGTAACAGGGTCTGGTCATTCAGTGCCAGCCAGCCTGGGAAATACAAACAAGAAAAACTTCATTCTGGCTGTTTTGCCCTTCATGCATGAATCCCAAGGGAAGGGGGCTAGGACATTAGAAGCTCAAGCTGGCTTTGTTTACCAGGTAAACTTCCCCAACCTAATGAAGAGTAAATGGCCTAAAAGTAGGAATCCAAAGATATTGCTGAAATTCTAGGGTCATTTAAAGGAATTGGTGGATAATATTACATTTGGTATTCACAATTTTTTATCATTAAGATTCTTTCTGTCAAAGATAAAGTCTGTCATGTGAATTGAATCAACTTAAAAATTAAAAGATAGCCGCCTGGGGGCAGCTTGGTGGTGCAATGGATAGAGCACCAGCCCTGGAGACAGGTTCAAATCCAGCCTCAGACACTTAATAATTTCTTAGCTGTGTGGCCTTGGACAAGCCACTTAACCCCATTTGCCTTGAAAAAAAAACCTAAAAAAAAAGTAAAAGATGGAGATAGAAGATATTTCTAGCCAATAGTTCAGCTGAAAAACATCTGCTAATATGTATAGTTAATATATGCAGAACTTTTTAGGGTTTGAAAAGTACTTTCCAAATATCTCATTTTATCCTCACAACAATAAGTCTTAAGCAGATGGGAGGGAGGGAAAAAAGGAGAAAAGAAGAAATTTACATGATAACTTTATTATATATTTTAAAAATTGTACATAATAGATTTGCAATTTTGTATGTAATCATCTTTTTTATTATACTTTGTTATGGAAATTCTACTTTTATTCCATAAATTAAAATTAAACATAATTTTTTTGAAGGAGTATGTATGTAATATGGCTGCCAAAGGAGTTGATATTATCATTGACTATGCTGAAAGAGTTGGTTACTGGGACTAAGGGGAATCCTTGCTTTATTCTACCCCATTCAGAATTCAACTAGAGGATTGTGTTCAGTTTTGAACACCACACTTCAAGAATGACCCTGATAAAGTGAAGAACTTCTGGAGGATAGCAAGAATAATAACTGATCTTTCTATAGCCCTTTGAGGCTTCCAAGGAATTTTTCATATATAGTTATCCCTTCCACATTTCAATTTTCTCCATCTTAATTTCAATATATGATGGATTGGCAAAAGAAATGGGAATTTGGGGGAAGTTTTGCAGAAGAAGGCCAGCAGATGATACAGAAAAAGTTTAGAAACTCAGAAATGCATAAAATATGTGTATATTATTATAATATCAACATATTTTACCTTTTAATGCCATAATTCAGTCAGAAGGGAGAACCAAAAAAAATTTACTTGGATTTTCTGGACCACAGGGTACCTCACCCCTAACCCCTCCTCTGACCCCCCCACCTCCATGATGTGGAGGGGATAACTGTATGGTATCTCGTATGATCTTCACAGCAACCCTATGAAGTAAGCTACAGTTATCCTTTTACAGAAATGGAGACTGAGGCCATAAAAAAAGTTAAGGAGCTTGCTCCAGGTCACACAAGCTATAAGCAACTATATCAGGATTTGAATAGACTTCTAGACTCCCAAATCCAGTACTTTATATACTCCCATATTTGAAGGAGGTAGTTAGGTGGCTTAGGTGTAGGACTACTGGGTCTGGACTCAGGAAGACCTGAGTTCACATTTGACCCCAAATTTGTTCTACCTGTGTGAGCTTGGGCAAATCACTTAAACTGTTTTTACCTTAATCTACCAGAGAAGAAAATAGCAAACCACTCCGTATCTTTGCCAAGAAAACCCAATGGACAGAAGGATCCACCATCATGAAGAAGACATGACTGTATAATAACATATCCCAAGAAAAGAAGCCCTAAAGTTGAAGCTAGACGAGGGTTAAATAGTTACAGTATTTGCAAGTGTCTGGGCTGTGTGGAGCCCATGGATTGTTTCTATTTTGTCCCAGAAGGAAGAATTAAAATCCATTTGTATACTTTGAGGCAAGGCGGATTTAGGCCAGATAAACAAATTTTCCTAATTGCAGGAGTAATCCCAAACTAAAATGGCTGCCCTCATGCTCTTCAAATAAAGGTTTCCCCTTCTCCCCTGCAACTACTGAGATCCCTGGCTTACTTTAAGTCCAAACCTTCCATAGGAAGCCTTCCCTCCCTTAATTATTTCCTATATCATAAACTCCTTCAGGAAAGAAAATGGAAACAGCCTTATTTTTTTAAATATCTCCAATGCTCAGGACAGTTTCTTACATATATTATTAAATGTTGAATGATTGGTTCATTTGAAGATTCTTGGGGAGGGGTTGTCAGGGAAGAGGTCATGATTCTGGAATTGGACTAAGGTCCCTTCCACAAGAGACATTTCTTCTTATTGTTTCTAATCAGAAGGCCCTTTAGAGGTTCTTGGAATAAGTGGGTGATGTTACTAGAAGTCAGAAAAATTTCTTAACTTCATCTGGCACTGTTCAGTGGCACATGCATAGGAGCAGAGGAGCCAGATGGCAGGAATAATCCTGAGCTGGGGCTTGGCAAAGTATAAAGGAAGGAATGACTAAACTTTACACAACTCTGCCACACTTAAATCCAATTCACGAATAAGTCAAGAAATCACTGTGATGTCATTGGTCCTTTTGGACAAACAACAAGAGAGAAGGAAACAAGGAAACCAACATAATTAATAATAATAATAATAATAATAATAATAATAATAATAATAATAATAATGAAATAGAAGTTATAAAACCAATACAGGAAAAATTCTCTTATCATGCCATTATGGTATGATTTCTAAACTATGAAGTCAATAAACTTCAGAGAAGTACCTTGCCCCTAGCCAGGATTAAGTTAATCCTTGCTCCCAAGCACAAAACAAGCCTCTATCACAAAATAAATCTCTGCCCTAGCCTGAAAGGATTAAGTCTTTAAGCAGAGATCCCAAAGAGGGCTTCTCTGTGTCTTAATTACACATCTTTGCTCCTTGAGATTCACCCTCTTCCATCTACATATCCCTAATTATGTCATTTCTCTAGTATCCCTGATTACCTCATCTCTACTCTTTAAACAATCAATCCCTCCCCAGTAGGGCTGCTTATTCTTCATAGAAGCCTCTTTGAGAATGACAACCCAATTGACAACCCTGTAAGAAAAGCTAAACAGTTCTTATTATCTCCATTTTACAAGGGAGGAAAACTGAAATTCAAAGAACTTTTTAAAAAACATTTTATTGATACTCCTTTCCTTTTTTATAACACTGTCACTTCCAAGTGATTCTCCACTACCACTACCTAGTATATAACAGAAACATTGCTAGGTAAAACAAAGCAATACATTGGTCAGGTCTGACAATGTATGCTTCATCCTTTAATTATAAAGTCCATCATCTCTGTAGAGAGATGGACAGGCTTTGCCAATAGTTCACTGAAATCAAGGGAAGTCTTTACATTGATCAAAATTCTGAAATCTTTCACTTCCATTATGGTCATCGTGTAAATTATTTTGTTGGTTCTACATACCTTATACCAATTCATACAAATTTCCCCAAATTTTTCTTCTTAATTTTTAATTATTTCTTATGATACAATAATAGACCATTAAACTCAAACCCAATTTGCTCAGCCATTCTCCAGTCTATGAACAACTATGTACTTTCCTCCCATTTCTTTGCTATTACAAAAAAGTGCCAATGTGAATATATTTATATGTATGAAGGCTTTTTCTTTGCCTTTAAGTCCCTAGGTACTTCCTAGTAGTGGCATCACAGAATCCATGGATATGTTAGGTTTGATGATTTTTTAAATAAAATTCCAAATGCTTTTTCAGAAAGACTGATTTAATTCATAATTCCATCAATGGTGTATTAGTATATAAATCTTCTCACAGCTCATCAACATTTCAATCTGATGTTGTGACAAAAAGTCTCAGAGTTGTTAAATTTGCATTTCTCTTATTATTAGTGATTTGAAGTAGATTTTCATTTTCACTAGCATCTAAAGGGAAGAGAAAGATCTATTTTTTTTTCTGCAGACACAATTGTAGCTCAATTTCCCCTGAGTCATCTGTCTTCCCATATCAGAAGTCAACTAGAAAGCTTTTTATCATGACATAATACTAACCCTTAATTTTCCATGGGCATCCAAATTTCCATGTGTTAGATTGAAACTAGGAAGGAACTATGTGTACATATACCATGTAATTCACCTAGTAGGTCAAATTGGAGCTTGATCTAAGGACCTGGACCTTATTGTTAGACAATTGTTCCACTATATTTATATTTACTGCATATCAGATAGTTATCATTTGTTACAAAGATTTTTCTAGTTGCATTGATTTTGTTCATGCAAAAATTTTGCATCTTATATAATTCAAATTGTGTTTTATCCTCTGTGATCACTAATAAAGATTCAACTAATAATTCTTCCCTCAGGTATAGTAGGACAATTCATTTTCTTCATTGTTCTCTATTTTATTATGGTTTTCTTTTATATTTAGGTCATGGACCCATTTGGAACTTATTATTACAAATGGTATTTAACATAGATTTGATATGTGATATATAATAATAGGGTGAGATTCTCAAATTTTTCTCAAACTCAGGTCCCCTCTATATTCTCTTTTTTTTTTTTTGCAAGTCAAATGGGGTTAAGTGGCTTGCCCAAGGCCACACAGCTATGTAATTATTAAGTGTCTGAGACTGGATTTGAACCTAGGTACTCCTGACTCCAGGGCCAGTGCTTTATCCACTGGGCCACCTAGCTGCCCCTCCCCTCCATATTCTTAAAAATTATTCAGGACTTCCCCAAAAGCTTCTATTCATGTGAATCATATTAATTTGTATTTACCAAATGAAAAACTGAAATATCCATATTATTATGAAAATAATTATGATTTTGTAGACCTCCTGAATTTGGTCTCAGAAATCTGTAAGGGTACCCAGATCACACTTTCAGAACTTTTGGCATAAAGTATTGATCCAAACCCGATTTATTCCAAACTAATTTCGAGTTATCCTCATAGTGTTTGTTGAATTGTCCAGAGTCCTTACCCCACAATTTTGTAATCTTGGTTTTATGGAATGCTTGGTAAAGTGTTTTAGATCTTGCTACTCTAGTTCCATACTATTTACACTGATTTCCTTTCTTTTCCTTTTTAATTCAATTTTTTTCCCAATTACATACAAAGGTAGTTTTCAACATTCATCCATTTGCAAGTTTATGAGTTTCACATTTTTCTATCACCTTCTCTTTTCTATCCCCTCCCCTCCTCATGGTAGTGAACATTCTGGTCAAAGATGTACATGTACAATCATTTTTAACCTATTTCCATGTTAGCCATATTATGAAAAAGGAATTAGAACTAAGGAGGAAAAAAAACACAAGAAAGAAAAAAACATAAAAGAAAATTTAAAAATTGAACATAGTATGCTTTCCTCTGAATTCAAATTCCATAATTTTATTTTGTTTTTCTGGATATGGATATTGTTTTCCTTAACAGGTTTCTAAGGGTTGTCTTTGATTACTGAACTGTTGAGAGGAGCTGCATCCATCATTGTTGATCTATCTCACAATGTTGAGTTAATGTGTACAATGTTCTGCTCACTTCACTCAGCATATGTTCATGCAAGTTTTTCTGGTCGATAATAGTTTCTTGCAGAATAATAATACTCCATTACATTCATGGACCATAATTTGTTTAACAATCCCAAATGATGGGCATTCCTTCAATTTTCAATTCTTTGTCACTACAGAAAGACCTGCCATAAATATTTTTGTACATGTGGGATTTTCCCTTTTTTTATGATCACTTGGGTATACAAACCTAGTAGTGGTGTTGTTGGATCAAAGGGTATACAGTTTTATTGCCTTTTGGGCATAGTTCCAAATTACTCTCCAGATTGATTTATTTTCTAATTATATTATGTATATTCATTTTTGTAGTCCTCCAATAAAGTCCTAATCTTGTGTCTCTTTATGGCCAGGTGATGTTCCTAGTTTCTCCTAGCTATGTAAATAGACTACAAGCTCCCAGCAAGTTCTACCAAGTTGAAAAGGCTTTAAATATTGATCAGGGATATATTTTATGCCTGTTTTGTTGACACAGAAAGCTCACCTCCAGAATGTCAAACACCAAATGATTAATTCTGAGGGCCTATTAAATGGACAAGAGTTCTTTGAAATACCCTTTTGCTTCCATAGTGATGGGGACAGAAGCACAAAAAAGGGAGCAGCCTGTGCTAAATCTATAAATATTATTATTCTTTAACTCAAATATTAAGAGTTGGCATCAATGACCAGTTTCTTGGTTCATTAACTGCTACTTGGGCTTCTGTTGTTGAAAGTAACCCAGTAGGCTTGTATGCAAGAACATTGACCTTATAATGTCACATATATGGGATCTTTTCAACATGTGAATTTTGCAATGTCATGTTATAGGTTTTGTAATGACATGAATGGTATTCCTGTATTACTACATAGCTCATTTTTGATGCATTAATCAATAGCTTTACAATGCCACATGAGCATCAAGATGTGTCACCTGTAATATATGTATTTATATTTCTGTGCATATTTTTTAAGCCCATAATGAAATCTTTTGGGATCCAAAGGTGAGTCTGTTTGATCAGTTCCAGTCCAATTGACAGAAAGAGTCCAGAGGAGAGTAAACAGAATGGTGAATCAGTCTTCAGCTGGAACTCCTATATATCTGCCTTTGATACCAAATCAAATAACCTCTCCAAGTTTCAATCTCCTTATCTCTAAAATTCGATTGATAAGACTTATACAACCAGTCTCACAAGGCTGTTGCAAAAATCAGCAGAGACAATAAGGAGTACTTTGTAAACTTTATACAAACCTGCATTATAATATGTCAACCAAAAAAAATCTGGTCAGTCTAAGACAAATCAGTATTTAAACCAATTCACACAAGGTAGCATTCATGTTAGAGCTCAAAGTTCTAGTCTAATTCTCATTTTATAAATAAGGAAACTGAGGCGCTGAAAGAAGGGATTTTACCAAAGTCACATAGAGAGTAGTACATAGTAGAATTAGGTCTGCTGGCTCCAAATCAAGTACTTTTTCCAAATTGCTATATGATTATATTCCTCCCCAAATCTAAATTAACCTCTTTTCAACATCTACCCATGGCTCAATTTGTGCTCCCTGGAGTCAAACAAAATGACAACCCTTCAAATACTTGAAACAGTTGTCATTTCTTTACTCCTTCCCCATACTGTCACTCACACTCACCTCCAGTTTGTTTTCTCCAATATATCCAGTTCCTTAAACCAACATTCAAATGACATGAACTCAAGGCTTTTCACCATTCTGGCCACTCTCCTTTGACTCTATCCAGTGGAGAACAATAGAATTCTAGTAAAGGAGTAAAAAAAGAGGGAAAGCTATTGAAGAAATAAATCAAAACAATTGAAAAATGCTTCTGTGTGAGCGTGGTTATGCAATTTCCATGCTGATTAGCATTATATAACTATTGCCAAAGTGACAGTTTCATAAACAAAGAGATTCTCAGCAGGGCAATAATAGAGCTGAGGTTGTGTGAGTCTATTTCCCTCTGGACATGGTGAACTATCTGTGACTTCATTTTCTTCCCTCTCCTCTTTATATGTATTTAAAAAGGAACAAAGACATTAAAAAGGATACACTCAGTTACGGCAACAACAAGGGGAATGGATGAATGATCTCCCAGGTCCTGACCAGAAATAACAATTCAATGCTTCAATAACTTGACAAGGTAGAAAATATAAAAACTAAAAGTAGGGAACAAGAAACGAGGCTCATTTTGATTCCACTTGGTTTCTCAAAGCAATACTATCCCTGAATGTCACATTATGATCTAACAGTCTTTATTTCCAAATGGTTCCATTTCATTGCAACAAAACCTTTTATCTTGACAGATAAATCAGTATCCAATGCAAATGTGTGGGCTTAGAAAGGAACATAATTTTCTGAGACAGTTGTGGGTGTCTTTAAGTTGGCCTTGAATTTTAAAATAACATTGTGTTTATTTACTGTATGGATAATTTGTTCAGAAGGAACTGCTCTATGGATCATAGGTTGAGAGCCAGAAGAAATTTCAGTAATCATCTAGTCACAGAATCAGAATTTAAGAATTGGAAGAGTACATCCAAACACCAAAGGAACCCTCACTGTAACATATCCAACAAGTGGTCCTCTGCCTCAACTTGAAGGAAGGAGGTCCACCATATTCTATTCTGCTTTGAGACAGCTCTGATTATCAGAAAATGTTTTCCTGAAGGAAAAATTAAATAAGTTATAGCAGAGAAATATGATGGAACACATAATAATGAAAGGAAAGATTCAGAAAAGCCTCAGTAGATTTGGATTAACTGTTGCAAAGTAAAATGTACAAAACCATGAGAAAAGTTCTAAGTTATTATTATACAATGATATAATATCCCTAATATATTTATATAACACATATAAAACAGTAATTTTTTTTAGGTGTTTTTTTTTTGTAAGGCAAATGGGGTTAAGTGGCTTGCCCAAGGCCACACAGCTAGGTAATTATTAAGTGTCTGAGATCGGATTTGAACCCAGGTACTCCTGACCCCAAGGCCAGTGCTTTATCCACTACGCCACCTAGCCGCCCAAAACAGTAATTGTTAATAACAATTATTAAGACAAACAACTTTTAAGGTTACACAGAAAATAGTGAACTCCTAGGGTTTTGAGCCCAAATCCAATGCTCCTTCCATAGTATCATAGTTGTGTTCCTTCCCAAAAATAGCAACTTCTACCAATGGCTCCTAGTTCTACCCTTTGGAGACAAATAGTGATAGTTCATGTGAAATCCTTCAAATATCTGAAGACAGCTACCATTTCCCCTCTATCTCTCCTTTCTCCCTCTTCTTCTCTAGAGTCCAAATTCCTGTAACTAACCCCCATTTGACATAGACTTAAGGAAAATGAAAAAAAAAAGTAGGCAGAAAATGGGATTAGCAGATTTCAAACAAAGCAGAAATTCTCAGATCAATATTGTACTAGTTAAAAAAATATAGGGGGCAGCTGGGTGGCACAGTGGAAAGAACATTAACCCTAGAGTCAGGAGGATTTAGGTTCAAATTTGCCCTAAGACACTCTAGATAAATCACTTATCTCTACTTCTTCCCCCCCCCCCCCAAATAACTAACAAATTGATCAATGGAATAGGATAGATACATCACATAAAGTCTATCTATGTCATATTAAAATAGTTGGATGCTGTCATCTCTTCCATGGGGAGACAGAATCAAAGACTTAAAGTGTAAATGGTCCTCAGTGGTCACCTAATCCATCCTACCCACTCATATTACAGCTAGGGAACTGAGTCTCAAAGAGTTACATGACTTACTGAAAGCTCATATAGGTAAAACATAGCAAAGGTATCATTTATACTCTCTGACTCTGAATCTGGCACACTCTGTTCTATTAACTCCAAAGAGTCAGCCATAGCACTTCCCCTTGAGTGTTAACAAATGTTAGTGTTTTCTAGATTCCATAAGTATCTAGTTTTGTTATTACTCTGATTATTTTTCAATAAATTAGGCTACAGCTTATCTCAGTTTAGCTGTATTTTAGATTCTTATCTCCCTGGAAGATAAAATTGATGATTTGGTAAATACCTTGTCTCCTTAATATGGAAAGCCCTATCTCAACAACCCATTCACCAAGCCCCTCTTGGGCTAGATTAATTTTGGACTTGGCTTTTCATTTTCTATTTTTTCTAATTTATTTTATTTCAGAGCATGGCATATGGGAGTAAACCTTTAATAAGGACTATATCAATAAGGTCTACTTTTAGCATCCACAGGTTGGTCAGTTTAAAGAAATCAGGCTCTAGGCCAGAAAGAAGAGATGCTTCTTGGCAGATAGTGAGAGTCTGTTGAGAGCAGTGGATTTGCCAGTCTTTCTGGGCTGTGTATGGAAGAGGTGGTATAGGGCCTGCTGAGGTGTTTCAAACCTGCCAACTTGTAGGTAGACACTTCTGGTGAATCCCACAGAGAGAAATGACACCCCAAGAAGGAATTTGGAATGGATTTTTTAACTATAAAGTCTGGGCAAGAAAACTGATGAACTTTATTGTATAGGGTGACATTAGAAGAAGTGTAACTGCCAAAGACATATGTAAAAACAAGAACCGTCAATAAAACTTAAAAAAACTGATAAGCAAAATAAAGAAGGAGATAACACCACTGGATTCTACCATTACCATATCACATCTACAGTATCACTTTTTAAATCTGGTATCTTCTGTTATGCCACCCTACTTTTCAGATGAGCACAGGACCAAAATCAAGACATATGATTAAATGAAAACTATTCCCCTCCAATTTATAAAGAAAACAGAATATTTAAAAATGGTAGGCCAGAAAATACGTTCATCATAAATGAGAGAGGTTGATGAAATACTAACATATATAGGCCTACATGCATGCATGACCCAACCCAAAGTAACTTTCCCCTTGAGAAAGAGTTCATCAAGAGAGCCTATTGGTCAACCATTTTGCAAAATTCTTGTTTTAATACATTCATTCACCATCTCAGCTCATTCCAGAAAAGCAGTCACATTACAATATATATGAGAAACACAAACCATTTCAAGATAAACAAGACTGTTGACCCACAAGATGAACAGGCAATTATGACCATCCTACCCTATTTTGTCAATCTATATGTTGGCTAACTCTCCTACTTTTGCCTCATCTGCAACTTGAATAAATTTTCTAGTTAGATAAGTGGTCCAAGTCTATCAACAAAAAATTTTCAAAAGAGGAATTATTAACCAATATAATCATATAAAAATGTCTCCAACTCAATAATAATGAACAGAAATATAAAATAAAACAATACTTAGATTTCATCTCATATCCAGAAATCTGGGAGCTAGAAATAGTGTTGGAGGAGTTGGGGAAAGAGAGACACCCAAATGTACTGCTGATGGGCTGTAAAATGATATAACCATTTTTGAAAAATTATTTAAAATTATGAGAGAAAAGTCACTAAAGAGCTCAAACCCTTTGGCCTTGAGATCTAACTACTGGGTATATATTCCAAGTTGGTCAAAGACAGAATAAAAGGTTCCATATATACCAAAATACAAACACTTTTTGTGGTAGCAAAAAACTGGAAATAAAGTGGGTGCCTATCATATGGGGAATGGCTAAACTGTGGTACAGGTAATGGAATATTATTATATTATTCTACATCATATTATACTATATTATATCATACTATATTGTATGCCAAATTTGGGGAATTCAGAAAAACATTAGAAGATGCACGAACTGAGGCAGAATAAAGGACAATTAAGATAGAGGTTCATACATCATATATTTAGAGTTAAAAGGAATCTTGATAAATCTGCTTCAGAAATGTAAATAATTACAGTAAATTCCATCTCTCTGACATTGAATAATTATAATAAGCAATTTTGACCCTGGAGAAGAGATGGGGAAAGATGCCCTCATTTTGTTAGGGAGGTTTGGGTAAGAAAGACTCTGGGAATAGAATACATATATGTATATACTGTTGAATAAGATACAATATCAAATAGTATGATCTACCTATTTTTCTACTATGGAAGTCTCACTGGGAGGGAAGGAGATGACTCTCTGGAAAGATCTATGTAAAAACAAATCCATGAATAAAATATTAAAAATTGATAAGCAAACTATCCATACCTTACTCCAAATTATTGATAAAAATTTTGAAAAACACATTTGGGACCAAGGCTCTTTCCACTGTATTTTGCTTTCTTCTAAAATGTTTTGCCTTTTTTCCCAGTCTGTTGGATTTGGGGTGAAACTTCAGAGCCTTTTCAATGTCTGTTACACCTGACAGTATTTAAAATAATCTTTTCTATTATTATTATTAATAGTTTTCAGTTATTCTTTGGGTAACTATTCCTATCTTTTAGCCATTTATAAACTGAGGAATGGCTCTTTATCTTTTATGTGTGTGTATATATATATATATATATATATATATATATAACTTATCAGAAGAGTAGTTGAATATGGGGTATTTAGGTGTTCTGGGAAAATTAGCCCTTTTCAGAACTGCTTTCCTCTTTTGGTATCCACCTGCCACCCATCTTGTCTGGTCTGTGACTCTAAGAAGTGGCCATTTCAGGAGAGGGGATAAGCCAGGTTGAGGATAACTGAGGGACCTCAAATTCATCAAGCACATGAAAACTTTCCCCAAAGGAATGGGCAGATGAGAACAACTTGTTCCAATGGCCATGAAGGTAGCTGAAGCAGGTACTGGGAAGCACTTAGAGCTTGGTTAGACATAGATGATGCCAAGATCCATTGCTTCCTGGACCATTGCCAATCATCTTGCCATTGGACTCTGAAGACTCTGGGAGAGAGTGAAGTTGATGACTTTCCACAACTGCCTAACTTAAATCCAATTTATGCACAAGTCAAAAGACATCACCCTTATCATTTTGCCATTTTAGAAACCTATGATGTGCGAATTTAGAGATATCTCCACTCCAAATGTTTACATGGATTATTTGTTCCTGATGCATGGTACAGCTTTCCCAGCTCATACTGCTCTGATCAGCTAGTCAGCCACACTGTACCTTGACCACAACATTTTGTTTCAAGCATGGACAGCAATCAATTAGAATATATTAGCTACTCTGCTTGTACTAAACTGAGAACACAGGAATGGTTAGACTAGATGACCTTTTAAGTCCTTTCTGATTCTGTGTTGCTATATTTGTATGGACAACATTTGTGGCACAGTGAATAAAATGCCCAAGGTGGAGCCTGGAACATTCATCCTCCTGAATTTAAATTTGGCCTCAGACACTTCATAGCTGTGTGACCCTGGGCAAGTCACAACCCTTTTTGCCCCTGTTTCCTCTGCTGTAAAAACGAGCTGGAGAAAGAAATGGCAAACCACTCCAGCGTCTTTGGCAAGATAACCTAAAATGGGCTCAGAAACAGTCATTTATGACTGAAACAATTGAACAATTACAACATTTGCATATTGACTTCAGAGACCAGGAGTTTTTGCTGAATCCTTTCTTGAATTCCTCTCTTCTGAAAGTGTTTCCTCTTTTTCACTTCTTTTTCCATTTAAAGCTATTTACATATGTTGATATTGAAGAAATTAAGGGGATTGGAGCAAATGGTGGTGGCATTTGAGGAAATCACACTGGCTCCATCTTGTGATTCAATTCAGGAACTAACTTAGTTCTCTTTCTGTTCAATTATGATTCTAGTTCAATTTCTGTCTTGTGAGAAAATTTTATTCTGTTCTGGGAATTGTGAGAAAAAAAAGTTTATTGCATTGTTTGAATCTAGCCTTGCATGGCTTGAGAATTTGGAATACTTCTATCTGCTACTTAGAGACACTTAACCATGGACCTCAGATATGCTGACCAGAAATCCAATCAGATTTGAAGATTGATACAAGTAGTTTTCTCACAGTTCTACATCACAAGCAGCCTAAGTGTCTAAACTGAAACTAGTCTCCTACTGATTAATCAGTTCTTGTAACCACATTCCTTTGATCAAATACTAACACGTTTTCTGATTTCAGGGAATGGTACCTGTTCTTTTCTCTTCCCAACTTGGAAATCCGGAATATTTCCTCCAATTAGAAATTTGATTACCCAGGCAGCTAAGGTGGCTCAGTTGCTAGAGCACTGGCCCTGGAGTCAAGAGGACCTGAGTTCAGATCCAACCTCAGACATTTAATAATTATTACCTAGCTGTGTGAAAATCATTTAATCCCATTGCCTTGTAAAAACTAAAAAAAAAAAAAATCAGATTACCTAATATATCCAGTTAATTGTTTCCTTTTAATTAATTGGTCTTATTTGACTAATTGTTTTTAATGTATAAAAATTTTAATGTAAAAAAATTCTCCTTGTATTCAGGGTCCATCCCTGAGTTGCAAAAGGGGCCTGAACTCAATTTATTAGGCAATTGGCATGCACTACTTAATAAATTAATTGTGCTGAGTAGCTTAAACCTTTGTTTTCTCAATCATTTCATCTTTCATTCATCACAATATTTATTAAGATGTCATATATGGACAGCTGTCTATAGCATATTTTCACCTGGACATATCAGAAACTCAGGATGTCCAAGACTGAATCCATCAACTTTCTCTCCTTGGACTCAGTCACTGAAACTAAGAATCTGTCATCTTTGCCTCTTGTCTCCCCTTTATCTTTCACAATTATGCTGGAGCTAGGCAAATCCTCAATTTTCTCATCTATAAAACAATGGGGTTTGATCCCAGGTTTAGAGCTAGAAAGAATCTCAGGATCTTCTAGTTCAATTCCCCCTTTTAGCAGATGAGGGAAACAGAGTTCAGGAAAGTTCCCAGTAATAAGTATCAGAGATGGAATGCAAAACCCTATTCTCTGGGTCAGTAAGGGCTCTCCCCTTATGCAAACTGTTGATTCACAATGCATTTGAAAGCCATCCCTCTCCTTTCCACTGCATCCTAACTTCCCTTGTTTAGGTCCTTACCCTCCCCTTACTTGGAGTTAATAATAGATAGCTTCTTGCTTCCCCCCCTCTAATCCATACTTTATATGATTGCAAATGAAATCTTGCTAATGATCAGATCAAAAATCCTTAGTGGCTCCCCACTGCCTGAAAAATAAAGTGAAAATAATCTTAATTTGTTAAGCTCCACCCCCACCCTCTTACACTACAGCTGTAACCTACATTTTAAAGATGA
The DNA here is from genome assembly GCF_037893015.1 of Macrotis lagotis. NCBI lineage: Eukaryota > Metazoa > Chordata > Mammalia > Peramelemorphia > Peramelidae > Macrotis > Macrotis lagotis. Next base: position 131,632,228 of record NC_133659.1, on the reverse strand, counting down.
TCTCACTTTACTTTCTTTGCATATTCTACAGTTTAGTCATATGGTACTATTGACTGTCTCCTATCCTCTTGCATCTCTGTACCTTTATTCATGTTACCAATATGCCTCCCTCCCACACTCTTTTTTTTTCTTTTCTTTTATTTGGGGTCCGTCAAGGTTAAGTTACTTGTCCAGAATCACATAGTAAGTGTCTGAGTCCTCCTGATGCCATGGTTGATGCCCATCCCCATTCTCATCTGACTCTTGCTTCAAGACTCATCTTAGGTGAACCTTTTTCCATGAAGCTTTTCTAATTCATCCCAGCTGGACAAGATCTCTCTTGTTTCAAATTTCTCAGAGCAGTTTGTTTCTCTCTTTTGACACTTTCCACATTTTCCCCCACATTATAAAAATCTTACCTTCCCAAAAAGATTGTCAATTTCTTGATACTTCCACTTCATCTTTAATCTCAGAGATACAGAACTACCAAAATAAACAAAATGAATGCAATTTTTCTATTTCTTCCACATTCAGTATTCTTACATACTACACAAAAGGAATTGAAAAGAATTGGTTAAAAACTGTCAACAGAAAAATTAACAGGGGGATAATGCATCCTGATTCTACGAAAATCAATCAAGGTTTTAACAGCCCGATGTAGTGAATCAAATAACAGATTTGGAATCAATAAAACCTATATTCAAATCTCACCTTGACACGAGATATGTGATTCTGGGTGGGCAAGTCACAACTTTCAGATAATTTCACTATTTGTCAAAATTCATTTATTTTATTCTTTTAAAATTTCATTTATTTTTAATTTATGAAATGAAACAAGAATTTCCATAAAATAGAATTTTTTAAAAGATGATTGCACATGAAACTGTAAATCTAGTCCTTTTAAATATAAAATGACCATGTAAACATTTTTTCCTTTTTTTCTCCTTCCTTCTCCCCCATGATTACATTCCTACTGTGTGATACAAAACAATGGCAAAAAGCAGTCTAATGGGGGAGACAATAATGCATATGCTATATACAAACAAGATATATACAGAGAAATTGGAGATAACCACATGGGGCTAAATCAATTTGGGGATTAAATTAATTAAAGGATATCTGGAAAGGCTTCTAGTAGAGAGCAGGTTGCTATGAAGTTCGAATGATGTGTCTATGTAACCAAGATAAGACCAATTCCCACGGCCAGGGACAGGAACATACAAAGTAAACATAAATACTTGGGTTTTGCCCTCTTGAAACTTTCAGTCCAGAAAGGATAAGACCTCAACATATAACAACAAAAGTTTACTGATTGATCTAAATAACTGAATGTCCTTTCGAAAAGGACCAATGATATCACAGGGTGATGTCTTCCCTCTTGGGTGAATAGGATTTAAAGGGTCAGTGGTTTCAGAACTAATTGATAATCTGCTGAAAACAGTATGAAAGGGGCGGCTAGGTGGCGCAGTGGATAAAGCACCAGCCCTGGAGTCAGGAGTACCTGGGTTCAAATCCTGCCTCAGACACTTGATAATTACCTAGCCGTGTGGCCTTGGGCAAGCCTCTTAACCTCATTTGCCTTACAAAAAAAAAAAAAAACCTTAAAAAAACAGTATGAAAGTGTTCAGTCCATCTCTTCAGGATCATGTTCTTATCACTAATCAATCTGGCTCCATCAGTAGAGCATCATATCACCATAAAATTGAATTTCATCTGCCTTCTTACTGAGCCAAGAATTCTGTTTCTAAGCATCACTTGTACTTTGTTTTTGATAGAATTAAATGCTGCCTTCTTAGAAAAGGATGAACTATCCTACTGGTTAACCCTATGGAGTTCTCATTTTTCATTTAGCAGCTTCTTTATTTCCCCATCACTTTCAGCAAAACAGCCTTAATATTTGCAAGTGTTCTGATGCAGATGAGCACATGCAATGCTGAACAATAACAAATATCTGAAGGCTGTCCACTCCTTTTTTGCTCCACTGCTACCAGTACCATTTACCTCATATTTAAGTCAATCAAGTTCCAACTGAAGAAGAGGTTTTGAATTTCATTGGGTTCCTTTCATGTGGCAACCACCTGGTGCTAATTCTATTCCCCTGAGATTTACGAAGTGGGAGATCCATTGCTCAAACAAAAGCTGACTGAAATTTTCTCGGTTATATGGCAAGTAGAGGTCATCCCTAGGAGTTCAAGAATGCTTCCTTTGTCCATCTCTATAAAGGTAAAGGGATTCACAGAGCTCTCTCTTAGTCCCTGCTGGCAAGATTCTTGCCAGCAACCTAATAGCCTAATCCTCCACCTGGAAGGTCATCTACCTGAGAAGCAGCATAGCTTCAAAAAAAACCCAAGGAATGGTCAATGTGGTGTTTGCTGCCCTACAATTCCAGGAGAAATATCAGAAGAACAGAAGTCTGTACAATTCTGTGGATCTGACCAAGACCTTTGATATTATTAGTCACAAAGGTTTATGGAAAATTATCTCAAAATTTGGTTGCCAGGAGAAGTTCATCAGTACTGTATGTCAGGTTCATGTCAGCATGCTTGCCCGGGTTCTAGATAGTGGGTGTGCTCTCAAACTTTCCCAGTCACCAAAGGAGTGAAATAAGGCTGTATCCTTGCTCCCATGTTTGTTTTTTTAGCAAGATGTTTTCAGCCATATTATCAAATGCCTTCACTGAAGACGGTATCAAGGTCAGCTACTGCATTGATGGTAAATTCTTCAATTTGAAAAGGTTACAAGTCAAGACCAAAGTGGAGGGAATAATGGTGCATATTTTTCTGTTTGAAGAAGACTGCATTCCCATGTAGCCTCTGAAGCTGAGATGCATCAATCTATGAATTGATTCTCTGTTGCTTGTGCTTATTTTGGTCTAACAATTAACACTAAGGAAAACACTTGGTGTTCCATCAACCCAGCACCACACCATCTGAAGCATGAAGGGTTAAGTTGAGATTTTCCCTATCAGCCATCATGGTTCAAAGTGACTAGCACGTTCTGGGGCAGGGAGTGCTGGAGAACATTCCTAGTAAACATGTTTTGGGGTCCACACCTTTGGGCCTTGGCCCATCCCTGGATGTTTACCTCAAGACATCTGGAGAAAGTGATTGTACTCAGGATGTGAGGGTGTTTTGATTGAAACTCCCTGGTGTAAACCCTTGGACCTGTGCAACTTTTGTGTGAGCACTATAAAGATTTTACTTGGGAAAGTGGGCTTTGGAAATCCATCCCTTTGGAGAGGATGCTCTGCTAAAGAGACTTTCCCAATTGAGACCCTGAAGGGATCAGATTTCCAGGTTTGTAGGAGCCTCCTAGGTTGGGTAATTCTTTTCTATTCTTTATCTCTTATCTTTCTTTTCCTTTATCTTTGCTGATGTTTTTCCTTCATACAAGCATGAATTATAAGTATATTCATCATTAAATTCTCATTCAGGGGTGGCTAGGTGGCACAGTGGATAAAGCACCAGCCCTGGAGTCGGGAGTACCTGAGTTCAAACTCAGGTCTCAGATACTTAATAATTAAGTAGCTGCGTGGCCTCGGGCCACTTAATTCCATTTGCCTTGCAAAAAAAAAAATTTCTCATTCAAAGACTTAAGAGAGAGAGAGCATACCATTGTGGGACAGATTCGAGCTGACCAAATTAAAAGTTTGTGCAGCAGGTAACCCATTCTGTTACACCCTCAGTCACAGCAAATGGAAAAGCTGTGAATTCTGCGAATAAGCTCATTTACCTTGGTGGTGTACTTTCCAGGGAGGTACACAGATAATGAGGGTCACACACAGATTGCCAGGGTTCAGCCTTCGAGAGGCTCCAAAAGAAAAAGAGGGAGGGAAGAGGCTGACTACCAAACCCAAGGTCTCCAGAGCCGTGGGGTGACCTCGTTGCTGTACATGCCTGTGACTGCCCGGCGTGGCGTGGCAGGATGGCGCACGCTTATGAACCGGGCAGGGCCCAGGAGATGCGCCCACGGACTGCAGGAGGGCATCCCCAGCCCATGCCCCTGTCGCCTTACTCTGGTCCTGTCTGAGAGGCCGTAGGAACCAGGCTGCGGCTGGCGATGGGGAGACAGTGATCGGGCAGAGCCACTTCACCTTCTCTGCCCAGCAGCCCCCAAGGCGGGTGCAGAAGAGTGGGGCACCCCGGCTCCCCGGCCCGCTCTCCACCTGGCCCCGGGCCGGGCCGGGCCGGCCGGGGCTCTCCCGCCCAGGGGCCGCCTCCCCCTCCCCGCAGGGGCCGCCTCCCGCGCCGGCGCAGACGTGAGCAGTCTATCCCCGAGGCGCGGAGCGCAGCGCAGCGGCGGGCGCGGCGCGGCGCTCTCGGCGCTCGTCCCCGGAGCCGCGGCCTGGGCCCCCTCGGTGGGCGGGAGCGACGCGGGGCGCGCGGGAGCGGAGGCGCGGCGGCACGCGGCGTGGGGGCACTAGCGGCTCGGCGCTGCCCGCGGCCCGAGAGCAGACCGGAGGCGGCGGGATGGCGGAGGCGGCGGACAAGCCCTACCGGGCCGAGTACGCCAAGAGCGGGCGCGCCTCCTGCAAGAAGTGCGGCGAGAACATCGCCAAGGACTCGCTGCGCCTGGCCATCATGGTGCAGGTAGGGCCGGGCCCCGCCGGCCGCCCCGCCCCACCCCCACCCCCACCCCGGGTTTCGCGCGCTGCCCCGCGGCCGGGGGGAGGGGCGGCTTTGTGCCCTTGGGTGGGCCGGGAACGAGGCTGGGGCCCCCCTGCCCGCGGGGGGCGCCTAAACTTGAACGAGACCCTGTAAAAGACAAACCGCAGCGACTCCAGGGCCAGGCCCGAGGCCAGGCCGGACCCGCCTCCCCGCCCGCCGGGGCCGTTACGCCGGGGCCGCCCCCGCGTGGCCTGGATCCTGCGGTTTGTGAAGCGCCCCTCGGGTCCCCGCGCCCCGGAGACCAGAAGGAAGCAGCGGGGCCCTGGGGTGGCCAGCGGGCTGAGGGATGAGGCCCCGCGCACGTTAGGGAAACGGTGAAAATAGGTAAAAAGGAGGAGGCGGACCGGAGGAGAGCCTCGGTGGCTGCTGCGCTCGCAAGCGGCCGGGCCAGCGCCTCCTACTTGCAGCCCGCATCTCCCCGCGCGCAGGGCCCCCGGACGCTCGCTTTGCCCGTCCAACTCTGGGCAGTGTTGAAGCGGACAGAGGGGTCTGCTGCCGGGAACGTTCGTGTTGCTGAGGCTCTGACATGTTCGCGGCAGCCCTGTTTGTGGTGGCGAAGAACTGGAGATCAAGTGAATGTCCTTCAGTTGGGGAACGGCCTAGCGAGCCGTGGTACATGTATGTCATGGAACACTAGTGTTGTGTCAGAAACCAGGAGGGAGGGCAATTCAGGGAAGCCCGGAGGGATTTGTATGAACTGATGCTGAGTGAGGTGAGCAGAACCAGAAAAACACTGTGCACCCTAGCAGCAACATGGGGGTCATGATCCACCTTGATGGACTTGCTCCTCCATCAGTGCAATAATCAGGGACAGTTGGAGGCTTTCTGCGATGCAGAATATCATCCGTATCCAGATAAAGAACCGTGGAGTTTGAACAAAGTCCAAGGATGATTCCCTTTAATTTAGGGGGAAAAAAACAGATATCTTATTGTCTGATCTTGTTATCTCTTAGACTTCTTGTCTCTTCTTTAAGGATAGGATTTCTCTCTCATCACACTCAGTTTGGACCAATGTACAACGGGGAAGCAAAGTAAATGACAAATTGCTTTCTGTGGGAGGAGTTGGGGAGGGAAGTAAGATCAAGGGAAAATTTGTAAAACTCAAAGTAAATAAAATATTTAATAACAGCAAAAAAAAAACCCTAGCTCTGTATCACTGGCAAGTCACTTGTTCAACACAGTTTGCCTTTATTATCTTATCTCTGAAACAAGTGGAGAAGGAAATGGCAAATCACTAAAGTATCTTTGCCAAGAAAATCCAAAATGGGGGTCTCCAAGGACGAGACTGAAAAGATGACTAAGAAGCACAACTGCAAAAGTGTGCTGAGAGAGATTGGAATGCTAATTAAACAAACTATTAATGTACATCTCCTAACCCTAGTGCTCATGAGCTTTCTCTCTCTCTCTCTCTCTCTCTCTCTCTGATCTCTTGCCCAGCCATTTGAATCCAACCTTTCTACTTTTTCCTTGGAGCCATCTTCTAACACCAATCCTGATTCATTTACTCTAGAAAATGATGCATCATCACTTAGAACCTAAAATAGACAACACTGTATGCTAATTGGTTCATGTGTCTTAGCTTTGCCTCTTAATTAAACTGTTTGGTGGAATCTTTTAATGGTATTGTAGGCAAAGTTCTGGTTTCATTTAGGAGACCAGGATTCAAACTCATCTCTGTGTGGCTCAAAAGCAAGCTACTTAAGTGTGAAAAAAAGAAAGGCTTGAACTGGTAGGTCTCTGGGGTCCCTTCGTATTCTACTTCTAGAATCCTTGAAATCATTGATGAAACCTGGAGAGAACCTCAGAGGAAATATTAGTGCCAAATAGATTCTTGTTCCAGGTTATATTCTGTCACTACCTTTGTGGCCTTAGCCAATTCTAGATCTCAGTTTTGTTCTCTTGGGAAAAAAAGATGGTGAATTTTAAATAGATGGTTTCTAAGGACCTTTCTAGAGCTAAGTTTCCATGATCCTAGGAAATCCTAGTACTACTAATATTAAAAAAAGAAATATGTACAAGTGGGAAATCTTTCTGAAGAATACTGGACAAAAAATAACCAGGAAACAGGCAGAAAATTAATGTTAATGGGATGAAGAGTTTTAGAAGGTATAAAGATAGGAAAATCAAAGAGCTGATAGAGGTTATGGAATTCAACATTTTAATTTTACAAATAACAAAGCTGAGATCAACAGAAGTTGTGACTTGCTCACATTCATACAACCAATAAATTTCTTGAGTCAGGAATTTGACTTCCTGGCCTTCTCAGTTCCTTTGTACTCCAACCACTACAGGATGCTGTAAAGCTCACTCAGTTACATGTACCATCTGATGCATTGTAGGACTATCTTAATGGTCATCTTATCCAGCCCTCTCATTTTACAGCTGAGGAAATTAAAATAAGAAAACTTAAAAACTTTGCCCAAGATCATAGGCATTCCTCTGACCCTAGATCTGATAATGACGATCCTTCCCCGGGTGCCAGTCAGAAAATTTTTGCGATGTGTAACAGCTGTAGATCTCCACCTCCATATCTCTTCAAGACATGCTTTTAATCACTATCACTTTGTTATTTTCACTTTTGATTGTTTTTAGAGTGTAGTTATTACTAGTCATAGTTATGGTTTATATTGTTTTCTTGGCTCTACTTTCTTCACTCTGCAACAATTCACATGTATTTTTCTGTGCTTCTTTTGTTAGTCATATTTATCATTTAACTGCAGGGTTATATTCCATTACATTCATGTACCACAGTTTATTATATTCGTTTACCATATTCCTCCAGTTGATGGGTATTCACTGTTTCCAATTCTTTGCTATCACATAAAGCGCTACTACAAATATTTTGGTGTATATATGGGGACTTTTTTTTTCTTATTGCTTCCTTGTGGTATAATCTCAGTATCAGAGTCTCTGATTTAAGTAGTACAAAGCATTTTAATTTTACCCACTTGGATGATTCCAGATTGCTTTTCAAAATGACCCTACTGTTTCACTGCCCCACCAACAATGTTAGTGTGCCTGTCTATCCACTACCTCTCCGACATTGACTAATGTTGTTTTTGTCATCTTTTCAAATTCTTGGATGTGAGGTTATTTTACTTTGTATTTCTTTTATTATATAAAATATTCTTTTATCTGGATTGGGATTATTTTGCAATTCTTCTTTTGAGAATTGTTTGTTCATATCCTTTGACCTCTTATGTATTAGAGAATGACTGTCAATATATTTATTAATAGTCTATATACCTTGGGATACCAAATTCTAATCACAAGAATTTGATAATAAGATTTCTTCCCATTTGAAGACATCCCTTATCCTAAATTCATTAAAGTTGGTGCAAAAGCTCTTTAGTTTCAAGTAATCAAAGTTATTTATCTTATGTAAGGGACCTCATATTTATTAAATGTCTGTAATCTTTTGTACCAGTGACTCTTCCTAAGATTTAGAATTGCCTATATGGATTGCTGATTTTGTTGCCCTATTTGGGGTCTCTTTCCTTCTCCAGCTTAATTTTAAAATGTGGACCACACATAGGATTAAGTGACTTGCCCTGGGTCTGAGTATTTGTAATTAGAGTTGAACTCTGAAAGATGAGTCTTCCTGACTCCAGGCCCTATATTCTATCCACTGTAATGTCAAGCTGCCCCCTTTTCCATGTGCAAAATTTAGAAAATTATGAATGCTTAAGAAATACTGGCAAAAGAAATCATTCTAAAAATGGTCACAGAAAGCCTTTGGGATAAGTATTTTTTAATTGGAATGTCTGCTCTGAGTAGGAAAGACACTTGGGGGGGGGGGTGTTACTCTATGCTTTTGTGGAGACTTAAAATTCAGTTTTTTGGACCTGGGTATTTGGGTCTGTCTGTGAGTCTAAAGTCTAAAGAAAAGAACATTTCACATTCAGCTCTCGGCCTCTGATGGCTTGTTTTACATTTGTATGGAGCTTTGTTCTGAAACTGGCCTTCTGCCACCTGATTCTGAGGTTGCAATCTTTACCTAAAGGCTGTAGGGAAGGGATCACCAATTTAAGATCTCTCTCATCCAAGGTCTGGGGTGGGAAAAGATAAAATGAATCCATTTATTGCCTTCTTTGAATTTCATTCTTTTTTGTTTTCCCTTTATATACTGTATTTAAAGTCTGATTTTCCTGCTTAAATCTTTGCTTTAATTGAGGGCAATTTTCATTTCACCAAGGAAGTTGCTTCTGCTGGTCTGTACTCCATTTAGAAAACAAAAGCTGAGTGGTTCTGGTTCCCCAGATGGCTGCAGTCTATTGAATCTTCCTGTAATTGTGACAAGGCAGGCTTTCCACTAAGTGATCTGTTCCACTTAGTCAGTCAATAAATATTTAGTGAGTTCAGGACCAGCATTGTGATCTACCATTGTGCATGAGGTAACTGAGGCAGTTAGAGTTTAAATGATTTGCATGATGACATCCCCAGGACCTAAATTAAGACTCACCATCCCCAAGTTTCCATTTGGTTGCTTTGCCACTGAACCATATACATAGTGTTTTGCATGAGATTAGTTTTCAGAATGGTGTTTGGGGATCAAGGAAGGAACTTGTGCGAGAAACTCATAGTGGGAGCTTCTTTAGGGACTTTCTTTTGAAAGAAACAGGGTTGTGTGATTGCAGTAGAGCAGAAAAATAAGCTCATGTTTGAGTTCTTAAGCTCAGAAGTTTAGATTGGGCAGGCATCTTTGTGACCATTGTCTTCTCAAAATCAGGTGACAAATTTGCATGTAAATGCATCAGTCCATTTTTAGAAATTGCATCTTGTCTATGTATGTGCTCAGAAATCCATTTGTGCAAAAGTCTAGTTTAGGAACTACACTAAAGACTTTTGGAATACCCTGTACTGAGAGCAATACATTCCTTTTTTCCTTTTCTCCCCCCTATTCCCTTGTAAATACCTCAGCTTGAAATATCTGTTGAGATGCCAGTGGAAGAACTTTAAAAGTTCATTGTCCTATAAATCTTAAGTGAATTTGGGATTCCTTGCTTTTTCTTCAAGGTTCCTTTTTCTCTTTTAAATTTGTAATGGTAAATACATCAAACTAGAAGCATTTTTGTCTTTCCAAGACAAAATAGTTTGTTTTAATTAATGGGAAATGAAATTTTAAAAAATTTGTTTGAACATTTTCAAATTGAGAAAACTAGAGACATTGACTGAGTTCTGGAAAAATCACAGACTTTCTTAGTTTGCCACCATGACTTTAGGCAAACCACTTAACCTTCTGAGATCACAGATTTTTCATCTCAAATGCCACTTCTCTTCTAACCCTACATGACCTCTAAGGGCCCTTCCAGCTCTTAATATTTAGTTCATCCACATTTCCATTTTAGAGATGAAGAAACTTGGGTTTGGAAGAGAGGAATGGATTTTCTCTTTACACACATCTTAGTGAGAGAATTAGTCCAAACCCCAGATTTTTAGATATGAACTTAAGACTATATAAACTGTTTTGTGTATTTTTAAATATCTTCCAAAATCTCTTCAGTCTGGGTACTTCTACAAATACTAAATGCTGCTTCGGTCATGTTTATATTCAGTACTAGCATGTTTTTCAATGTTATATAAACCCATGCTGTGGGGGCCATATGAGTGAAAGAGGAAGACATTTGAAAGGGGTAGAATGAGGGATAGGCAGAGACTAAGCTCTTTTTGTAGACTATATTTAGAATTTGAATATGATGATCAATTAGAGCTAGTTTTATTCCTGCTCTTAAATTTACTTACTTATTTGTTTGTTTGTTTATTTATGGTTTTCACAAGGCAATGGGGTTAAGTGGCTTGCCCAAGGCCATACAGCTAGGTAATTATTAAGTATCTGAGGCCAGATTTGAACTCAGGTACTCCTGACTCCAAGGCTGGTGCTCTATCTGCTGCGCCACCTAGCCACCCCTCCTCTTAATTTTTAAATACTCCTTGCTCTTTGTGTACAACTCTCATTTTTTAGTGTCCCATTCTTTTCCTGAGCTTTGATAGAAATTTACTAAATATTGAGAAAATTAACATGGCTGTTTCTGACCAGCATGTTTTCCTGCCTTGCTTGCCATCTTTAACTTCCATTATGAATTCTTAACTACAAAAGCATTTGTAGGTACCTGGCTGAGCTTGCTATCATTTTTAATCCCTGGGTGAACCAATGCTTATTTTCCAGTCTACTACAAATGAGTTCTGTTACATATGAATGGCATACACTGGATCAGATCAGCGTAGTGTAATGGAAAAGTGTGCTGGTCCAGAGATCTGGGATTCAAATCCTAAGTGTGTCTGGGTAACCTTAGGTTCCTTACCTTTAAAATAGTGGAGTTGGTTGAAACAACTTCTTAGTTCGCTTCCAACCTTACATCTTTGATCAGTGTCTCCACATATAGCTACGAGGATCAATGTTAATATGAGTTAGTATGACAAGTCTCTAAAATGAGTACCTTTTTCTCTTCTCTAGTTACCAGCATTAAAAAGGAATTGTTGTTCAGATTGAATAATCTGAGAGAAGTGGTCAGCTCTCAAATTAGCTTCAGGAAGTAAAATTCTTACTAGGGGTTCAAGGAACTTTCTTACTTCTATGAGAAAAAAATGAATATAAAATTTTTTCCCATTTTAATAATGCAAGTACAGAATATTTAATATGTTGTTTAGTTTCTTAAGGTGTTTAGATGCTCCCTACTCAGTGCAGAACTGAAATCCAGATTGCAAGGTATCTTTGAATAGATTTCAGAGTTAGTGAACTTGTATGGTGAGGAGAGATTATATTTATCTCTATATATTTGATTTTCCTTATAATCTTATATGTACTCAGTTGAGCTATAATATGATGGATGCATTCTTAAAAATCATAATAAAAACCATGGAGTTCATGGGGGGGGTAAATACTCAAAAATATCAGTGATACCTTAAAAAAAAGATAATCTAATAAAAAATGGTATCACAGTTTTACACAAGTCAAATAGTTAAGAGATCCGTAAATACTAGAATAGTAATGTCTCCAGTCTTGGTTTGTAGCTAGGCATACACTCCTGTTTCTCTAGAGTATAGACAGACAAAGTGAAGGCTACTGAAACTCCTGCATGGGGTACCATGCAGGAGACTGAGGAAAAACCTGAAGTTTGTGGAAGTAGATGTCGAGGTTGTATCTTTTGACTTACTGGGAAGTGGAACAGTTTTCTGTGTTTTCACCTATGAAATTTCACACAGGCAAGTGCAAAATCTGTATTATACTTAAAATACTCTCTAATCTATCATCTGAATATATTTGGAACATAGCTGCACTTTAAAAACAAGTATCCTAGAAGAACTGATTATATTTTACTTTACACATTTTAAAACCATTCTAAGGGATCCTTAAGTTTTTTTATACTGCCAATGGAGTCCATGACACAAAACGGCATTAAGAACTCTTGATCTCGACATTATATGAAATCCATATTCTTGTGTTAATCATGCATCTGTCTTCTTGTAATTCTGCTTTCTTCTTAGTCACCCATGTTTGACGGGAAGGTCCCAAACTGGCATCACTACGCCTGCTTCTGGAAACGTGGGCTCGTCATTTCTCAGGCTGAGCTTGAAGTAGATGGATTCTTGGAGCTGCGATGGGATGACCAACAGAAAATTAAGAAGACCATTGAGGCCGGAGGACTGACAGGAGGTCTGTGGAAATGATAATGCTGTTATTGTCACTCTAGGGTTCCTTGGGTGCTTCCACTCTGGCCTTAGATTCTTTGTTGAAGAGAAAGTGGAGTAGCTAGAACCAGGAAAACATGAGGATCAAAATTTAGGAGACTCTGGGTGGGCACTTAATAGGTATAACGTGCTGCAAAAGTAAAATGATGTCTGTCTGCCTCAAGGAATTTGCACAACTTGCTGGGGTGCATCCTGTATATAGATAATTAGATACAAGGGTCATTTGAGGAGACTTGGAGGTACCACTTGGGACTCTACTTTGTCACTACTCTCCAGAGTGGTAGTAGTGGTGTTAACAGAAACACCTTCATAGAAGAGGAATGGACTGTCCCTCATGAGTGAATTCCTCCCCTACCTCCCATTGAAGCTTATATCTTTGTAAGTGCCAAAATTTTTTACATTTTAATTGCTTCTCAAGGAAGTCTTTTCTAAAATGATTTATCCGTTTTCTTGCCTTTTTTCAACTGAAGATATTGTATTTAATTTGGCCTTTTCTTGATGACTTAAGGTCCTCGCCTTAAGGTAAATGTTTGTAATGGTATGTGTGTACTATGTTTTGACCAGCAGCATCCCCAGAGCTTAATGATAGGCATTGGACACTTGACATCTCAATGAATTAGTTTCAAATCACTTTCTGCCTTCTTGGGTGTGACTTTTACAGATTTTCTTCTTTTTCCTCCTTTGCTGTCAGATAGGACTTTTGCATTGGCAGTGTCCAAAAGAATATGTCTCGTTATTCATGTTAGTCCATTAGCCCTCTGTTAGGATTCTTCATTGTTGGTCCTCTGGAGTTGGTTGATTAGTACCTTGATCAGAGTTATTATGTCTTCCAAAAGTGTTCATTTTGCAGTGTTATAGTATAAGTTCTGTTTCTGCTCATTTCACTTTTATCAGTTCATACATATCTTTGTAGGTTTCTCTTTCATCATTTCTTGCAACACACCTTTACATTCCCATAGTAAAAATTAATAACAGTTTATTAATAACTACCTCATTTTATTTTCACAACAATCCTGGGAGATGGGGCTATTATTATGCCCATTTTATAGGTGAGGAAACTGAGGCATAGAAGGGTTAGAGGATTTGCTTAGGGGTCTCACAACTAGTAAGTATCCATGGCAGGATTCAAACTCCTCTTTTAGGTTTTTGCAAGGCAGATGGGGTTAAGTGGCTTGCCCAAGGCCACACAGCTAGGTAATTATTAAGTGTCTGAGATCGGATTTGAACCCAGGGACTCCAGGGAAGGTGCTTTATCCACTGCGCCACCTAGCTGCCCCCTCCTCTATCTTTCTGACTCCAAAGTCAAGTTACCCTATAATTTGTTTAGCTATTCCCATGTTTTTGGACACTTTACTCTCTTCTCCATTACTAGGTATTTTTTTTTCCTCCCTCCAAGTTCTAGTTTCTTGTCACAATAAAAAGAACTACCATAAATATTTTTGTACATAAGTATCCTTTTTCTCCTGGATCCAGTCCGGGAGTAATAGCACTAGAATGCAGGGTCCCACAACTTTTTGGTCAAGAAGGACTTCTTGAAGTTGTCCATGCATCTGATTCACAGCCCTACCCACTTTTCTAAGTCCGCTTATTCTAGAAGCTTCTTGAACCTTAAACACAACTATAAGTCTCTAAGGCAGAATTGGAACTCAGGGCTTCCTAAGTTGAAGTCCAGCATTCTCTCTGTGAAGCTGTTAAGATGGGCATTGTTCTGTGTTTTTTGCCTAGGCAAAGGTGGGAGTCAAGATGGAGGTGGCAAGGGAGAAAAAACCCTCATCAACTTTGCAGTCGAGTATGCCAAATCCAATAGGAGTGCTTGCAAGGGCTGTCAGCAGAAAATAGAAAAGGTAAGAGTGGTGGCAGCCAGGTGGCGAGGGAGGTGTAATTTGGCCAGAATGGACCCCATTAGCCCAACAGAACCTCCCTTGTGCAGTTGTTGGGAGGGACAAAAGAGACAAGATTTATGTAGAGGCCTTTGTCAAACTCTAAGCTCTCTATAAGGGCAGCTGTTCTTGTCCCCATTTTAAGGTAAGGACGCTGAGGCTCCAAAATATTGACAGCTAGTCAGTGTCAGATATTCTGACTGACTCACAAGTTTAATGCCCTTCCCAGGACTTGGACATCTAGGCCTGTGGAGGGAGAGTGCTCAGTGATTGAAATTGGATGGGTAGATTCCAGACTTGGTTTCAGGATGCCCTGCATCCCAAACTGATCCAATGATGGTACATTGGGCTTTAGAAGATCCAGCTGGATGCTGAGCAGAGGGAGGAGCAGGCCTCCCTCATGATGGGGCAGCTAGAATGTCTTCAGCTGAACGTCATCCTATGGACGGTCAGTAAGGATGCAGGAGAATTTAGGGGATAGTTGGGTGGGTGGGAGGAGAATCTGTCTGTCAAAAGAGGGATCCATGGCATTTCAGGCCAGGATCCTCTGATCCCAGCAACCTGAGTTCAAATCTTAATTTTTGTTGCTTAGTACTAATGTGCTTTGTGGCAAGTCACTTATGTCTTTGACCCTCAGCTTCCTTGGCTGTTTTATTTAGCTTATTCATGAAGAATAAGAAATGATTAAGGGTTTTTTTTTTCCTTGAAACCATCAAGAAGGAGCTCACTGAGTGAAACATGTAATGTCTTGATTATGAATGGGGGAGTGGAATACAAGGGCAGTGGGAGGCTCAGGGGTAGAGTCAAAGGACCTGAATTCAAATCCCACCACTTCACTTTTATCTGCTTCGATTTCCTTGTTAAGTGGGAATAATAAGAGTATTTCCCTCTGAGGGTGGTTGTGAAGATCAAATGAGGTAATATTTATAATGTGCTTTGAAAACATTTACAGTACCACATAAATATCGATGATGATGATATTGTTTTCCATCCTGAGATTTTGTCTAAGTGAATCTAAAAGAGACCTGAACTTAGAATTGATTAACTTCGGGTTATAGTTTTCCTATTCCCTGGCCATATAATAGTAGAAAACTTAGTTAACCAGAGGATCAAATTAATTGTAGAAAAAGTGCTCTGTAAATCTTCAAAGTGCTCAATATATATGTGAACTATCACTGTTAAATTTGCAAGCCCGAGTTTCCTTATTTTTAGGTTGTGGGGGGGGGGGTTGCAAGACAATGGGGGTTAAGTGGCTTGCCCAAGGCCACACAGCTAGGTAATTATTAAATGTCTGAGGCCAGATATGAACTCAGGTACTCCTGACTCCAGGGCCTGCGCTCCATCCACTGTGCCACCTAGCCACCCCATCTCCTTATTTTTAAAATGTGGTTTGTATTATTTAAACCTACTAGGTCTTTTATGAGGGAAGTGCATTCATTGTAAATGTAGGATGCTATAGAAATGTGAAGTTTAGTTAACCTAGGGCAGCGATGGGGAGCCTCTGGTACGTATTGGTGTGGCACTGCCAAGGCAACTGCAGGTGGTAGTTTAAATTCAATAAATCTAGCTGGAATGAATTAATTAAACGTTTGACCAAATGTACCTCGCAAATGATGTTATAAATATCCAAATGACCCTTGGCAGAAAACAATTCCCAACTCCCTTTTAGAGACTTCTCAGAACTGAAGACATTTTGCATATTAAAGCACATGATCAAGATTAGAATTGGGTATTAAACTTTTCTGTTCTCAGTTCCAAATGTCTACCACTCCATCTTCTTGGCTCCCAATAAATAATTGTCTCTTATAGATTGAGAAAGCCAAGGCAGGCAGAACCTTTCTTTGGTTTATGGAAATGTTGGGCTTTTCTCTTCAGGCAGAAGGAGATGATTGAAACTTCTTGAGATGGTTTTATCTTCCTCCTCCCCATTACAAAAGTTCCTTCTACTCCATCCCATTTAAAAAAGACAAACAACACCATAGTCAGGCAAACAAATTTCCCCTTTATTCATTTCCAGACTTGTATGTCTCATTCTGCATCTTGAGTCCATCTCTGGCAGGAGCGGGGTAGCATTCTTCACCAACCTCATCATTAATCTGTTGCTATGTGTTTGGTATTCCCCTTGTGATGAATCACTAATTTGAACTGGGAAAATAGGTGTAAAAAAGAAAATATTTATTAAATGAAGTTACAACACAAAAGAAAGTAATAGAAAAAATTAAAAGAGATTAAAGAATAGCTACGTGGATTGCTAATTAATCTTGCCAGGCCAGCTGCCTGGAAGTCAAAAGAGAGAGGAGAGGGCAGGCAGCTGTGGGCTTGATTTAACCAGGCCACATGGTGGGGCCCATGGTGCTCCACATGGATTAAGAACGAGTCATAATAAGCCCCATCCTTCTGGATAGGAGGTTGGAAGAAGCAAGAGAGCTCAAAGGGGCAGTGATTCCTGTTATATACCCCTCTATGGTAGGTGGTGCTTGGGGAGTGCTCTTACATCTTGGAGCATCTTGGAGGAATGTAGTTTGCATATCTGTAGTTCTGAAAAGGGAAGTTCTTTATGGTGCGAGAAAGACAGGGGTGGGTGTTCATGAGTGGGGGAAGATAGATTTTACAACATAGTTGTTTCCAAGGCTTGAGCAGTTTCTCACAGTATGCCCACTAGTGTATCTCAAGTCCAGATTTGATTGTTTCAAATCTGGGGGATTGTTAACTTTTTGGGGTATAGAACCAGAGTTCTGTGATGAGAACAAGTTTTACAGTCTTCCATTCCCTTCACTTAAGGTGCCAGAGAGTATTGGGATTGTCAGGATGATTGATAACTTTAATTTGCACTGAATCTCTTCACTTTGAAGTCAGAATCTGCTGGGAAAGTGGTAATTCTGAGAAATTATTGGTATAATCTTTGCACATATATTGATTAATATGAAAATCACAAATCTCTTTACAGAACATCTAAAGCACTTTGATTAATTCTAAAATGTATATAAATATTGTATTCATTATTTTTCTGAAATTAAGTGCCCTCCAAGAATATTAAGATAGTCTGTGTTCCCAGGGCTCACTGCAGTGAACTCTGTGTGTGTCAGTCCTGGTACTTAAGACCAGGTACATGTTGACCTTTCAGACCTTCAGCCTTGTCACCTCTAAGATGACAATAATACCTGTCACACCCAGCTGGGTAGTTGTGATACTCAAATTGGTTAAGCACTTCATCATCTTTGAGATCTAGATAAATGTTAGCTATTAGCATTAAACCCTAGGGAAACAGAGAAGTTGACCTCCACATTGGATCACCTGGGTTCAAGTGCTACCTCTGAGAGACACTTACTGGTTGACCTAAGAACTCTCTACATTTAAATATATCAGAACAGGTGCCTGTCTGCTTCACTGGGCAGATTTTATTCTCCAAAGGTTCCTTAATACAGTTAAAATCATGAAACTAGTCCAGAAAATTATGAAAGTACCCTGGGGGGGGTTATCTTTACATTTCACCCTATGTCATGATCACCTTTTACAAACCCTGATTCATTTTTAGTGTGTCCATAAAGCCAGAGGACTCATAGGTGACCTCTTAGAACAGAAACCTTCAAGTAACTTCTAGGTGTGTGCTGCTTAGATGACCTTAAGGTGTTTTCTGGACTTAGATGAGCTTGATGCCAATATTTTGGAAACTTGTTTCTCATTAATATCTTTTTCTTAAACTAAGTACTAAGTCCATGGAATAAATTCCATAACCATAAATATTGCAAGACCATTTGTATTCTGTTGAATAATACTGTGAGGGATACAACTCAATGAAGTAGAAAGAACTCTGAATTTGGAGATGGGACTGGCTCTTCCATATACTTGAGTAATAAGACCTCATTTTTCTTTTTTTAGTTTTTAGTTTTTGCAAGGCAAATGGGGTTAAGTGTCTTGCCTAGGGCCCACACAGCTAGGTAATTAAGTGTCTGAGGTCGGATTTGAACTCAGGTACCCCTTGACTCCAGGGCCTGTGCTCTATCCACTGCACCACCTAGCCGCCCCACCTCATTTTTCTTAATCTGATTTAGAGCAGTGGTATCAAACTCAAATAGAAACATCCTTGCCAACAGGGTTCTCTTTCTCTCTATATGTACGTGTGTGTGTGTGTGTGTATATGCACACACACACACATACACACACACACACACTTATTTTCATGCTTAAAAAATAGCCTAATTAATACTTTATATGTGCTTTTTTCTTGCAAATAAAGCATGCTGTATATGACTTTCTCTAAGATTTCCAATCCACTGTTATTAACAAATCACAACCTTCTTTATAAGATGACAAATTTCTCCTAAGGCAAGGAGTCAAACAGTTTTAAAAGTACAGTGCTATAGTTTTTCATGGTGTGTGCTATCTGTGAGATTTTTACTTATTTTGTTAAATATTTTCTAATTAAGTTTGGGCAGCCTGGAGAGTATTGTAACTACAGTCAAGTTTGGCCTTTCTGGTTTAAATGATAGTCAAGGTCCTTTTCCAGCCCTGAACCTGAATCTTGAGTCCATTTACCCTGAGAGTTATTAGGGAAGAAATGAGATTCATTGAATTTAGAAGTTGTTTTTCCTTACTGTCTCCTGGCAGTCTCGGGAGGGGGGGGCATCATTTGGGTCCCCTGTAAGGTTGTTTTTCCAAGTTATGTCTGTCTCCCACTTCTGGTCTTCATTCACAGGGTCAAGTTCGGTTGTCCAAGAAAATGATTGATCCAGAGAAGCCACAACTGGGTATGATTGACCGCTGGTACCACCCAGCTTGCTTTGTCAAATGCCGGGAAGAGCTGGGATTCCTGCCTCAGTACAGTGCTAGCCAGTTCAAAGGATTTGGTATCCTGCAACCAGAAGACAAGGAGACCCTCAAGAAACAGCTCCCTGCAGTCAAGACCGAAGGGTGGGTGAGGGAAGGGCTTTGGGGAACCCTGGACACTGCATCAGCCTGGGCTTTTGTAGTTGGGGAGGTTGCCTGAGTTTGTAGAGACCAGTGATAGTAGCTGAGACCTGGCTCAGAAGTCCGAAAGTCAGAAGCAGAGCCAGGGAAAATGAAGCTGTGCAAAGCATATTGGAAAGTGTTTCTTCTCCCTTTTTCCACATCTTGTTTAATAGGTATTCTTTACTTAAGGAACTTTCAGCAATCAACCAATTGACTGATAAACATTTAATTCATTGATTCTTATGTGCCAGGCCCTGTGTTAGGCCTGAAGAGGTTCAAGAGACAGGCTTAGATTAGGAAGGACATTAAATACTATGCAAATGAGTTGGTGCTTGATCCAGAGGTTGTTGAAATCACAGGGTTTTATTAAGCATGATAGTGACAAATCACTTGGGTGGCATTGGTGAGAAGGAGGACCAGTCAGGACATTGTGGCAGGAGCCAGCAAGAAGTGATGAAGGCATGGATTTGGGCTGGAGATCATGTAAGCAGGGAGAAAAGGGTTCACATGAGACTTGTCTTTGAAAGAGTAGTGTCAAGATGTGGTAAGATGAGGAAGAGTGAGTATCTGAAGGTGACTCTGAGACTGTTAACTTGGGTAACTGGAAGGATGATAGTATGTACCCTTTACAAAAATAAGGAGATTCAGAAGAAGGTGACATTTTTGCAAAACCAGAGCCATTTCATTCACTAATTTTTTATTTTTATTTTGAACACTTCTTATGGACAAGTTGTGCCAGCCAGCCACTTCTTATACAGATAGAGATAGCCAATCATAGACTCAGCTGTCAAGTAACTTAATCCATAATAGGGAGAGAAGACATAGGTGCAGAGAACTGAAACAAGGCAGGGTGGTAAACATACTTGCTGATTTTTCAGTCTAAACTGATAAGAGTGTCAACAGTTTCCTTGTCAGAACAAGGAAGATACCCAACTGTGCTTTAATATTGTGCCAGTACAATATTATTATAGAGTATTGTAAATTATCTCTGTCCTTGTTTCTACCTGCTTGATTCAACAGAGTACACCCCCATCTAGGAGATAATACCTGGATTCTGGCCTCAGTTTCACTATTGGCCAACTATCATTCTCCCTCCTCCCATTTCCATGAATGTCATCAAAAAAGGAAGCTTCTATTTACTACTGAATTTAAAGGACAAAACTGACTTCCTAAGTTGTATGTAGTGTATACTGTACACTGATGAAATTTGTGTATCATAAAATCAGACACATAAATCTTTATCTCCGGGCATCATCACTTCTTAGAAAAGAGGGGTTTTTTTAAACATCTTTTGTAAAATAGCATAAATATAGAATTGATATATGTTTTTGGCCTCTGTGATTCCTGTTGTGTTCAGAGATTATACTGCTGGTGTCACTTCAGAATGTTGAAAGCCAGATTGGTGTTATTCCCATCCCTCACCTTCCATGTGTGTTTTGCACAGTGTCATAGATCTAAATCTGGAAAGAAACTTAATAATCCTTTACTTCCACCCATTTTGTGGATGAGGAACCTGAACCTAAGAGATGAGGAATAATTGGCTTCTGGTCACATAGCAGTAAATGACAGCTAGGATTTGAACACTTACAGCACTGTAGCACCTATCCTTTGCTCCTTCTGGGGTGGCATTTGCAGCTTCTGACTCTTTGGCCCTGTGGTCATGTGGATAGGGTGAAAGGACCCTGACTCTTGGCCCTTCCTTTTCTCTGTAGATGGTCTGGGGGTCAATCCTAACTCCCTCTGTGCCAAGAACCACATGGTGTTTTCACCAAACTTAACCAGGTTCTTTTCCTCCTTGCTCTCCTTTCCCCTCAGTCTTTGGATCATTGTCATCTGTGGGGTGAGTGACATCATGATAATGCTTGGCCCAGCCTTGCCAGCTGTAATTGCCTGGCACTCTCCTCTTTCTTGGTCAACAATTTTTTGAGCTCAATTTTACTTGCCAATCATGACATCACTGATGCAGCACTATGAGTTATTTACTCTATTGCAAATTCTGACTTTCTTCTCTGGACAGCTAAAAATACTAAAAGAAAATGCGTCTCTATTTTAATTTAAAACTTGGTTTGGCAAGGAACGGTGATGGGATTAAACAGCACTGTTAGTCATGATTTGACAACAGCATTTTTAGAGAAGTGCTGCAAGTGTTATTGTTTCCCCTTTTATATTAGGAAACTGAGATTTAAGTGATCTTCTCACATCTATTGTCTGGACTGAGACTTAAACCCAGATTTTTCCAACTCCAAGTCTAATATATTCTTAACCATCTCCACTTCACTTCACTCTACCCCCACCCAATCCCAACAGAAGGAGGTGGTCCAGATGTTATCTGGAATGAGTTGTGGGCCACTACAGTCATGTGAGCTGGCATTTTGTCTCCCAAGGATCTGTTTCCCTTTCAAAAAGGAAAGGGAATGCTGTCAAAAATTCTCTGCTTATGTGCCCATGTCTCTTTCAGGAAGAGGAAAGGAGACGAGGTAGATGGAGATGACGTAGCCAAGAAGAAAGCCAAGAAGGACAAGGACAAAGAAACAAAACAGGAGAAACTCTTCAAGGTTAGCACATTTTTAGTGCATGCCTCCCTCCTTTATTGTCCCTAAGCAGTGTGAGTGGCAGTTTTCCATCTGACCCTCCTTTTCTTTTTTGGGAAAACCTTCCAGGGAGAAGAAAAGTCCATTTGACTTAGTCTAGATCTGTTAGTGGACCAAACACCCCTGCCCACAGGGGAAATAAACTTCACCACGTAAGGGCCTTTCATGGTGAGACATTTGAGGAGGAAGAGAAATTGGGAACTGCAAAAGAAAGCTAATCATTGTTATTGGACCTCAACCGGCCACCATGTTCCATTTTTTAAATTCTCTGTCTGCCACAGTATTTTAAGAAAATCAGAAGAATTAAATGTGTGATGTGGACACAGCAATGCTAAATTCCAGAATGTCATTTTGGTTGCTGGTCTTTTGCTAGAGGAAAATGAATACTTATTTAATCTCCTGGTTTTGGTGTTCAAGTCCTAATTGAAGTCATGTTTTCTCTGACTTTAGCCAGTTCCATAATAATGAAAAACTTAATGTACACATCCTCTAAAAAAATTTTTTTTTAATTTTGTCTAAGTTGAACCCTTCAGTTGGCCAGCAGTGCAGACTGACTTTTATGCTGAGTTTTTTATATTAGTTTGCTTTTTCTTTCTTTTTTTTTTGCAAGGTAATGGGGTTAAGTGGCTTACCCAAGGCAACACAGCTAGGATAATTATTAAGTGTCTGAGGCCAGATTTGAATTCAGGTACTCCTGACTCCAGGGCCGGTGCTCTATCTACTGTGCCACCTAGGTGCCCTAGTTTGCTTTTTCTTAACTTAATGACTTTGGAGATTCTTCTGGGTATTGGAGGGAGAAATTGCTTATGAATTATGCAGAAGGCCTTTCCTGTTCCACCCAGATAAATGCTCTGAGATCATCTATGAACTCCATAGGTCTTGTACTCCTGGTTATTTACAAGTTGTCTCCAGTAATCCTTAAACCATACCCTCTGGCTACATGTTAACTTTTTTTAACATAAGGAAGCACCTGGGTGACACAGTGGTAGAGCACTGGACCTGTGTTCAAATTCAGATTCAGGGCCAGCTAGGTGGTGTAGTTCATAGAGCACTGGCTCTGAAATCAGGAGTACCTGATTTCAAATCCTACCTCAAGACACTTAATAATTGTCTAGCTGTGTGACCTTGGCCAAGTCACTTAGCCCATTGCCTTAAATAAATAAAAAATGTTTTAAAAAAGAATTATACTTTTTTTAAAAAATTCAGATTCAGACAGTTTCTAGCTGGGATCCTAGGCAAATCACTTAATTTCTTTGCCTCAATTTTCTCAGCCCTAAAATACCTCTGGTTTACAATATGCCTTCTATAATTCTGGTGGTCATGCTTCACAAAAGATGGAATTTTGAAAGAGAGGTCATCAAAATAATCACTGATAAGAAGGGTGGGATCTTCTTCCTGAGATTATTTGGAGGATGATTGAATTAGAGTCTTTTTAGGGGAAGGGAGGACAATTGTCTAAGAAAGATGAATTAGAACTCTTTTGTAGTCTTAATACCTCTTAAACCTAGTGCAAACCCAAGGGTGTGTCCCCTTCACAAGACTAACAGCTTTCAGAAAAAGTACTTTTATTCACAGCTAACAAAATCATGGGTTCTTGGTCTTTCCCTTACTCCCCTTCACCCCTCAGTTATCAATCAGTTGAAGCCTCAGCAGGAGTTGGCCCCCAAGGCTAGAATTTGGCTACCTCCAAAAGGGAGATCACTGAATAGAATCCAGGACTAGACCCTCAGGGATAGCAAGAGCCAGGTCTTTGAGCTGCCTTCTCTTCTACAGATACAAACGGAGCTCATCTGGAGCATCAAAGATGAACTGAAGAAAGTCTGTTCTACCAATGACCTAAAAGAGCTGCTAATAGCCAACAAGCAGGAAGTGCCTTCTGGTGACTCTGCAGTAAGTAGGCAGCAGGGGGATGGGGTGGGGGGTGATTTTTACATGATTTTGAGATTAGGTCTCCTCTTACCCCAGCTCAAAGTGCAGCCATTCTTCACCAATTCAGGCCTAATACTGATTATCATGAAAGCTTTGGCTGCATTGGTTCTCTACTCCTACCCTTTCTGTGGGCTCTGGGTGCTTGCTGATCCCCATCAAACCTCAGTTCTGCTTCAGCTCAGAGCTCCTTAGCCTCCCCAGTAAAGCTGGTACCCTGCCCTTAGGCTCCTTTCTAATTGATACCTTTATTCACTTTTCAACACAAGCATTTGTTGAGTCCAGACATTCCACTAGGGATTGGAACATAAAATTAAACTCCCTGGAGTAAGGAGTTTAGAGTCTACCTTTGTTGAAATCTACGTGTTATCACCCAACTTTGTATTGGATTCTTTTCATTGATTTTTTTTTTAAGCACTATGACTCAGCTATCTGCACTAGTGATGTCAGACTGAAATAGAAAGGAATCACTTGTGTATTGATTTAGAAAATATAAATGAACATCATCTATATTTAATTGTATCTTTATTTTGTTACGTTTCCCAATTGCATTTTCAACTAGTTTGGGAGTTTTGCTGGCTGACTAGGTGTGACACCCCTGATCTATACCATAGAATATCTTAAAAGTTCCCAAGTTGGACTGAGAATGAAGCTGCTATTCTTACTCAGGGTATCTCAGAGAAATATAGCGGGGTCTAGTTCTTGTCTTTTTTTTTTTTTATTTTGAGTTTTACAATTTCCCCCCTAATCTTGCTTCCTTTCCTCCCCCCCCCCCCCCACTCCCCACAGAAGGCAGTCTGTTAGTCTGTTTGTTTCCATGGTATACATCGATCCAAGTTGAATGTGATGAGAATGTGTTGAGAGAGAAATCATATCCTTAATGCAGAAAAATAAAGTATAAGAGATAGCAAAATTACATAATAAGAGAATGGTGGGGGTTTTTTTCCCTAAATTAAGGCTAATAGTCTTTGGTCTTTGTTTAAACTCCACAGTTCTTTCTCTGGATACAGCCCAGAATTGTCCCTGATTGTTGCACTGATGGAATGGGCAAGTCCATCAAGGTTGATCATCACTCCCATGTTGCTGTTAGGTTGTACAGTGTTTTTCTGGTTCTGCTCATCTCACTCAGCATCAGTTCATGCAAATCCCTCCGGGCTTCCCTGAGATCCTGTCCCTCCTGGTTTCTAATAGAACAATAGTGTTCCATGACATACATATACCACAGTTTGCCAAGCCATTCTCCAATTGAAGGACATTCATTTAATTTCCATTTCTTTGCCACCACAAACAGGGCTGCTATGACTACTTTTGTACAAGTGATGTTTTTGCCCTTTTTCATCATCTCTTCAGGGTATAGACCCAGTAGTGGTATTACTGAATCAAAGGGTAGTCACATTTTTGTTGCCCTTTGGGCATAATTCCAAATTTCTCTCCAGAAAGGTTGGATGAGTTCACATCTCCACCAACAATGTGTTAGAGTCTCAGATTTCCCACATCACTTCGAATGTTGATTGTTGTCCTTTCTCATCATATTGGTCTGTCTGAGAGGTGTGAGGTAGTACCATTTTTTATCTTAACAAACCACTTTGACCTTCAGAAATGTTACTCGGGGTTCTTCATGCACTTGTGTAGGAGTTAAGGACAGAATTGCATATATATAGCATTGCCCTTTCACAAAATAGAACCTGACCCTATGTTTTCATTTGCTGTGGGAATAAGGTAGTACCAGCAATGTATTCAGTGATTTGATACTTTGGCAAGATCCCACTAACAGACCTCTCTGTTACTTACTAAAGCAATTTAAGGGACTGTACCTAAGTACCCCAAAACTTGACTAATGGAAGAATCAGAAAATATCAATGCTAGATGAATATGTGGTGATGCATGTGTATACATAAGAATCCATAATATATATCAATATTTGGATAGAAGGACCACATCTGTGGCTGTTTGTTCTTTCCTCTTTCCCTGCACTTTACTCACAATGATCACTCTATTCAAGTCCTTAATCACCTGTTGGGCGGGAGCCTCCTAATTGGCTTTCCCCATCAGTGGGATTTTTCTGGAAGAGCAGGTGACTCCCTCTGCTCAACAAATTCCAATGACTCTCTGTTGCCTCTAGAATCAAAGAGAGACTGGACTCGGGTTCAGCCTTTAAAACAAGTGTGTCCAGCCCGTGACCTGTGCATGAAGCATTATTATATTCATTGACAATGTGGGTTACATTATAGTCATTAGTAAATATTAAATTCTCTCTGCAATCCTTGACAAGGTTTTGTTGGGTGATGCGACCCAGAAGAACTAAAAGGTTGGACAGACATACTTTAAAGCCTTTCAGAATACGGTCCCAATCTTTCTTTCCTACTTTATTCGATGTTATTCTCCCTCCTACACTAGTCCATGCAAACTCTTCCCACTTGTTTTCTTTTTCCCTGACCTGCTCCTGTTTGGAATACATTCCCCATTCAACTGTATCACTTAGGATCCCATGGTTACTTTAAAACTCAGTTGAAGCTTCGCTTTCTCTATGAAGCCTCTTCTGGTTCCCTCAGCCTTTGGTGCCCTTGTAAAAAGTATACATTGTGTTAATTTGGTATGTTTGTGTTTATGTGGTGTCTCCCCATAAAATAGAAGTTCCTTGAGGCAGAGACTGTTTCCTTTTTTGTCTTAGATCCTTAATGCTTATTATTAAAAGGTACATAATAAATACTTATTGTCAGATTTTTCCAACTCAAGACTAGACAAGTGGTTTTTTTTTCCTAAATTCTCAACTCCTTCATAGTTCTCTGATGTGTTTGGGTTCCATTTTTTTTTTCCTGAAGATATTGGACAGAGTAGCTGACGGAATGGCTTTTGGAGCTCTGCTTCCCTGTGAGGAGTGCAAGGGACAGTTTGTCTTCAAGAGTGATGCATACTATTGCACTGGAGACATCACTGCCTGGACCAAGTGTGTTGCCAAGACCCAGACTCCCACCCGGAAGGAGTGGGTCATCCCCAAAGTAAGTGGGCAAACTTAGCATTTGAAGGTTGGATTTGGTCTATTGGAGAGGACTGTCAGGTGTTGGTATTGAGGCCACCACACAGATTCAAAGTGTCTTCTGTGTGAGCAATCATGACTCTCTTCTTAAAAACAAAATGGGTCATTTTTTACATCACCTTTATTTCCAGTATATCCCTCCCCTGGCTTTTCCTAGAATAAGTCATAGAGAAAAAAATCAATTCAGCAAAACTAACCTCATATCCACCACATCTGATACTACAGAGTGTGCTCCCCAATGTCTTAATGTCATTTTAAACTTCAGTAGTCTCCTATCTCTTCAAAGAAGGGAAGAATTGGTCTTTTTGTATTCAGGAGCCAAGCTTAGGTAACAATTTTTCAATCTTTTAAAACTGGTAAAGCTATTTTCCACAAGCTTTCCAGCTAAATGAATCCCAGACTCATTTTTGTAGAATCCTAAAATTCTCCTTGACTCTGTATGAAACATTTTGTGTTTGCCTCCAAAACCTTTCTTTAAGAATATTTAAGTGCCTTTTGTTGTCATTCAGCCACATTCAACTCTTCATGATTCTGTGAGCCAATTGTCTCTAGGATTTTCTTGGCAAAGATTCTGGAGTAGTTTGTCATTTCCTTCTCCAGTTTTTATGCAGGCATGGATTGAGTGACTTGTCCAGGGTCATCCAGCTAGTAAGGGTCTGAGGTCAGATTTGAACTCTGATCTTCATGTCTTCAAGCCCAGTGCTCTATTCACTGTGCCGTCTAGCTGCTCCCATTTAAATTGTGTAGTCTTACTTATAATGTAGGCTAAACTGCGGTGATTAAAAAGTAAAGAAAAAAAATTTTAAATTTAGTAGAACTAGTAGAAAATTTACTTAACTCCTGAATGTTTAGAAACCACCCATTTTTTTCTTTTCCTTTTGTTTTTTAGTTGGCAAGCATTTATTTTCTTTCCTCATATCTTCTACCCTTATTGGGGAGTAAAATAGGGAGAGAAAAAACAAAACCCTACTTAAAAATATGAATAGTCAAGCGAAACAGATTGCCTTGTGGCCCTATATCTATCTCATTCTGCATCTTGAGTTCTTCATCTGTGTTTAGTAGTGTTCGTCATCACTCCTCTATAACAAAAAATTAATATTCTGCATTGCCTGTTTCGTATCTTTTTTTTATTTTTTATTTATTTAAGGCAATGGGGTTAAGTGTCTTGCCTAAATTCACACAGCTATTAAGTGTCTGAAGTTCAATTTGAACTCAGGTCCTTCTGAATCCAGGGTCAATGTTCTACCCACTGCACCTAGCTGCCCTGATGGTTTCATATCTACCAGGAAAAAAAGAGATATACCCCAATTGCCATAGTTCCTCTACTCTTCCTCCATGCCCACTCCCCCCACCACAGCCAGTATTACTCTGTCACAGCACAATTTTATGTAACAATTATAGGAACCAGGAAAATATCAAAATATGTAAAAATGCAGGTTAAGTTGATTGTCATTGCAGAATTGTTAAGTAATCACCCTCCCATTTCTCTTGGACTGTGAGAGAGCAATTAGAGAGAATCTCTTCTGTGTTGAAGGTTGGATATTATTTTAACAATTTCCCTAAGAAAAAAATTTCAAATCTTGACTACCAATCACCAGCCTTTTCCTGGGGCATTCATTTCCTTAGAGACTGGAAAGGGCTTTAGAAAAAATATTATTTCTTAATAACATTACTAAATTACAGTAATAATAATAATATTACTAAAAAAGAAGGTTTTAAAGATGCTTCTACATCTAGAATCATGGTTGGTTACTGTTGATCAGAGTTCTGGTTTGTATTCATTCACATGATAGCATAAAAATTTATTCTTCAGGTTTTGTTCACTCAGCGCCATTTCATACAAAGTTATTTCTTATGGCACAGTAGTGTTCTATTATATTTCCATACCATAATTTATTCAGCTATTCTCAGTTGATGGACATCCCTTTTGTTTCTGTTGTATTTCCTTTACAAAAAAGAGCTGCTCTAAATATTTAGGCATATATGCATCCTTTTCCTCTTTCTGTTCCACTCATTTTAGTGACTTTTGGGGGCATGGTTCCAAGCTGTTTTGCGGAATGACTGGACCAATTTACAGCTCTGCCAGCACTGCATTAATGTGCCTGTTTTCTAATAACTCCTCCAGTATTTGTCATAGAAACTAACAATTTGAAATATGGCAGACAAGGCTACTGTCTCTTTCAATTGACATATGAATGAAAGGAGTAGCTAATGCTCAGCACACTGTCTGGAATATCATCAACTCTGTAATACATGTTTATTGAGTTAATGTCCAGGATGATGAAATCAAAATTCAAAAAGAAAATTATGAAACTTAGGGGTCTATGTAAAGTCTTAAATTTGAGTTTAAAAATGATAGTACAAGTGCAGGAATGGAGAGGTGACTTAACAATTCACACCAAGAAAACTTGTGTTAATGTAGTAAATTCAGACAATGCTTTTTCATTTAATCCGTACAGCTTCTTGAGAGAGGTCCTGAAGACGTTATTATCCCTGTTCTGGTTTAGTTAAAGTGACTTTCCTATGATGATCTCTTTATATAAATTTTAGGTTAGTTGTCATTCTACATTAATAGTGTTTCATCACTGGAAATCCATGGATCTGGAGCAGCAGTAACAACGATAAAAAATAAGATTCTTTAAAATCCTTCCCTGTAGTAAAGTGCAATGACTCACTGGAAGGGATGATCTTGAGCTCCCTAATAGAACCTACCACATGTCTCACTGGAGTAGCAACACTGGGAAGATGCCTCACCAGAAGAGTGCTGAACAGTTGACCACTGTGGCTTGCAAAGACTAGTTAAAGGTGCAGAGAGTTTATGTCTTTTGATGAGAGGACACATACAAAGATAAAATTTTGGAGCTTTAGGATATATAATATGTTATGTACCATTCAATACATAATATATTAGTAAGTTCTTGAGCTAGGCAGTGCAGTGGATCCAGTGCTGGACTTGGAGTCCAGAAGATTTGTCTTCCTGAGTTCAAATCCTGTCTCAAACACCTGCTTGTGTGACCCTAGATAAGTCACTATACTCTGTTTGCCTTAGTTTCCTCACATGTCAAAGGAATTAGAGGAGGAAATGTTAAACTGCTCCAGTGTCTATGCCAAGAAAACCCCAAATGGCATCACAAAGAGTCTTGATGCAACTGAAATGCCAAACAACAACAAAAAATAAGTGCTTAGGGAGGTGACAGTTCCTCCTGTACTCTGAGTTGGTCAGACCACATTGTATTGATTTCTGGGCACCACATTTTAAGATATAAACCCAAGAAAAGTCACTTAGATGGAGACCTCCAAACATGTCACGTGACCAGAGCCAGAACTAGGTGGTATCTACCTAGGGTACCAAAGGTCACCAGAAGGTGTCAGGCAAGATTTGAATTCAGCTTCTCTGACACTATAACCCTTTGCACGATTCTGCCCCCATCACTGTTCTGTAAAATTGATTACGGTTTTTTTCTAAACAAAGACTACTTTTTTAAATTTAAAGACTACAGTAATAATTTTGTGAAATAAGTTTGCTCATCAAATTTTGCTGTTCTTTGTTGCTCTCCAAAGTGAAAGTCCACAGAAAAAAGACTTTCAAACATCAACAAAAGCTGTTTTCTCTGTGTGCTAAGGTTTTCAGGGTGCTGTGCTGGTTTCTGATCTTAAACTTTTGTCCCATAGGAATTTCGAGAAATCTCATACCTCAAAAAATTTAAGTGCAAAAAACAGGATCGAGTGTTCCCCCCAGAAGCTAATGCCCCACCTTCAAAACCACTCCCCTCATCAGTGGCCACCCCTCCCACTGTGAACTGCTCAGCTCCATCAGGTAAGTGGCTAGGTATCTGGGAGGGTAGGGTCTTCTTGTGACTCCTGTTTAACCCAACCTGGGTTTGACAATCTACAAATTCCTTTATTGCTTTTTCCTAAACTAAAGTGGGTTGAGGGGGGGAAGCTGTCTAAAAGATTTATATTGACCAAAGTAAAGGGGGTCTTAATCACCTTTGACTTGGTTAATAGAAACTTTGTTCTTCTAGGACCTCTCTGTTATAGAGGCCTTTCTGCTGCTGCTTCTCTGCCTACCCACCCCCTTTCCAAGAAGTATCAGAAGCCATGCAAGTGTCTTCTATTGTCATTCAGATAGTTTCATGAGGGCAGGAACTTTGATTGTTCTTCTCTCGGCATCCTGCACATGGACTAGTACATATGAGGTGTATAATCAATCTGTTGAATAGTTGTTAGATTCTATAGAACCTGTGGTGCCTCCTGAGGCCTTTGACTTTCATAGTTTTGATTCCCAAGGTGCCTCTGACTGTCTTACCTTGGTCTTTTCCTCAAGGACAGTCTTCTGGTCCCCAGGAAATCTTTTGGGAGAAGGAAAAGCTGTCAAGGCCAAGTTAGTTATTCATTGGCAATGATTAGAAGACAAATCTAGGTCTCAGAGACACACAAACACATGTGGGTGGGTCATTTGGAGGCAGTTCTTCTTAGATTAATAGCCACTTTGTCTTCTGGCTGCTCAGGGTTTGTCTTTGGTTGATTAGAGCACAGTGTTACTGGAGTTTACCAGTAACCAGTTACCAGATCTGTGTGGTCTGGTTCTGTCTCCATAGTAAGATTATTTTTTAAAGTTCTTTTCAAATTGTATTCACTCTACAAGTGCCAACTGCTCTTATTTTTACCATCTTCCTCGCCCTGGAGACCAGTGTTGCCAATCTAGAAGTTCCTAATCTCTCTTTAACAAGACACAACTCTGCCAGTCTGTACCACATCTCCCTTCATCCTCCTGCTATACCTCTGTCCTGTGTAATTTCTATCCCTTCTCACCACCACCCCTGCCTACATCAGGTAGCAGAACCTGAAAGCCCCGTGGCTCCTCTCTGGCCCTTTCCCATGTTTCTGCTTACTTCTCAGAGCTCAGATTCCTTAAACAGGCAGGCTCTGTTTTCTTACTGTGTCTCAGCTCTTGAACTTTTCCTTCTTGGGCAGTATAGCATCTTTATTTCCCAGATTCTTAGCTGATGAAGGGTTCTGTTAATGGACTGCACAAAGCTGGGTTGGTTCTTTTTTTTTAAAGGTGTCCTGGGGCTCTAACCACCCAAGTTTGTTGTGAGATTCTCCCCTCTTTCCAAGGTGTCTGATTTCTCTCCCATCCCCCCATCATGGTTGTCATCTCTGCTTAATAGTCTTATTTCTTTCCATTATAGACAAGCCATTGTCCAGCATGAAGATTCTGACTCTGGGAAAGCTCTCTAAAAACAAGGATGAAGTGAAAGCCACAATAGAAGAACTTGGGGGAAAACTGACAGGGACAGCCAACAAAGCTTCTTTCTGCATCAGTACCAAAAGTGAGTTTGTGTGAATGAACTTGTTTTTAGAGCCCATGGAACCCTGGACTTGAGAAGGGACAGCTTTTACCACAGCATTGTGTGTTATTGAATACCTTTCTAGACCACTCAGGGCTGGAATCTGCAGAAAAAAGTGATCCATAGCCCTGCTTTTAGAGAACAAGTGAAGACTAGGATACATGAAGCAAATACCCCACAGAATTGAAGTTTCCTGACTAGAAGAATCTGCTACCTCCTCACTTTATCCCCTTGAAATGGTTCCTCTTAATGTTTCACCTAAAGAATAGAACTGTAATGAGTGAGCCCAGGTGAATGGAGACCCACAGGTTAGGATGCAGAAAGGAAAACTTATGGCTGGTGTTCATACGTGTCATTCCCTGGGTGTGCTGTTATTGACAGCTGGCCTGGCGGTGGATCCTTGTGAGTGAATTTGCTATTTCTTGACCTTAAATATTTAATAAAGAGTTGTTTGTTTCTTTTCCCCAGATGCAGGCCATATGGGAAGTCAGGCTATGTGTACTTTACTTACTACCTTGTCCAAAGAATTGCATTATCTCAAGTTTGAACTTAAAGAATACAGTATGACTTTAAAATGCCAATTTTGTATGAATAGATAAAGGGTCAAGTCACAGTGTGATGGGAGGGGAGAAAGAAGGGATGTACTTCAGGTGTAAGCAAGAGCACAGGATTTTGATCTTTTCAGATGTGGATATAGACTCAGAAAATGGATAGGTGAAAAATTGCAAATCTAAATCTCCAAACCTCTCCTTCAGGGGATTGTTTTGCCTCTTTTGTTTTGAGATGGCAGAGAACAGATAAGAGCTGGAAGAGGATAAAGTAGCATAATTTATTCACTAACCTGTCATTCCTAATATTCCAGGGGATTAATGAAGGAGAGCCAGCTTTTCCGTCTGTCCCAGTTCTCACTCTCTGGGGACCTCTGTAGTAGGGGTCTCTCTTTGGTGTTCTCATGAAGCCTTTCAGTCCTGTTTTGAGGGTCTTTTTGATTTTTTTTAATGTAAATAAAACTGCTTTTTAAGTACATCAAATACAATCCTTAAGATTACAAAGGAAATCAATTATATTAAAATATAGTTAAACTATTTTTTAAAATAAGTTCATGGACCCTAATTTAATAGTATGTGTTGAATTTTTGTTTAAATTTGTTAAATGCTTAGGACATATTATAGAATCAAATGTAAAACTGGAAGTGAACTCAGGCTGTCCTATTAAATTCTCATTTTATAGATGATGAAACTGAGGCCTTGAGATGTCAAGTGATTGTCCAAGGTCTTACATTATTATTCATTTTTTAGTGTATGTGTCTCATCTCTTAGGAGGAGGGACTGTTTTATTTTTTTTTCTCCATTTACAGTGCCTCATATGATATCTTGCCCAGAGTTGGGTGTTCCAGTGAATACTTTATGATGCAAAGTGAAGTTGTTAAAGTAGAAAGATAGTTTTAAGTGTTACTATAGTTACAATAGTATTGAAAGAAAGGAAAGGAGCATAGGCAGGAGAAAGGGATTGAGGGGAAAAAAAAGATCCAAGAACCACCCCCATCATTGTACAATTTCCTAACTGAGCCCTAGGGAGATTAGGACTTGTCTAAGGCCACACAGGTAGCAAACGTCAGTGGCAGGATTTGAAACCTGGTCCTCAGATTCCAATATCCGTGCCCTTTCCTTGGAGTAATGTACCTTTGTCAGATATGGTTTTGAATTTTGATCTGAACTAGCTCCTCCTCCATTTGAACAGAGGAGGTTGAGAAGATGAATAAGAAGATGGAAGAAGTTAAAGAAGCCAATGTGCGCGTTGTATCAGAGGATTTCCTCCAAGATATCTCTACTTCTGGCAAGAGCCTCCAGGAACTGCTCTCCCTGCACACCTTGTCCTCTTGGGGTGCTGAAGTGAAACAAGAGCCTGTTGAAGTAAAGCCAGGAGGGAAGTCAGGTGTCTCTTCCAAGAAGAGCAAGGGTCAAGTCAAGGAGGAGGAAGGTGAGTTCAGAGAAAGATTTCCTCAGGGTCCTACCCCAGCACTGGCTTCACTAGACTTTTTTTAAAGCAATGGGGTTAAGAGTGACTTGCCCAAGGTCACACAGCTAGGCAATTATTAAATTTCTGAGACCAGATTTGAACTTAGGTTCTCCTGACTCCAGGGCTGGTGTTCTGTCCACCGTGCTACCTAGCTGTCTTCTGCTCGACTCTTCTACTGTCTAGTGACATGGTGACTGTCCTGATCTATTAGCTTCTCCATTTATGCACTTAATTGTAGGATTTTCTTAGTCTTGGCTTAGTGTCACCCAGCCCATCACATAATTTTGAGTTGGAAGTTCCTTAGCAGCTATACATTCCCCCATATCAGAAAGGTATTCCCACTCCAATATACCCAACAGGTGGTTGACCAGCCTCTTTAACTCCAAGGAATAAGAATTCACCACCACTTTGGGATAGCTCTCATTGTCAAAAAGGGGGGACATCAGGTCTGAATCTGCCTCTATGTCATATACGTTCTCTGGCCATTGCTCCTGATTCTGTCCTTTCGGGGCAAATAGGGCAAGCCTGAAGTTTGTTGTCTCTCCTCCCCCCCCCCCCCCCCCCAATCCATCTTTCCTCCAGCCTTTTCCTGTCCACTGCCTTCTACCAATCTGAACAACAGGATCCAGTCTTCTTCTCCAACTTAACTGCCCCCTCTGGACACTTAACTGCCCTCCTCTTCAGCTTATCCACATCCTTCTCAGGAATTTATTTTCTTGTCACTGAGATTGCAGCTAATTTTTAATAAGGTCAAGGAAGGTTCAGGCACTAATCTTTTCCTAAAGGAGCCCCTTACTCAATACCTTTCTGTCTCCTTTTCAGGGACCAACAAATCAGAAAAGAAAATGAAATTAACACTTAAAGGTGGAGCAGCTGTGGATCCTGATTCTGGTGAGCAAACTTAGAGGGCCTGGAAGGATTCTTAAAGAGTTTTGATGCGAGTATTTGAAGAAGGGAAGAACGAATAAGATTGTCTGAGATATAGGTACTCTTGTGAATATGTAGTTATCTAACATTGGCTTTGCTTTCCTCCTTCCATCCCTTAGGATTAAGCCCATAGGATAGAGTGAATTGTAAATTGGTGTAATTGGATTTAGTTAGCATCCCAGAATTCACCCTTTTCCCTTTCTTGGAGTATATCCTTCATCCTGAATGGTAAAGGAGAAGTTTAGTATAGTTGAAAAAAGTTCTTAAGCCCAAAGGATCTGGGTTCTGATTATAGTTCTTCCATTTTTAGTAGTTGCTCTTTGGGTTTCCATTTTGTGTCCTTATCTATAAATGTGGGCGAAGGCTGGACCAGATAATAAATGCCCTCAGAGTTTCCAGTCAGTTCCAAATCTATCATTATTTCAAAAACAGCTTCCAGAATTAGTGCTTTGTCTCTCTGATCAGGGCTCGAGGACTCAGCTCATGTACTTGAAAAAAATGGAAAAATCTTCAGTGCCACCCTTGGCCTTGTGGACATTGTTAAAGGTACCAACTCATATTACAAGCTGCAGCTACTGGAGGATGATCGAGAAATCAGGTAAGTTGACAAGACTGAGCAGTTTTTGGAGTTGTTGGGTTCTGTGAGTGGTTTACAGAAAAAGTTGGAAGTGTTACCAGAATCCACAGTCCTCCTACAGTGTCCCCCAGGAGGTGGTCATCTAGCCTCCAGGGAAAGGAAATCTACTCAGAGTGGGGCAATTCTTACACTGGGAAACATTTTCTTCTATCAAGCCTAAATGTTCTTCTCAAAAAGATCTGTTCTGTGTTCCTAGTTTTACCCTTGTGCCCAAGGAGAACAAATAGTATTCCTTTTCTTCATTCCTTCAAAAACTTGCAGACATCTATTATTTCCTTCCTATCTCTCCCTCATACCCCTTCCTCTCCCCACCCCCTCCCTCGTTTCTCTTTCTCTCCTCTCTGTATCTCTTCCTTGCCCTTTCCCTCTCATCTCCCACCCCTCAGTTTTTCTGGCTAAACATCTATCCTTCCTTCAGCTTGTCCATACCTTCTTATCCTGTGGAGCTGTTGTTCAAGAGTCCTCCAGAGAAGATTTGCACAGCATTTCTGAAAACCTTCTACATATTTTAATATTAATTACATAGGGCTATCCATTTCATAAAAATAGCCAGCATTTATGTACACTGAAGGCTGGCAAAGCCTTTGCTTTATAAGTATTAACTTCATTTCATCCGTGCATTAACCCTGAAAAGAGGCTTGCTTTTATTATCCCTATTTTACAAATGTAAAAACTGAGGAAACAGTAGTTAAATGATGTATCTAAGGTACCACAGCTAGTAAGAATTCAAGGCCAGATTTGAGTCCAGGAATTCCTGACTCTGGGCCCAGTTCTTTGTCCACTGTGGTACCTCTCACTATAGACTGACCCACTTCCTTTCCTAATCTTGCATTATTTAGGTGATTTCTTCTATGATCTGTGGCTGATATGCCACAACTTGTTATACCCACTTTATTTTCTTTATATTCTGGGTCACTGGAGATTAGTCTTTGAATTTCCAGCACCAGAAAAATGTTAATGTTAAAATGATGGACTTGCCCAGCCTGATATGTTGCCTAGTTCAGACTTGAGTCCAGATTTTCCGACTCCAAAACTAATCTTCCACACCACCTCCATGAATGATTTCTATAATCAAAATAACCCATTCTTAAGAGATTAAGAAACTCCATGGACCAAAAAACAGAGTTGACTAGTTTCAAGGCTAACTGGAAGGGGACAGGAGTAAATTTGTCTCAGGTTGGAGGTTTAGCTTTTGCTTGATTGTTTGGAAGGAGGGAATAAAGGGTTTGGCAGATAGTGGAGACAAAAAGAGGTGGGAGGTGTTGGGGTGGGGGGGGGGTGGAGAGAGAGAGAGAGAGGTGTAACAGGGACTACACAAGCTTCTTGGGATGGGCTTTGTGGAGAGAGTGACATTTTTTACGAGTTCTTAGATACCTCACATAAATGGAAATATAAACTTCCTTGTACTTGCTAAAGGCAGACAGCCAATGCTAAACATTGCTGACCTTGGAGAGAGCATTTTACAAGGAGTAAAGGACTTGCGAATTTTCCTAAACTTTTAATTGTCCTTGGGTTTTTTTATTGTTCCTGCCCCCAGTAGAACTATATGCAACTAAATTCAGACTTTTGACTTATGCTTTTATTCTCCCCCCCCCCCCCCCCATCCTCCTTCTAGATACTGGATATTTAGATCTTGGGGCCGAGTGGGCACTGTGATCGGCAGCAATAAACTAGAACAGATGTCATCCAGGGAAGATGCTATTGATCATTTTTTGAAGTTATACGAGGAGAAAACGGGAAATTCCTGGCATTCCAGCAACTTCACTAAATATCCCAAGAAATTCTACCCCCTAGAAATTGACTATGGGCAGGTAATGATCTAATATCCTTCCATCAGAAGTAGTGTGTCCTCCCTAGAGCTAGGGAAGCAAGGTCTTTGCTTTAAAATTTTATAGGAAGAGACTTGAGAAAGCTGAGATAAGAATATAATCCAATCTGCTTTAATAAATCATTGGAGAGCCTGACATCCCTAAACAAAGTGAGTAGTGAAGCATGGTTTCAGACCCCACTCACTTTACAAATTAGAAGAAAGCAACTTCCCTGTTCTAGGCCAGATAGAGAACTAAGGAATCCATCCGCCAGATTCCCTGAAGTAACTGTGAGTCAAATTTAAATTAAATGTTGGTCGTTGGTCCACAAGACCTTAAAAATGCTTTGTTCTCTCTTATTTTCCAAAAAGAGAATAGAAAAATCTTAAATTGATGTTTTAGGTCTCCCCCTTCAGAGAGTGCCCGGATCATTGATTTTATTTCCTGCTTCCTCCACCCCTCCTCCAGGATGAAGAGGCCGTAAAGAAGCTGACTGTTAGTGCTGGCACCAAGTCCAAACTCCCCAAACCAGTTCAGAATCTCATCAAGATGATCTTTGATGTGGAGAGCATGAAAAAGGCCATGGTGGAATTTGAGGTTGTTGCATAAAGTTAACTTTGATCATTGTTGACAGTGTAGAATGGCAAGAGGGGTTGCAGAGGGTAGTGGATAGAAGACAGACCTTTACTTGGATTCAAGGCCTGCCTCTTCTCCTTAATAGTCACTTCCTTTCCTGGTATATGAGGTAATTCTAACACTATAAGGAGAGGTTTTTGGATTCAAGGCCTGCCTCTTCTCCTTAATAGTCACTTCCTTTCCTGGTATATGAGGTAATTCTAACACTATAAGGAGAGGTTTCAGTGAAGTTGGTGAACTCATCTGAAAGTTACCTCAAGACTTAAATCACACAGGGACGGCTAGGTGGTGCAGTGGATAAAGCACCAGTCCTGGAGTCAGGAGTACCTGGGTTCAAATCTGGTCTCAGACACTTAATAATTACCTAGCTGTGTGGCCTTGGGCAAGCCACTTAACCCCATTTGCCTTGCAAAAAAAACCTAAAAAAAAAAAAAGACTGAGATCACAGGCCAGGCTCAATCTGTATTAGTGATTGCTAGTTATTTCTTAGCTTGCCTTCATTTAAGGACTGTTAACTATGAGTCCTTTGTCCGTAGAGGCAAATCACAGAGGGCAATTTTAAAATGAAACTATATTCATGATAAATGGGTTTTTTTAAATTAAAGATTCTATTTATTTTGAGTTTTACAATTTTCCCCCACCCCCCACAGAAAGCAATTTGTCAGTCTCTACATTGTTCATTGTTTCCATGCTGTACATTGATCCAAATTGAGTGTGATGAGAGAGAAAAATGATAAATGTTTTAAACTTCTTGGACACACACCTAACTTGCTCAGTCTCTTTCTTCCTTTTTTATTTTCTCCTCTCTCTTCCACCTACTTTCTTTCCTTGTCCCCTCCCACCCTTTTTTCCTTTCCCTATTTTCTTTCTTTCACCTATAAAAAATTATACTTTTCTGTGGCTCCAGTTTGTATGGAGGAAGTGTTTAGTGTATTTGCTATTAAAGAAAATCACTGTTTTAAATTACAGGTTAGATGAACTTTGAGAATAACCAGTCACATTTATTCCCTTCCGCTTCAAAAAAAAATTTACAATTTAGGTCACTTTCTTTAATGATATATATATCTTCCTGGCACATTGTGATCTGATTTGTATATCATCATTTTGATACTGGAATTTACAAGATGGACTTGAAAGTATCCCTTTGTTGAAGGAATTGTTTTCTTCCTGGATCCCACTTTTTCTTCTTAATAGAAATAGGAAGAAGTCTGCCCTTGCTTCAAGGTAGAAACTAAACAACATCTCTGTTCTGCTTATGAGGGATACCCAAGCATCCTGGGCTTCTCATTGAAAGAATAACACTGCCAGTGGCAAATTCGGCCTGTTTGGCTTTCATCTTTAAGAGATGTCACAAGGTTGTGTAACTTTACATCATCTCTGGTCCTCACTTGTAAAATTAGTTTCCTCACCTATCAAATTAGAATGTAATAATATCTACATTACATCTGCATCTAAGGTCCCTTCAGACTCTTTAAATTCTCTGATTATACCTCTTACTTTGTAGTTATAATCTTGAACTCTAAAATGGATTTGAAACTGTACCATATAGGAGCTAATCCTTTTATCCTTGACCATGATTTGAGATCTCCCCTTTATGCTGATAAAGATGAAAGTGAATGTACCTAAACTTCTGACAAGAGAATCACAGATTCAAGTTACAGAATGAAGCATACGTTTTTAGACCTGACCAGTATGGGAATTTGCTTTTCTTGATAGAGCAAGAAAAAACAGTGATTTTGTTTTCCTTTCCTTTGGAGAGGAGGTAGAGATAAGAGCATGGTTAAATAATTGCTTGTTAAGTTCAGAGGGGGATTAATTTTAAAAAAATAAAACCTTAATACCAGGTTTCTTCCAGAGGCATTGAGGAGCCACAATTTGGTTGGCTATAGATTTATGATTTGATGAAAATGATTCTCTGGCCTTTTCTGTTCATGATAACTTCTTGTAGACAACCTGGAGACTTTTACTTAGATTCCAAAGCAAATGTTGAACAGCAATGTCCCTTTTTATAAAAGACTTAGGACTAGTTCTGATGAGTTGACACATTTCATTTGTGGTCATATTCTTTGTTTCTGGTATTAAACATATCAAACATATGAGTCTTAGTATCTGTCTTTTTACTCCAAATGGAAATTCAACTCAACAAGATGTGTCACTTAAGAGTTATTAGTATAATTCAATAGCATCTTAGGAAAACCCTCTTCTAAAGCAATATATCTTTTTAACAGATTGACCTTCAAAAGATGCCATTGGGAAAGCTGAGCAAGAGGCAGATCCAGACTGCATATTCAATCCTCAGCGAGGTCCAGCAGGTAAGCATGAAGCAACCCCATCACATACCACCATACTCTCTCTCTACCCTTTTCATTCACCTCCACTTCTCCAAAACATAGGAAGTGTTTTATTAGTCATGTAAGGCTTCTTTTGAGTCAAATCCTTAGGCTTCAATTTGGGGCAAGACAGGAGAAGTAAAGAATATAGACTTTTATTTAAGTCAAAAACTTTCTGAAGATTTTCATTTTCCCAGACCATAAATATATTAGTTTTTTGCATAGAATGTCCTTTTAAAAGCCACCATAAAGGACCTTCCATCATAGTCTTGACCTTAGAGTTAGCCAGTTCCACTGTGCCTTTGTCTTCACTCTTGGGATTCCTTTTTCCCATGTCTTGCTACTGTTGACACCCTGCTCATCTTCAGCCTTGGATCACTTAACATCCACCTTTTCTATTGAGTGTCCTGTGCTATTGAATACCATTGGAGGGCATCATGTAACCATGCCAACTGGATCAATTACAAATTTATGTTAGCTACTCTTAGCTGAGCTCTCACAGCTACTCAGAAACCCTTTTTTGTTCTCTATTGATTCCTAAATAGTTCAAGAGCTTTTCTCTCCTCACTCCACTTTAGCCTCCCTTAGCTTAGGTTTTTACCTTCTCCTTTACTGAGAAAATGGCTACCATCCATTATGTATTCCTCCTGTTCTACTTCTTAAATTTTCCAAATAATTTCCTCATATTCACTCATTCTTTTCTCCTTTGTGGAGCCTCTGAGGAAAAGATGTCCTTTCTTGTCAAGACCAACTGATGATCTTGCCTCTTAGACATATCCCTCTTTCAGACTTCCCTGTTTCTGTTAAGGCAAAACCACATTCTAGTTTGTAACCATAGTCTCCTTGATTCATTCCTCACATCTCATCTACCCTTCCCAACTCAGGCCATCATCACCCCTGCTCTCCTAATAATGCTAGTCTCTCTCCCCTCCCCTATCCATCTTCAATACAGCCTAAATAATATATCCTTAAAACATAGGTCTCCCTGCTCCATAAACATTGTCATTCCCCTTTGCTGTTAAAATAAATAGAATCTTCTGAGCTTAGTTAGCATTTAAGCCCCTTCAGTCTTGACTTTCACCTACTTTTCCACTTAACTAAATATTACCCTGCTTTCATGCTCTCTGCATTCAGCCAAACTAGCTTCTTTATGATTTTGACATTCCCCCTCCCACCTCTGTATTCACACAAGCTGTCTCCAGACTCTCCCATCCCACCCCCCACCCCCCCATCCTCCACTCCTTATCTCTCTGAATCCTTGCTTTCCTTCAAAGATCAATTTCAAATCTCCCGAGTCCATAGTGCTCTCTTCTTTAAAAATTACCTTGTGTTTAGATATGTGTGTGCATTTTTATTTGTTCCAGAAGAGTAGAAGCTCATTGAGGACAGGGATGGACTGTCGGTTTGTTTTTGGTTTTTGGGTGTTTTGTCACCGCAGTGCCTTGTTAGTATTTTATAATAGGTGGCTGCTAAATTGAGCTGAACTAAAGGTGGCAAATACAGCTTACTGTTCAGTTACAAACTCTTCTACTCGGGGGCTTGCTGTGAAGCCCACATCCAGCTTTTAACTGCAGAGGGAAAATGATCATGCTTCTTTTGGTATATGCAGCCCTAGGAAAGTGCAGGAAGGTTAGACTTGGTCACCCCCGGGGAAATGATTCCCAGCAAGTGGAGTGTTCAGACTGGAGAGAGAGCTGCTTCCTTGCCAGGGCAGGAAATTGGGAATGGAGGACTAGGTCCTGGAGACTTGGCTTTGCCTAGAGTCACTGCCCACTCCCTTGCAGGTTCATTGAACCTTGACCTTCCTTTGACTGCCAGGGGATCTCTCCCTTGTAATCCAGCTTTTATTTATTTAACAAGACTCATTGAACACCTTAGTACACATTCCACCAAGCATCATTGAGTTGCAAGTGAAATATAAGATAACTTGCTATAGATAACCAGTTTTCCTGGCAGAAAATATGAGCGGGGATTGAATAAAAATTATTTAAAATGTACCTTCTGAGTATGTAAGAAGTGAATTTGGGTATCAATCAACTTTTATAAGAAATTGTCCAGTTCTCCATATTCACTAAAATTATAGGAAACTCATTTCTTGAGTACTATTTAAAAAGAAAAGTACACATAACACAGTAACATAAAATGTGGAAAATAGTTTCTCCATGGTAGTTCCCATAATTATCATCCCCTCCATGTAGACCTGTCTGGGATATCCTTCCAAACAAGGAGGTAGAGAAATGAGGGGTGGAGGGTGCTTAAAAATCAGCTCCCTTCCCCTTTCTCATTCTTAACCATGTGTCTTCTTCTGCAGGTGGTATCCCAGGGTGGCAATGACTCTCAGATTCTGGACCTTTCCAATCGCTTCTACACCCTGATCCCCCATGACTTTGGAATGAAGAAGCCTCCACTCCTCAACAACATTGATTGTGTACAAGTAAGGAAGAGAATTCCTAGGCAGACAAGCTGGAGAACACTGCCTGTGCCTAGACCTTTGAGACCCTCCTCCTCTACCTCCTACACTCATCATCTCTTCTCAAGTATTGGTGCAGTTACATCTTAATCCTTAGATAAATGTTTTCTGATTTAGGATGGAGATACTTATTGCTACATCAGACTCCACTCACTCATAAAAGAAAGAATTGGCTGAAGGGAGAGTTAAACTTGTCTTGCTCTCTTGCTTTCCAAGGCTGTTTTTCCAAACAGCAGAATATCTTAGGTATAGAGTAAATCAGACCCCCTGGAAACCAGAAGTCGGAATGTTTCCTCCATCTCCTTAGTCCAGTAATAATGTGGAAAGCATTGTCTCCAAGTTGACTGCTAGCCAATCCACAAGCATTTATTAAGCTTCTGTGTCCAGCCTCTGAGCAAAGCCTTGAGAGTCTCTGTGTGCTAGGAATTACGAGGAACTTGTTTCAATAACCTTGTAATTCAGTCCCTTCACCATTCAGGGGTTCCTTGTTAACTCTACCTTCATCAGATTCAGGTGCCAGGGCTTTCCCTTCTGTATGTTCTATATGAATTGTTTATATACCTGTATATACAGTACCTGCTGTCTCTCTCCCCTTTAGACTGTAAGCCCATGGAGAGTAAGAACTGACTTTGCCTTCTTTGTATCCTCAGCAGTTAGCACCAGAGTGGGCACATAGTTAATACTTGTTGACAGACTTGATAAACCAGAATTAGTCCCATATAACAAAAAGACCCCCTTTTTTCATTTTTTAAGTTTTTGCTCTTCCCCATCAAATACCATCTCTCTGCTCATGGCATAATGAGTTTTCCCCACAGGTCAAGGTTAGACCCTTTAAGTTAGCCTCTCTACTGATCAAGATTTGGGTGGAAACTCAGCATCTGATCCATTTTTTGATTCAACAGGCCAAAGTTGAGATGCTGGACAACCTACTGGACATTGAGGTAGCCTATAGTTTACTCCGTGGTGGATCTGAAGATGGCAGCAAGGATCCTATTGATGTCAACTATGAAAAGCTTAAAACTGATATTAAGGTAACAGCTAAACCTTTATTTTGCTAAAAGGACTGAACATTTGATTATATTATAGCCTAGACTATCTCAGCAGTTGAAAAATAGGTTCTCTTTACAAATTCAACTCCCAAGCCTTGGGCTTAACCTTTAGAGTAACCTGGAGTCCAGATCCAAGAATAGATTTCATGGAGCTTAGCATTTCTTTTAATTTTTTTATTTAATAAAAACATTATTTTGAGAAGGGATCCTGATTTAGAGGAATTTTTAAGGCAAATTTTAAATTCAAGGAAACGTTTTATTTTATTTGGTCCAGAATAAGTCTTGTCCTTTTTTTTGCAATCTGGTCTCCCTAATTCACCCAGGCTGTAACTGAAGTAGATACTTAGGGGAGATATTACTGATTATTAGGAGTTAGTTGCCTCCTTCTAACCTGGGTTGACTCACCCCCTCTTTAGACAATCTCCAGCCTCTATTCTTTGGACTGAATTTTTTTTGTGGACATGCAACTGATTTAATCTATTTCAGCTCAGAACTCTATAACTTTTTTTCCATTTTAAATTTATTTATTTTGAGTTTTACAGTTTTTCCCCAATCTCATTTCCCATCCCCCACAGAACTTGGTCTGTTAGTTTTTACTTTCTTTCCATGGTATACATTGATCTAAGTTGAATGTGATTAGAGAGAAATCATATTCTTAAAGGTGGAAAAAGTATAAGAGATAGCAAAATTACATAATAAGATAACTTTTTTTTTTAAATTAAAGGTAGCAGTCTTTGGTCTTTGTTCAAACTCCACAATTCTTTCTTTGGATACAGATGGTATTCTCCATCACAGATTGTGGATTAACTTTTAAAAGACATACCTGTTTCTGATTTCAAGAGCTCTGTCAAAAATGTTATCCTTAGAAATCTTGTGATTCTTGCATCACTTCAGATAGCAGTTATAGCAAATCTGCCAGGTGATAAGATTATTTCTTTGAAAAATAAAATGGCAGATATAGTGGATCTTAAAAGTGATGTGTGATTCAGCCCTAGCTGGGACAGCTACTAAGCTAGAAA
Organism: Macrotis lagotis; assembly: GCF_037893015.1. Lineage (NCBI taxonomy): Eukaryota > Metazoa > Chordata > Mammalia > Peramelemorphia > Peramelidae > Macrotis > Macrotis lagotis. Next base: position 131,587,260 of record NC_133659.1, on the reverse strand, counting down.
GACCATTGGCCCCGGAGTCAATCCATATCTTTCATACTTATGATCTTTGGTGATATTGGGCACATCACTAAAGTTCTTCAGTATCTACATCTGAAAATAAGGGAATTGGATTAGATGGGTTCCAAGTTCCCTTCCAGTTCTTCCTTTGGGATCATTTTGAGCTCATTTCTGACCTTTCTTCCAATCCAAACTTGGGGTACTTGCCCCAAGTACCATCACTTGTGCATTATCCTTCTTGTCCCTGTATTGAAATAGAGTCCTACCCATTTCACGGGAGTCTTCTAAAAGGAATGATAGGGTGATGGTATTACATCCTGTCACAGATGGGACTAGAACCTAGCAGGCTGAACTCCCTAGTCAGTGTCTGTGCCCTGGCACACCACCCTATAAACTGGCCTATCGCCTAGGAAGTACTGTTCTGAGCATCTTTTGATTGTGGGTTCCTTCCCTTTATTCTTTGACTCTCTTCCAGGTGGTTGATCAGAATTCAGAAGAAGCTGACATTATCAGACAATATGTGAAGAATACACATGCTACGACTCATAATGCCTACGACTTGGAGATTATTGATGTAAGAGACCATCCTGCTTCCTTCTCCCTTACCCAGACCTAGGGTGGGACAGAATAGTATATTATATCTAAAAACAGTTTTTAAGAATTGACCCATCTTTCAGCTGAACGGAAATTAGATTTGTTTGAAAGCACTCTTCTTTCTTTAATTTTCCTTTTGCTCAAATTAAAAATTTAGGCACCCTATTCTTACAACCAAGAAAGTCAAAAAGCTAGAGCAATATTTCTTTAACACTACTTTTTCTCTTTATTTTTCTATCCTTGATTATGGGGGATAGTTCTCTGAATAAAGAAGTGAGTGGGGAGAGTTATTTCTGGAAATAAAATGATAAATTTTTGCAATGTTAATTTAATGAATAACATCACAGATGAACAACCAGCTCTGGCAATTCAATAAGTAACTGGATTAACAAGTCTATTCAAAGAAAACTGAAAGTTTAGAAAGTAACAGTACAAATAGTAGAATACTGAAAACCATTTTAGACAATTTAGACCTCATGCCTTTTAAAAAAGACTTCCAGAGGAGAAATTCAACAGCTTCGTGCCCAGGAAATAGATCTTTCCGTGATTCTCCAAAATTTGTGTTTTGCTTTGAATTTGAGAAAAAGGCAAGCAAAGAGAACTTTCTTTGCTTGGAAGTATCCGTCTCCTAAAAGGGTATTTCATTCCTTAAGCAGTAAGTGACCAGCCTGGAGATGTTATTCTTCTGTCTTTCATTGATTATTGCTTTTAGATCTTCAAGATTGTGCGTGAAGGAGAAAGCCAGCGCTACAAACCCTTCAAGCAACTTCATAACCGGCGGCTGCTATGGCACGGATCCAGAGCCACCAACTTTGCTGGGATACTGTCTCAGGGTCTTCGAATTGCCCCACCTGAAGCCCCTGTGGTATGATGGGATATGGGAAGTTGCATGCTGCTGCATTTTTCTCCATAGGCAGCTTCAAATGAACAATTGAGGTGTTTCTCTCTAGTGAGAGAGAGACGAAAGGAATCTGTTGGAAAGAAAACTCAAGTAGTTGACTCAGAGTGGGAGGGAATAGATGTGAATGAGGCATACCTCTTCCTACCTCTTTGCACTCCCATCTACCCTTGAAACTAATAGGTGTTTATTTAGCCTTTGCTGGGACACTTCCAGTGAAAAGATCATCTGTTAACAGGGCATCTTATTCAATTTATAACAAGTTTTAATAATTTTTCCTACTTAACATTGAACCAAAATCAGTCTTCCACTGGTTCCTAATGCTGCCTCTGGAATGATATAAAATTAATTCAATCCTTTTTCTATCCAAAAATCCTTTAAATTTATTTAACACTTTTATGATTTACAAAGCATTTTCCTCACTATCCTGTGAGGTGAATAATACAAATAAATAAAAAAATGTTATATCATTGGCCTGCAATCAATTCTGTATTTAGAAGCTTTCAACTTATCTATGATTTGCTTTTGTTGCATCATTTGTGTTCCATATAGTACCTTATTATTCCCATAGTAGTCTCTCAGATCTTTGTTTTGTTTCCAACCCTGTAGACTGGCTACATGTTTGGTAAAGGAATCTATTTTGCTGACATGGTTTCCAAGAGTGCCAATTACTGCCACACATCTCAGGGAGACCCAATAGGATTGATCCTCCTGGGAGAAGTTGCCCTTGGAAACATGTAAGTAACTTTGATTTGGGGGCCATTGAGACTTAATAGGCTTATAGTTGGAAGAAAAGCCCTTTTAGATTGCTATCCTAGGTAGAGACCATGGAGATTTCCTATCCTTTATTCCAAACTGCAGAATCTTTCATAACAAATAGCTGCATAAATTACTTAAGTAGGGATGTCCCATATAAGCCAAAAGACAGTCCCTGCCCTCAAAACGTTTTCGATCTGATGGTAAAGAGAACATGGAGGAGAGCTGGAAAACTAGGGGTGAAGAGATGGCAGAAATTTGGGGAGGCTTGGCTCCTGGCCAGGTTGAGTAGAAACTTCTTGAGGGTAAGGGGTCTTTTTTCATGTTTTTGCTTCCCCTGCTCCTAGCACAGTGCCTGGGATGCTTAATCAATGCTTATTTATTAAAATAGGCAAGGGGGGCAGGAAATAAAGTGTTTTCTGTCTAGAGTTCCAAAGTAGTTTCCCCATTTTGAACAAACTGACCACATTGTTCTCTTACTCGGTTAAAGGTTCTTGAGATAGGCTGTCCCGAGAGTCTTGAGCAGCTTTAAGCTCTTCAAAGTCTGAAAGCTGCTCTAAGACTTTGGGAACCACTGAAGTCCTTATCTTTGGTGCACCATGATTCCGAAGAGTGAGGTTGATAGGTACTTTTTCTGTATGTTCTCTTGCATAGGTATGAACTGAAGCATGCATCCCACATCAGCAAGTTACCCAAGGGCAAACACAGTGTCAAAGGTAATATTTCATGGGCTGGTGCCTTGCACTGAGGTGCCACCCACAAGGGCTTTTTTCTTACCAGGGAGGCCAAATCTTCTTGCTGGGTGTTCCATTGCTCAAGGACAAGTAGCTCTCAGAGTTATTGAAATCTCTGTGCCTGGGTGAAGAACAGTCAGTCACCTTTACATGTTCTAGTGGAAGAATTCTAGATTTGTGGCCAGAAGACCTGAATTCAAATCCTTGCCCCATCTCCGAGTCAGTTTCAGCTGTAAAAATTACATGATGTATGGGAGAGAGGGGCTGGCTCCTTAAATTCAGGAAGTCCTGGGTTCAAAAAATCTGGCCCATATTGGTTAAGGGAAAGACCCTGGGCAAGTCACTTAATCACTGAATATGCCCAAAGTTTCAGGACCATATCTCACATTAGTGCGAGGGAGTTTCCATGTGAGGATTTCTCCACTATAATGAAATCACAGACCCCAGTTAAAGATAATAATTGCTTTGCCTCATAGGGTGATAGGAAGAGTATGTCTAAATCTTTAAATATTATAGAAGTGTTAGGTATGGTTACCTCCATGGTGCTGGAGAAAGTGAGCTCTTTTCCATGCCAACTTGTGGAAGCTGGTTTTTTGTATTTGAGTTTTGATTTAGTAGAAAAATGTCAAATTTAACTTAGTAAGACTGTGTCCTGAACTGCTGTGGCTGCAGGGTCTGAGTCAGTGACCAGGAGCTTGTGGTGCAAGCTTTTTCTCAGTTTGGTGAGAATGAATCTAAAAATGAAGGACATTATTTAGGAATTCAGAAGAAAGTAGAACAATCCAGAATATTTCTAAAGCAGATATAAAAGTTACTGACTTTTTACTTAACTGTGCTAACTTTATTTCTAGGGAAAGGGGGAAAAGAAGTGATAGAATTAACAGGTGATAAAATAATGTTTATTTGGGAAACAAGTAAACCAACCTCTTAATAACAAACAATTCATGTTTTTGGGAAAGTTTTCCCTATCATATGCTTGTGTTTGAGAAAAATGGAGATTTTTTTTCTGGATCTCCATATTTATACCAGTCTAAAGCTTTTATTTCTCCTTTTTCAGGCTTGGGCAAAACTGCTCCTGATCCAACAGCCAGTGTTACTCTTGACGGTGTGGAAATACCCTTGGGAACTGGTATTCCTTCTGGTGTTAATGACACCTGTCTACTATATAATGAGTATCCTTTCTTGGCCATTGTGTTCAACCCCACCTTTTCAAAATGGCTGGGTCTTGTCTGCATTCTCCCAAATATGTGTTATGTGATTTTCTGTCACTTTAGGTACTGTTTTCAGAGTCTAGTAGTTCAGGTGTCTACAGCTCATCTCTTCTCCAGTGCCAAGCTAGTTATTACAATTACGTTGTGTTCAGTTGTGGGGGAAAATCATTATTCTTTCTCTCATTGAGATGGGTTTTCTGGGTTCTGTTAAATTTTATTCTAAATTGGTTCATAGACATGTCTTCCCACCACATTCACTCTTAATTTTAAGTCCAAAGATTTCAATGTGTACTTGCTTCAAGCCTGACTATCTCTCACACATTGGATGCCCATCAGATTTGTGTTGGGATAGGTGGTTAAGAGTTTTGCTTTCAAGATGTTAATCACACCAAGCAACTAGGAGACAGTATATTGAATAAAAGGGAAAAAAAAGTCATTTATTAAACATTTATATGTAAAGTAATTGGTTTAAAGACTGATGATACGCAAGCAGTTAAGTGGTTCAGTGGATAAAGCACTGGTCTTGGAGTCAAGAAAACCTGAATTTGAATCCAGCCTCAAACACTTAATTGCTGTGTGACTTCTGTTTTGCCTCATTTTTCTTCCCTAAAAAGTGGAAATAATAATTCCTGCTCCCAGGTTTATATAAGAATCAGATGCAATAATTAAAGTGATTATTAAAACTGAAAAGAGGATCAACCTCTATTCACAAGAATCTCACATTCATATGAAGGAAATGATCCAAATAAGAGGATTCAACTGCAAATCAAATGAAAGATCCTGGTCCTTAGGGAACAAAGATAAAGCAGACTAAAGCATCTTTAATGCTGCTTCTGTTAGAAACCATATAAATTGATGGTGTTAAGCCATTTGGCAAGAACTTTATTTCTAGGTCTTGAGTAGCTGTGGTTGCAGGGTCTGAGCCAGAAGCTGAGTTGGAGGTCCCGGGGCTTGCTGCTCCTCTCAGGCTTCCTGCCCGGGCTGTCTTGAAATGGTAGCTGTGGAACTGGCTTGGTATATTCCATCTCCTTTGGGGATTCTGACTGTTCCTTGTGGGTAATGGGTGGAATTGACTGACCCTCTCTCTGGAGCAGGGCTTGAAGGGGGACTTCCTGGGACTCTTGGGCCTGCCTGCCTTCCTGCTCTTTGAGCTCTTTCTTGGGCTCCTCTTGAGCTTTGAAAAGATCAGCAGCTATGGAAAACCCCATGCACCATCCAGAGGACATGAGACAGTCTTCCTGGGAGTTATAGTTAATGAGTGATGGGATTATTTGCCATCAGCTATTGAAAAACCTTAATTTCCTTAACTCTCTTACTCCAGATACATTGTCTATGACATTGCTCAGGTCAATCTGAAGTATCTACTGAAATTGAAGTTCAACTTTAAATCCTCCCTTTGGTGAACAGATAACACCAGCCAGTGCTCAGAAGTGACTGGACCTCTCTAGTTCTGCTCTAGCATTTTGAGCTGCCTGGTAGACTTAAATATCAGCAACCCTTTCAGAAATATCAAAAGAGCTGAGTTGTAGACAATATTAACTTTACTAAATATTCTCCATAGGGATTTTATATAAACAAATGGCCATATGTTGAAAAGATTTTTTTTTTCCCCAAGCCTGAGTCTCTGGATTTTATTTGTCCCTGGGGATTTGATTCCCCATCCACCCAAGTTCCATGCACCCCTGGGGCATAGCAGATCTTCTGTAACTGACAAGTGTGGTAAAGTTGGAAGAAAAGTGGTTTTACACAAAATAAGCAATGGGGGGGGGATTTTTAGAGAGAGGGAAATTACAATGTGATGTTTACATTATTAGATTTCAAAGAAAAATAAAGTGCTTCCGACTCTTTCTAAATGTTCCTCGGTTTTGATTTTGGAAAAAAACGTGTTAAGCACATTTATTTTAAGGTAAAAATAAAAGCTAATTTCATACTAATTTTTCTTTTTTCTTTTGTGTTCTTTTATTTTCCCCCTTTTGAGTTAAATTTTCTTAATGCTTTTGTGAGAATGCTATTAAGTAGCTTCATTTATTAGAGGTAGGGGTCTTAATTACATATTCTTCAATATTTAGTTCTGAAAATATATTCTGTGTGAATGTAAAACAGTGTTCACAATTCTTGCCTTAATAGTCTGTGTCTAGAATTTAAAAATGCATCTGAGGGCTAAAGATCTTTGTCCATTAAAGCAGACATGCCATTTTATGTCAATTGTGCCTGTTCTATACTAGATCTGGACATCTATTGCTATTAATGATGTAGCATATGTAGTTGTTGAAGAGTAATGTTTAATAAGTGAGTACTACAAAGAGTACTACAGGGGCATGTTATGTTATGAGAAACAAGCAGAACACTGATTAGTGGAGAGCCTCTCCATTTTAATTTCTATCCAGGTGTCATGATAACTTCAGAGAAGCATTGTGGCATAATGAATAGGGCATAAGGGATATATGGTATAAGGTATAATGGAAAAATCTAAGTTCAATTCCTGCCCTGAGGCACAACCTCTCTGTGCCTCAGTTTTTCATCTGTAAAATGAAGCAGACTTGATGACCATTAAGGTCTCAGAATTCATATTGAAAATAGATTTTCCAAAATTATATATTTTTTTCCCTCTACCTCCCTTAATTGCTTTTCAAAGTCTTTTTTGAGCTCATCCATAGTCTGAGCCCATTTTCTGCTTCTCTTGGAGGTTTTGGATATAGAAGCTTTGATTTTTGTCATCATCTGAGTATGTGTTTTGACCTTCCATGGGACTAAAGTAATCCACAGCACTTCCAAGGCTTTGGGCTTTTTTGTTTTTTTGCAGGCAGGGGGGAGACACCCCACTGGGACCTTTATTCCTTCAAAGTCTTATGCTCTTTAGCCTGTGCTTTGATATGTAGATGACTACCTCACTTCCCTCTGCCCTGGAGCTGCAAGGAGGGGGTCCTGCTTGGCTACTTAGTATGGAAGCCCAAACTGCTACCTGGATCTGAGTGTTAGGCAAACAGCAGAGTCTTAGACCGAGGGAGAGCAGAGAAATCTCTGCAGTCTTCCCTGACCCCTTCACCATCTCTGGGGGTGCAGGCTGCTTCAGCCGGTGCTCCCTCACTGCACACTCATTCTGGTGTAGCAGAATTCTCTCACAGCCCCTTCAAGCTGTTCCAGGGCTGCGCTGCAACTGCTTTTCCAACTCTGGGTCCTGGTGAAACACATCTTTCCCATGGAAGTTATCTTGGACTGGGAAAATGTATCACTCAGTCTTTCTGTGGTTTCGGCCCTTCTAAATTTGGCTAGTCATAATTTGTTGACCTTTGGGGTTTTGGGGGGAAGGAGTTCCTAGGAAATGCTGCCTTCGTGTCACCATCTTGGCTCTACCCCCTCAAATTAATTTTTTTTAAGGTGATTCAGGATGAGAAGAATAAAGGTTTATTTCTTAGCATCAGCTGTTACCAACCAAGAAATGTTCCTTGATTGAAAATTATCTTGGTTAGTAAGGACTTGGGATTTCATTAGTGTCACTGTTTCCTTTATCAATTCTGTTCATAGTCCTCTCTCATATACCTTAACCCATCTAATTCTTGTCCTTCCACAAAAGATTGAAACAACATGCTGACAAAGTTACTCTTTTAATATCAAACATAGCACTTGGGGTAGCTAGGTAGCACAGTGGATGGAGCATGGGTCCTGGAGTCAAGAGGACCTGAGTTCAAATCCAGCCTTAGACACTTAATTACCTAGCTGTGTGGCCTTGGGCAAGTCACTTAACCCCATTGCCTTGCAAAAACTAAAAAAAAAAAACCATGTTTTACCTTGTTTCTAGATCTGCCCACCTCCTTTACTTAAGGATACTCTTTAGATTTTTCAAGGCAATGGGGTTAAGTGGCTTGCCCAAGGCCACACAGGTAGGTAATTATTAAGTGTCTGAGGTCATATCTGAACCCAGGTACTCCTGACTCCAAGGCCCGTGCTCTATTCACTGAACCACCTAGCCACCCCTAAAGGATACTCTTCTAATTCAGTTTGTACCACTTTGCTAGCCTACTGTACCACATCCCCCATTAGTCTTTTCTTTTACTTTTTCATTTTAATTCTTTACAAAATTTTACCAACACATAATTTGTACCATTCACATGTACCAGCAACTGGGGAAGTATAAGGACTTTGTATCAACAAGCAATTTGGAGTCATTGAAAGTTTCCAAAATATCATTTAGCCTGCAATTGTCCCACTGGTCTCTTCTCTTTGTAGCATCTGAAGTATCATAAGATCCACATACTTACTGAACTGGCTCAGTGGATTGTCCACCTAACTACATGTTGCTTTGGGTAAAATCTATTTTCATCTACTTTGGTTTTTAAAGTGTGGATGACTGAGCTCATATATTGCTAAAGTCACAGAAGAGGATCAACTGAAGAAACGGCATCAGTCCGAATCTTTTTTTGAATTTCTTCAGTAAGATCTGTTTGCTTTCTAGCTTTCTAGTTTGTTGTAACTGAGCAAAAGCATCTTGAATTACATCTATTGTATTAGCATAGCTTAAGTTGAAGTATTTTGGGGGGTGGGCTTTCAAGACCACATTCTATCCAGATTTTTGGCATGTACCTATATAACAGTGAGTAGACAATGAATTAGATTCTAGTCTCAATAAGCTTAAGCAACCGGGGTAAATAGGTGGCACAGTGAATGGAACACACCCTAGAGTCAGGAGGACCTGAATTCAAATCCAGTCTCAGACCCTTCACACCTAGTAGCTTTGTGACCCAAAGCATGTCATTTAACCCTGTCTGTCTCACCAAAAAGAAAAAAATCTTAGGCATTTAGGGACACAAAATAAGCCCTCAACAAGCTCGCTTTTATAATGGGAGAAACTATGCAAGAAGTTTAGGAGAGAGGGGTGGCTAGGTGGCACAGTGGATAAAGCAATGGTCCAGTCTCAGACACTTAATAATTACCTAGCTTTGTGGCCTTAGGCAAGCCACTTAACCCCATTTGCCTGACAAAAACCTAAAAAAAAAAAGTTTAGGAGAAGAGATGGTTTGGGGAGAAAAATGATGAGTTACAGTAGAATAAAAAGTATAGCCTAACTCACCAAAACTTGTTCAATAAAGATCTAGAAAATTTGCTAGACTGAATTCTGATCAGGGAATCTAAGAAAATAGTAACTCATTTTTCCAGGCCTGGGAAGTTCAGAGACAGAAGTGAGCAGATACTAGGGACATTGCTGCACAGATCATTTAAGTGTCCAGGAAATGAGGCCAAGATTGGGCATCAGGCTAAAAGGGGGTCCCCTAAGTAACACTGTCACCTAGCAGTTCATGGGTCACAAATTCAGGCCAGAGAATAGTCCCAAAGCAGTGATGGCTAGCAAGGACCCTTGTTGCTTGTCCTTCATGCTCAAATGGGACCATGACATTACAGAGATGACACCATGCAAGTTAATTTAAGTGAGGGAGGTCTGTGCCAAATCACCAGACTCATTTTCTTTGGAACCATGTGACCAAATATATAGCTTAGACTGCCTGGAGATGGTCCTGCATACAATGAGGTACTTTGGCATTTTTAAGCTAAGGTTTTTCATGGGTCTCAGCAAAGACCCTAGCTTAAATACTGAGCAGGCTCGGGTTCAGATGTAAAGGAATTGTGGCTCTGTTGGCAGAAGCAGAGCTTACAATCTATAGCCCAGAATGGAAGACTGGTGGAATAACCAGGTTAGGAGTCTTTGACTAAGGGTGCCTGCAGTTCAGAATAAGTTAACTACAATAACTTTAAGCGTAATTGAAGTCGATTTGAAAAGTAAGCAAACCAAAAAATAAAAATAACACTATACAGGACTATAATGACCTAGAAAAATAAAATTATTTTAAAACATAAACTCTCAAAAGCAAAATAATTTGAACATAAATCCAGTTCCTAGAAGGATTAAAATGAGTTAAAGGGCTAAATTATTTTTAAAAGCCAATGAGATGGGGGCGGCTAGGTGGCGCAGTGGAGTCAGGAGTACCTGGGTTCAAATCCGATCTCAGACATTTAATAATTACCTACCTGTGTGGCCTTGGGCAAGCCACTGAACCCTGTTTGCCTTGCAAAAAAATAAAAATAAAGCCAATGAGAGAAAGGGGCAGCTAGATGGTGGTGGATAGAAAACTGACCCTGGAGTCAGGAGCACCTGAGTTCAAATTCAGCCTCAGACACTAATTCCCTAGCTGTGTGATCTTGGGAAAGTTACTTTACCCCATTGTCTTAAATAATTTTTTTAAAAGCTGTCCTGTAATTTTTTTTTAAAAACCAGTGAGTTATAGAAGAAAATTACAAAAGAGAATCAGTTATTTGGAGCAAGAGGTACCAAGAAATCCTTACTCAAGAAAATAATTTGTAACTTAATCCTCCTGGGAACAGCCCCAGGGCACCTGGGTTCCTGGCAGCAGAAGCAGTTTCCTGCCCTGCACCCCAGGGAGCACCAAGTACAGCTTGGAAGCTCAGCAGGGAGACCTCCACCAGAGTGAACACAAAGCCCAGGCCCCCTTCAGCAGGCCACGGCACCCAGCACAGCCGCAGCAGCCCAGATCCTAGGAAACAGGCCCGTGGAGCCACCCAGCAGGAGCCTCCAAGGCAGCTGTGCCCTGAGTGCTCAGCCTCCCAAAGGTAAGGGAGTGGACGGAGACTGCTGAGGTCTGGCCCACGTCCCTGGAACAGGACTCTGGGGCTCTGACCACATTCAGACCTGGTTTCAGTTCCCATAGAGCAGAGACCCCCTTCACAGCCCTGTGGCAGAGAGGTGAGCTTGTGATCATTCACAGACCAGGAGAGCAGTCAGAGCCTCACACGCTGAGCTTCTTGCAGGAGGGGGTGTGTCCCAATAATACTCAAAAGCTCAGGAAGCACCCCAAAACCAGGGCACAGACTGGGGAAATGAGTAAACAGAAAAAAAAAATAAATAAAGGAACCTGACCATAGACAATTACTTTGGTTCCATGGAGGACCAAACCACACAATCAGAAGATTAGAAAATCCAAGCTTCTGTATCTAAAGATTCCAAGAAATATAGAAATTGGGTTCAGGCTATGACAGAGCTCAGAAAAGATTTTGAAAATCAAATACAGGAAGTAGAAGAAAAATTGGGAAAAGAAATGAGAGAGATGCAGGAAAAACATGAAAACAAAGTCAGAAGCTTAGTCAAGGAGATCCGAAAAAATACTGAACAAAATAAGTTAAAAACCAGCTTAGGTCAAGTGGCTAAAACAGTTCAAAAAGTTATTGAGGGGGCAGCTAGGTGGCACAGTGGATAGAGCACTGACCCTGGAGTCTGGAGGACCTTAAGACACTTAATAATTACTTAGCTGTGTGATCTTGGGCAAGTCACTTAACTCCATTGTCTTAAAAAAAGTTGAGAAGAATGCTTTATTTTTTATTTTATTTTTATAGGGGGTTTTTTTTATAGATGAGGCACAGGAGTGTAAAAATGGAGTCAGTGAGTGAAAGGGAAATGTACTGGGAGAAAGAGAAAAGAGGTAGAATAGGCTAATAGGCTAAGTAAGATATTTCATGTAGCTTTTGCAATGGTATGGAAGGGGGGGAAGGCAAGGGGGAATGAGGGAATCTTCATCTTCATCAGAAATGGCTCAGCATACATATTCGATAGGGTTTAGACATCTAGAAAAAAAAGAAAGCGGGGGAGGGGGTTTGGGTGATGGAGGAGAGGGTAGATCATAGGAGAGGATAGTCAGATATGACACATTTTCTTTTTTACTTTTTGCAAGGTGCTGGGATTGGGTGGCCTGTCCGGGGCCATGGTGGGCCAGGTGGTTGCTGGTCTCTGGGGTGGGATGGAGGTTTGGGGCCTCCTGGCCCCAGGGCTGGTACTCCGTCTGCTGCATCACTCGGCTGCCCCACAGCACATTTTTGAAGAGGGACAGAGTGAAAGGAGAGAGAAAATATAATATATGGTAGTGGGGAGGAATGGATGGAGGGAATTACAATCAGCAACAGCAACTGGGGAAAAAATATGGAAGTAACTTCTATGATGGACTTATGATAAAGAATGGGTTCCACCGGAGAGAGCTGATGGTATCAGAAAACAGACTGAAACACATTTTTTTCCTCTTTCACTTTATTTCTCATGAGGTTTTGTATTTTGTAGGGGAGTGGGTATTATGTTTACTCTTAGTTTTGGTTGTTTTTATTTTTTTTGCAAGGCAGTGGGGTTAGGTGGCTTGCCCAAGGCTACACAGCTAGGTAATGATTAAGTGTCTGAGGTCGGATTTGAACCCAGGTACACTCCTGACTCCAAGGCCAGTGCTTTATCCACTATGCCACCTAACCACCACCTAGCCACCACCTAGCCGCCCCCTATGTTTACTCTTAAACAAGAATATTTTTGTAATATGAAAATTAAAGAAAAATAAAAATTGAAAACAATTGAGAAATTTAAAAAAACCTGTTCATAGAAAAAAAATTCCCTAAAAAATTAGAATTGGCCAAATAGAAGCTGAGAGATGAGACATCAAGTAACATTAAAACAAAACTAAAAGACTGAAAACAAATAGGAAAATACGAATTTTCACACCTTGACTAGAAAACAGATTGGTTGGGAGAGATAATTTAAGATTCTTTGGACTACCTGAAAGCCAGGAGCAAAAAAATCCCATAATTCCTTTTTTGACATCTGAGTTTATCCATTTTAAACAGTGAGTTTGAGATGTCTAAAAGTCAGAGACTACAACTAGAAATAATTTTCAAGGGGTTGATAAATCCACATGAGCTAATGATATTACCAAATGAGAATGAAAAGGGTCCCAGACAGACTCCAGAGGGACACTAATGGTTGGTAGACATTACAATGGATGAAGAACCATCAAAAAAGATGAAAAAGCAGTTGTCAGAGAGGTAGGAGAAGATCCAAGAGAGTGCAGTGTCATCAATATCTAAGGAGGAGAAAGAATAGACAATGAAGACCAAAGATGAAACTGGAAAATCACAAAGAAATGAAGTGTGAGGATTGAGAAAATGTGATTGGATTTGGCAATTAAGAGATCCTTAGTAACTAAGAGATCTGGAGAGAGCACTCAGTTGCATGATGAGGTGGAAAGCCAGGTTCCAAAAGGTTTAGATTGAGTAAGAAGAAAGAAAATGGAGACATGAAGCTTAGAGGACCTTCCCAAGACATTTGCCAAGAAGGGCAAGAGAGTGGATAGAAGCTGGCCAGATTTGAGTAAGGCCTTTTTTAAAAGGGATTAGGCTGTTTTTAATCATAATTTGGTATTTACTTGGACTTTTATTAGAAAGAGGAGATCAAATGACTATGCAATTTGTCATGTCTATCTAGTAAGTTATCATTCTTCATTGTTTATATCATTATCAGCCTTGACCCTTTTATGAATAGTTTACAAGAGTTTATCTTATGTATATGTATAGCTTTTACTAAGCTGTTCCCCATTGAGGGGGAGAGGGTGGGAAGGGAATGTGGTAGAAAAATGTGTAGCTTATAAATATGCAACTGGATAAATGTTGAAAAACTTTCATAACATGTAATTGGAAAAAAAATGTATCTTCATCTCAAATGTTTTTGTTTGTTTGTCATAGTTTTTGTAAGGCAATGGGATTGAGTGACTTGCCCAAGGTCACACAGCTAAGTAATTATTAAGTATCTGAGGTCAGCTTTAAATTCAGTTCCTCCTGACTCCAGGCCCAGTGCTCTATCCACTGGGCCATCTAGCTGCCCCTCTATCTCAAATATTCTAACAGCATTTTAGACTTATGACAGGAAGCTCCTTTAGGGACCATTAATAAGCCAAGTCCCTTATTTTACAGGTTAAGGACACTGGGGCCCCAGATTAGTGAACTGACTTGGCCAAGATTACCCAGGCAGTACTAAATTCAAGGCTTCTTTCCAGTATCCTCTATCTGAGATTATACTTAGTTGATGATGATATTTGTCCTTCATTTTCAAGGAAGACCATGACATCATGAAGTGATACCATGACAAGCACATGAATTGGATTTGAGTGAGGGAATACTATGCTAAGTCACCAGCCTCATTTTCTCCTCCAGAGCTATCTGGGTCCAGTGGTCAGATATGAATCAGGACGACTAGAGATGGACCTGGATGTGAGCCAATCAGGGCTAAAGGACTTACCCAAAGTCACACAGTAGAGTCAAATGTCTGAGATTGGATTTGAATTTAGGTCCTCTTGCCTCCAAGGCCAGTGTTCTATCCACAACATCACCTAACAGCCCCAATATAGATATAGTTATTTGCATGTTGTACTGAGGGCTCTTTGAGGACAGTGCTTGATATGTATAGGCACTTAAATACATATTGATTAGATAGTTTTTTTTCTGCTCTCCTCTGTGTCCTCTTTCATTCTGGTTTCCTACTGTCAAAAAGTACCTCATTGAATCTTGAACTATTGTTTTAAAATCTTGTTTTAAACATTCATTCAATGCACATAAATTCACTTTTATCATAAGTTTTTCACATTGTCTTTTAAAGAAAAACTATTTCAATTTTTCCTTTTTATCTCCAGTGCCTAGCATGGTAGGTGTTAAATAAATGCCTATGTGACTTTTAAGGCCCATATTCAGGCTTTGTATAAATCATATACTTGTATTTATTTGGACCAATATGATCCATCCTTACATTACAATGAGCACATCCTCTTTATAAATGTGGGTAGCTCTAAAATAAAGATGCCTTCATATAGTGCTCTTGAACTTTTTAATCATTCTTGTAACAACTCTGTGACTTAAGGAGGACATGAGATTTCCATTTGACAAAAGGAATTTGAGTCTCAAAGCATAAAGTGACTTGATCAAGGCCACATAGTTAATTGATGTCAAAACTGACTAGAACCTGGGACTGATGATTGGGAAAGAATATTAATAATATAGTATTTAATTTTATAATATTAATAATTAATTTAATAAAGAAATCATTGGACTACCAGGACCAAAAGACAAAGAAAATGAATTCCCTTTTGGATGTGTTGTATTTAAAATGTCTGAGGCAGTTAGGAGAGAAACTACTTTTAGAAATAATTTGCATAGCTATGATAAACCCATGTGAGCTAATGATATCACCAAATGAGATAGCAGAGAAAGAGAAAAGAGCCCACCACAGAACCCTCAGGGACACCAAATGTGGTTAGTGGGCACAACGTGGATGAAGAACCAGAAAAAGAGGAAGTATTTTAATAAAATATCTATAACATATAAGAATCAACAGTAACAGCATGACTATCTTTGAAGCTATATGAAGGAAACACAAGTTTTTTTGCAAAGAGAAGTATGTAAAATTATTCACTGAATATGTTATTGACATTTGGTTTGATACAGAAAATGCTGCCTTAAAGTGTTGGGTTTTTTCCCCCTGGTGCAGGACTCAAGTTCAAATAAGATTCTTTGAAGCCAGAGAAAACTCAGATCCTTAGATCCATAGAGCCATTTACCACCGTCATATACACCAGGGGTCAAAAGAAGAATTTCTTGACATGGTACTGATTTCCAAGTGGATACAAAATACCTGTTGATGTTTCTATGCCAATGTTCCAACAAAACAATTATACAGCAGAGCATGTAGCTATATGGCCAGAAAAGGGTGTGGGCTAGTCATATAACCAAACAGAGGAATAATCAATGAGCTATCTATATGTTCCATCAATACTTATATAATGTCAAAAGACTTGTAGAAACCCTTCTCCTCCAGCACCATTAGAATCCTCCCATAGAGATTTTGTGGTAAGATATAAATAAGTACACAGGATGAGAAAGTATGAATGAGTTTCATTAGAGAAAATATTCAGATGAACCAGTTAATTATTTTTTCAGCGTATACTTTAAAAAAGAAACATTTCAAAGAACTGATTCAAGTGAGGTAGGCCATATTTGGGGTTCTTTTTGATTAATATAACTTTATTTATACATTACTAAAATATTCTTGTTTAAGAGTAAACATAATACCCCTCTCCCACAAAAATATAGAACCTCATGATAAATAAAGTAAAAGAAAGAGAAAAAAAATGTGTTTCACTCTGTGTTCTGATACCATCAGCTTTGTCTTGGGTGGATCACATTCTTTATCATAAGTCCATCACATATTTTTCCACAGTTGCCATTGCTGATTGTAATTCACTCCATCCATTCCTCCCCACTACCATATATTATATTTTCTCTCTCCTTTCACTCTGTCCCTCTAATATAATGTGCTGTAGGGTAGCTGAATGGCACAGAGGACAGAGCACTGGCCCAATACCACCCCAGAGACTTAGCAACCACCTGGCCCCGTGTCCTGGACAGACCACCCAATCCCAGCACCTTGCAAAAAGTAAAAAAGAAAATGTGTTATATCTGACTTTTCTATGATCTACCCTCTCCTCTATCATCCACATCCCCCCTCCCCCTGTCCCCCTCCTCTCCTTTTTACTCTAGATGTCTATACCCTATTGAGCATGTATGCTATTTCCGCTCTGAACCATTTCTGATGAGAGTGAAGGTTCCCTCATTCCCTCTCACCTTCCCCCGTTTCCATATCATTGCAAAAGCTCATGGCAAAAAAAAATCAAAAACTTTTATATGAAATAGCTTAGCTTGTTCCACCTCTCCTTTCTCTTACTCCCCATACATTTCCCTTTTAGCCATTGACTCCACTTTTACAATATATTACATCTTCAAATTCAGCTCTCTCCTATGCTTCATCTATAAAAGCTCCTTCTACCTGCCCTATTAAATGTGAAGGTTCTTACAAGTATTATCAGTATAATTTTTCTATGCAGGAATACATGCAGTTCATCATCATTAAGTCCCTCATATTTTCCCCTTCTCCACTCTCCATGCTTCACCTGAGCCCTGTATTTGAATGTCAAACCTTCTGTTCAGCTCTGGTCATTTCAACAGGAACATTTGAAATTCCCCTGGTTCATTGAAAGTCCATCTTTTCCCCTGGAAGAGGATGTTCAGTTTTGCTGGGAAGTTGATGCTTGGTTGCATTCCAAGCTCTTTTGGGTAGGCCATATTTGTATCAATATAGTGTTCTTGTTCCCCAGGTATGTATGCTGTTTTCTTTTAAACAGAAAGTTATATGATGCATAATGAGGTCCATGTGGGCTTGGAAACTAGGTTTTGAGTCACTGGATCAGGCAGTAGGGGAAGCCATGCCTTGTATCAAGAGAGTTAGAGGCCAGGAAATGTGAGCAGTTTAAAAAACCTGGTAGGGGAAAGGATTATTTGAGATGAAAGAAGCTTATGTTTAAGATCTTCACTATAAAGGCAGTTAGAAGAGATACTGTAAGCATGACCTGGGGAATAAAAGGGACTCTACTAAGTCAGAGCTAGAGAATGAGGATTACCAATAGTTCATTGAAATGGACTCAATCATGGGAGCTGAGGAAGGACATGTATATACGATTTGGAAGATTTCGAATCCAGGTGAGCACTTAGTTCAGAGTTCTAGGCTGTGGAGAGAGCATAAATTTAAATGAGTTAACACAAAATATGTCATCCTGTGATCAGGTGCCAGAGAAGATATAAAGAAAATAAATACCCTCATGGTTGAAATTATGGCAGACATGCAGAAGGGAGAGCACTGGGTTTGGAACTAGAAAATGAGTTTGAATCCTAGCTCTGAATGTATTAATAATATGATCTTTTTTTTTTTAGGTTTTTGCAAGGCAAATGGGGTGAAGTGGCTTGCCCAAGGCCACACATCTAGGTAATTATTAAGGGTCTGAGACCAGATTTGAACCCAGGTACTCCTGACTCCAAGGCCAGTGCTTTATCCACTACGCCACCTAGCCACCCAATGATATGATCTTTGGTAAGTCAAAGTCTTCGGCATAATCAAAGTCTTCAAGTAACCATACTGCAAAATGGGGGCTGAAGAACTGGCCTGGCCTCTCTCACAGGGTTAAAAGGACCAGATGAAATATAAGTACAAAAAAAAAACAATACTGTGAAATCTAAGGAAAACTTTCTGCCAACAGAAACATGCCCAAGTGGAATTCTCAGTCTAAAAAGTATGTGTGTGGAAAATTGGAAGAAAACTCTGAAACATTATTCAGGGAAAATATGAGAAGTCTAATATTTCCATTTCTTAGCTTCTGGAAGTTTCTTCCTACTCCAAAATAATTATAACAATATTTTTTGTAGTAACAAAGAATTAGAAATCCCCCATTGATTGGGGAATTGCTCAACTAATTGAATGAAACTAATTAACATGAATATCACAGCTGTACAGAGAAGCAAAAGATTATGATATGACTCAAAGCGAAGTAAATGGAATCAGGAAAGCAATATACCTAGTGACTACAGTGTGAATGGAAAGAACAACAAAATAATTAGAATACAACTGAAAAATTATAATGACTAAATTTGGCCCTAAAGAAGAGATGTGAGAAGACATTGTTTTCTTTGCAGAGGTGAGAGACTGCAGATATCAGACTTTTCCCAAATGTTAATTTTGCTGAGTCTTTTTTCCCCCTCCCTTTTTTATTCTGTGTCACAAAGGTTAGTTCTCTGGGAGCGAATAAAGAGAGGATGCTCTGAGAAATACAAAAAAACAAAAATAACAATAAAACAATAAAAATAAATTGAGGAATTCTATGTCTTTTCCCTTCAGGTTGTTACATTATTGAAATGACCAAGAAGATACAATAAATTCTTTTAGAAAAAAAACCTAAAAATGCGAGATAAAACCAACCTCAAGATGACCAAAATACAGGGGTTTTGTTTTTCTTTCATTTTTTTCCCATGAGGGAAGAGAAAAAATTTATAATTGAAAATTTTTAGTTAAAAAATAGCAAAATTTAGATTTCTCCCTGCCTCTTTTTTAGTTATGAGTTTAGCAATAAGTGGTAGTTACCAAACTCACACAGAGTAAGAAGACCTGGGTTCAAGTATTTGTTTTGCCACTTTCTGCTTGTGTGGTCTCAGATCACTGCAGTTAGCCTAAAATGAGAGAATAAGGGGGTTGGACAGGATGATCTTTCACTTCACTTCTGGTTCTGAATCTCTGATCCTATGGTGTCCATGGGATGGATGGAGGGTGTGAAGAGTGGGAGTCTCCAGTCAGAGCTTGAGCAATGAATGATCAAGTATATCATATGGACCAGATCATACAATTTAATGGCCTGGAGACTAGGACTGAGGCAAGGAAGAGGACTGAACCATAAACGCCAGATTTATTATTGTTTAGTCATGTCCCTATTCATGTCCCTGTTTTGGGTCAAAAGATACTGGAGTGATTTTTGCCATTTCATTTTCCAAGTTATTTTTCAGATGAGAAAACTGATACAAACTGGTTAAATGACTTGCCCTGGGTCACACAGTCTAAGACTGGGATTTGAACTCAGATCTTCCTAACTCCAGGCCCCTTCTATCAACTGCACCCCCTAACTGCTTACTTCATATAATATCTGAAACACAGAAGCCAATAAATGCTTTATTGGCTTCCCATATAAATGTATTTTGTATCATCGACCTCATTAAAATGAAATATCTTTGAAAGAAATCAAAAGATATAGATTGATTGGTTGGTTGGTTCTTATCCATTGATCTCAAAGAGGACCAAAATGATATCACTATAAATTACAGTGTGTCCAACTGAAGCTGATCAGACCCAATTTGAGTTTGGGATGCTCTATCACAGGTAGGGCACAAATAGTCTTTGTGAACATTTGGGGTATACACTAAACTTATGCTTCTTAAAAAAAGATATAAAGATACACACATACTGAAAAATAATCATCAACTGGTTAGTTGAACATTTAATGGTGCAGGTTCAAACTCAACCATACTTATGCTGTGTACTCTTATCCGTGCCTCACCACAAAACCTCTGTGGAAGATTCTCATCTGCTGGGGAGGGGTTTTTACAAGTATTTTAACATGTTGGTGTTGCTGAAAAACATATTGATAACCCATTGATTATCCCTCCCTATTGCTTATAATGAATTGTTTTGTATTGTGCATATATATAATATAATATTTTACATGATGGTTTATATTGCATGGTATCCTGTAACTCCAGCTTAGCAGAGTCTCTAGTATATATTAAGGGCTTAATAAATCATATTTTGTTTTATTGTTTTGTATTATCCTATATTCCTAGGCTTAGCACAATACCTGAACAGAGTCTTTAACAAATAATTCTTGTCTTGGGGGCTTTTGTAATTGTATTTGGTTTTGGGAGTCTGACCTATGATTTCATTGATAGAATTTCCAGTGAGAAAAGTCTCTCCACCAATACAGATCAACACCACAATCCAGATTTCCAATGTCATTCAAACATAATGTGTTAAAAGGGGGACCTGAACTTGGGTTTCCTAACACTACAACCATTTCTGGACTCACTATACCAAGTCACCTCTCAGGTAATGATGACAGCAGATATTGATATGCATTTTAAAATATAATAATATAAGTTATTATTTAATAGATGTTTATTCAAGTGCCCACTATGCCCAGGCATTTTGCTAGGATGCAAAACCAAACCTTTAACCAGTTCTTACTTTAAAGGGCTTATTCTATTATAAAGAAACATGAACACAGATGACCAGTGTGCACACACACACACACACACACACACACACACACACACACAGAAGTGATACATAGGAAAGAGCCACAAACACACATAAACACACATATAAATAGAGAAAAGAGCCTTCTAAGTCAGTCCAAAGGCACAGATAGGAGACAGTGTCATATCAGTAAAAGCAAATTTGTAGTTTATAGGATCCCACTTAAACTTTAGGACAGTTCTATGAGATGAGTACTCTAGATAAAATTCCAATTTTATGGATGCATAGTCATTCAAATGTAATAGATAGGCCTTGAAGCCAGGAAGACTTAGGTTCAAATGCCACCTCTTACATACCAATTGTGTGACCCTAGGCAAGTTATTTCCCTGACTGACTTCTCCATAATGCCCCAAGACATTCATTATCCTCATCATAGGATGAGAAAAATCTCATCATCCTTCAAAGACAGAATCAACTTTGATACTCTACTTCATCACCGCTCTCTTCCTCTCTGACTGGAAGGTGGGGTCATGAACTCCAAAACCTCTATTTAGATGGAACTCAGATATTTCATTTCTCAATTCCTCCTCCCACTCCACATTTTCAGCATCCACTTGTGTCTTGTCTTCTCTAATTGTAAGCTCCTTCTGGGTAGGGACTATCTCTCTTTTTTTTATATTTGTATTCCTAAGACCTAGCACAGTGACTGATATTCAGAAGACACTTAATAAATTAAATAAATAAATAAACTAACCAACTTTTCCAAGAATCTTACTAAAATCATGTTATGACTTCTTGGTAAAGAAGAAACCAGGGAGTCTTGAATTATAAAAAAAAATCAGTCTTTAAGGAAGAGTTTTACCTAGTAGTAGCAGGAAGTTTGGAATCAACAAGTCAAATATTCATTATTGAATGAAGGAATAAGGCATTTATTAAGTACTTACTATAGGCTAAATTCCAGGAATACAAATGAAAAGGTAAGATAGTCCCTGCCCTCAAGGGAACATCATCAATGGGGAAAGACAACCCATATGAAAATTTCAGTTGCAAGTTGGATGGAAAAGTCCTATAGTCCTTAAGGTACAGCAGCAAATTAGCTGATAATACCTCTTTAATGCCATACTTTAATATCACACTCCTAAGATTCTTGGGTTCAGAGTCTTAGGCTGACTTTATGAAGTCCTAGGGAAGATGGTGGTCATAGTGGTGGTGATGGTTTGACTTACCTAGCTCATGCTGTCTTCTAAACTTGTTTGGCTACCCTCTAGATAAAAGTTGGTTGACATTTGGTGGGATAGCTGGCTTTAGGTAGGGTTCACTCACACTTCTTGAGCATACTATCCCCCTCCCCCTCAAATACTTAAAATGACAAATCTAATTAGTCTTGGTGCTGCCTCTCATCTATAAGAATCCAAGCGGGGGCTAAGAATAATCCAGCTCTGGTCTCAGCAGATGGCCAGGCTAATTTTAACCAGGTGGCCCCATAAGTAAGAAACTTTCACATGGGCTTGAAAGAACAGACTAAGAGGGTAATCACAATTCCTAGCTGCCCAGATTCCTAAAGAAACAGGCAGCTCTCTGGCTATATGATAAAGGCTAAGGACTATTACTTCTCCCTAAGGGACTGGTTATTAGATGTACTTGTAGCATTAAACCTCTTAGTCATCACAAGTAAGTCTGCTGTTTAATGAGTGGGTAATTTCAAGTAACAACCCTCAGACCCAGGCTTATAACACCAAGTCAGTGACAAATTTGCTTAATTTATTAAGATTCTAGCACTCAATTCTTACCATGGCTTCAAGAAGTTGTGCCATACCACAGTGAACCATCTCAATAGACAAGCTAAGGGCAAAAGTAAAGGGTAACTGACAGGCCCAGACCCTAGGTGAGTTAGAAGGATCTCTACCCCAAGCATGTGAAGACTTCCCCAGTGGAATGGGAAGAGTATAATTTGTTCCATTGACTATCAAGGTGGCTGAAGCAGGCACTGTAGAGAATGCTTAGATCTTGGTCAGATGGTGAAGACATCAAGGTTACCCACTACATCCCAGGCTATTGCCAGTTCTCCTGACTTTTGTCTTGCCATTGGACTCTGATAACTCTGGAAGAGAGATTGAAGCTTACAAAGTTGTGCAATTCTTCCTCACTTGATTTCACTTCACACAGGAGTCAAGTCATCGTCTTCTGAAGTCATCAGTCCTCTTCAAAAATGAAGGACAAACATCAACAATTAAAGTCCTAAGTTTGAGACCCTATCCCTACATTCCAAGAACTTGCAACTTTGTGGGGGCCATGATGAGACATACTAGCAAGCAGTAGAAATGCATTTCAATCACTGGTTAAATATAAAAATGAATAGAATAGGGGCAGTTAGGTGGCACAGTGGATAGAGCACCTGCCCTGGAGTCAGGGGGTCCTGAGTTCAAATCTGATTTCAGATACACAATAATTACCTATCTGTGTGACCTTGGGCAACTCACTTAACCCCACTGCCCTGCAAAAACTAAAAAAAAATGAATGGAATAAATAGCAAATACTAAAGGTCAGTTGACTGACAGATTTAGCCTATTTGTTGAAATTTGACATCCTTTATGGTTTCGGATAATAAAAGAAATGGTACCATAAAGGATGTCAAATTTGAGATTCATAACTTTTGTTGCCACTCCAGGGGAGATGGTAAGGTCTTCCTGACTCTTTAAAACAAAAACAAAGGGGGGAGGCTAGGTGGCACAATGGATAGAGCACTGGCCCTGGAGTCAGGAGTACCTAGGTTCAAATCCAGCCTCAGACACTTAATAATTACCTAGCTGTGTGGCCTTAGGCAAGCCACTTAACCCCATTGCCTCCCAAGAAAAAAAAAAACTAAAAAAACCCCCCAGGAATATTAGACCCCAGGTGATCAAAGATAGAAGCAAAGGGTCAATAGAAACCAAAATATTCCTAATAGTTCTTTGTTGTGGCAAAGAGCTGAATACAAATTAGATACCCAGAGATTCAGTTATGACCAAAGGCAGGACAAAGTGGGGGAGAGAAACAATACTATAGTACGTAAATGTGTAAGGAGTGAAGCTCAGAACTTCCTGATCAAATAAAGGAATTCAAATCAAGCTGATAAAATTATACAATATGGATAATTTTTAGTTCTAGTTAGAAAGATTGTGTATTAAACACTTGATATGTGTCAGGCAGACTCTACAAATACCACCAAATAGGCTCTGTCCTCAAGAAGCTTACATTCTAGTGAGAAAAGAAATCACATAGAAAGGAGCTAACAGGGGGGAGGAAATGAAAAAAGGCAAGGGTTCATGGAAGAGATATGTGAGGGCAAGGAAAGAGATCTGGAGTGTTAATATAGGTGGTTTCTCCAATGTAGAAAAGGGAAGAATGCACCAATAAGGAAGAGTCCATAGAGGTGGAGGCATTACCATCATGAGCACAGGTGGAAAGGAGGTCTTCTGGGGAATCATGGGCTAATTAGGCCTTGAAGAGAGCCTTAAATTGAAGCTCTACTTATCAAATAGATGAGATTAAAGATCATGGGCTATTTTGGGAGCTAACCAATTGAATAAATTGGTTTTCACTCACTGAGGACCAGACATTCATTATTCTTCTTGGATGAATGATCCATAAAAAACAGGCTGATGGTATTTTATGAATATTCTTGAATATTCACTCCTAAATTTTTACCTCCTATCTTCTTCCAAAGTTCAGCAAAAGGAAATAGGTATTTTACTCTCTTCTAGGCAATTCCCCAATCAAGAACTATCAAGGTTTCTTGCAGGAGGAACTGACAATGTGAAACATGAGAAGAAAGTGGATAAGACCATGGATATGTAGTCAAGAAAACCAGGGTTCAAATCCTTTCCAGTATTGCAATCTTGGGCAAATCATTTACATCTCTGTGCCTCAGTTTCCTTGATGAAGAATGAGGGGGTTGAACTCAATGACCTCTAAGGTCCCTTTCAGTTCTAAATCAATGGTATGAACCTGGAACCTAGTCTTTTAATCTAGATGTCATCCTCAAGTCCTCACTCTCTCTTATCCTCCAAATCCAAAATGGTGCTAAGTCCAGTCAATTTTACTCTATAACTTCTGTTAAAAATGCCTTCTATTCTCTGATGTCACCACTATCCTTGTTCAGGTTCTCATCAACCCATGCCTGGATTATTGCCATGGCCTGCTAATTGATCTCTCTGTCTTAAATTATCTTACCATAGGGCCCAGTACATAGTGATAATGATGTTGTTGATGATGATGATGATGACGAAGATGATGTTTGTCCTTCATTCTCAAGGAAGACCACAACATCAGGGAGGTGATGCCATGACAAGCACATGAACTGGATTTGAGAGAGGGGCCTGGGCTAAGTCACTCACTTTTTCCTCTGGAGTCATATGAGTCCAAAGGCCTATTATTACTCCAAGAGAAGCTATTTCATGGGTCTTGGGACAGTAGAAAAATTTCAACATATGCAGAACATGATTAGGGTGACTGTGATCTTATCTCCAGGCCAAGGATCAGGAGAGATAATAGAAAAATGTCCCAGAGAGAGTTGCAAAAAAAGGAGTCTCATGTCTAGCATGTAGCATGGTCAGAAGTCTCATCCACTCAGTCAACAGAAACAGTGATGGAAATTGGAAAAAATAGTAAAAACAGGAAGAAAAATAGAAAAATGTCCCAGATTTAGTAACTATTCCTCAATGACTGAATTCAGGCTTGGCTCCTACTTTCTTCCCCTCGGTCATTGTCCATTTAGAAGTAGAAAAGACTCAGTGTTTCCTATTTCCTATCCACCACTGCCAGTGATATTCTAATTCTTTTTTTTAATAAAAAGATTTGTTTCCATTGTCTGTAGAAATGACATTGCTTGTGAGTGAATGCCAGAGGAACAGTCTGTGCTGTTGGAAAAGTGGACTATGGGGAAAGAAGGATGATGGCCATAGCCCAGCTTCCAAGAGGGGGGAAAAGTATGGAAAAGACTCAGATCATGATTTCAGAGGACTCATGAAGAAACATGTTACACCCACTGTCTAACAAATGTATAGGGTACAGATTAAGCAATGTATTCTTTTGGTTACAACGACTTGCAAGAAGTTATTTTTCTTGATTATTCATATCTGTTGCAAGGATTTTTGTTTCTTTCCTTTTCTGTTAGGGTTAAGGTGAGTGGATAGATTTTTTTTTAATTTAATTTAATTTAATTTTGTTCCCAGTTACATACAAAAACAAATTTCAACATCCACTTCCCAAACCTTGAGTTCCAAATTCTCTCCCTTCCTCCCACCCCACTGCCCCTCATTGAGAAAGCAAGTTACTTGATATAGGTTAAAAATGTGTAATCATAAAACACATCCCCACAATAATGATGTTGTAAAAGTACACATCACCCCCTCCAAAAAAAGAGAGAAGCCTCAAGAAAAATAAAGGTATCTTTTTGATCATTGAAAAAATTATTTTTTTAAAGAAAATACTTAGAAAAATATAAGCTCCCCATTGTAAAACTCAAACTAAATTAACAAATGTTTAACAAGATAAATAAAATTACAGTATAATAAAGATAAGGTTAATGATATATGGTTTTCTAATATATGTGAATTTCAGGTATCCTTTTCTCTTTGAATTTGACACCACTGATGTAGTCAACTCCATCACTTGAAAATGAGGAAAATTAGACCCAGAGAAGGCAAATTACTTTCCTCACATCACATAGGTACTAGGTAGTAAAATGAAGATCTGAATTGTAGAATACCTTTCCTGGACTCTTATGCTGAGTCCTACTTCTGGACTCCCTCAGTATCCCCAGACGAGCATTGGAGAGGCAGGAGACAAGTACTCCACTAAGATCTCCAAGTCCAGTCTCTAATCCACTCTCACACCGTGACACTTAGTAAGATAAGATTCTGGTGTTCAAGGACAACAGGTAAAGATAATTCACAATGCTCCTAAACACTAAGGTTCCCAACACTGAACCCAGATCTTCTGACTCCAAATCTCTCCTACCTCTCTAGCTCCTCAACCAGAAAATAGAGTCAGGAAGACCATAATTCAATAACAGCCTCAGACACTTAACAGTTGTATGACCCTGGTGCAAACCATTTCATCCTGTCTGCCTCAGTTTCCTCATCTGTTAAATGAACCAGAGAAGGAAATGGCTAACTTCTCCAGTATCTTTGCCAAGAAAACCCCAAAGGGGAATACAAGAGTCAAACATGACTGAGCAGCAGCAATCCTGCTCATACAAAGAAAGACCATAGTACCCAGCCCCAGTGTGGGACCAATTTAATAAGTGAGACAACTTGCAAAATATTCTGTATAAATAAGATATTAACAGGGTTAAAAAATGATGTTCCTGCCTTCAAGGAGTTTTTATTCTCATAAAAGAACTAACTTGCAAACAACTACATACATACAAGAGATGCATATATACAAGATAGAGGCAGAGTGGATGGCAAAGAATCTAGAAAGGAAGCTATTAAAAGTGGAATGTGATGGGACTGGGGGAGGTAGAAAAGACCTCCTTTTGAAGGTAGGATTTGAGTTGAGTCCTGAAGAAAGTCAGGAAGGTCAAGGTGGGGAAGGAGAGCATCCAGACATGGGGAATAAGGGTGGGAGATGGGAAATTTGGCTTCCAGAAAGAACATAGGCAAATGTCACTGTATCTCAGAGTATGTAGAGAGGAATAAAGAGCAAAAAGATGGGAAAAGTAGAAAGGGGCAGGTTAGAAAGAGTTTTTAAATGCCAAAGAAATATTTACATAATTGATCCTGGAGGTAATAGGAAGCCACTGGAGTTTTTGGAATAGTGGACTAACATAGGCAGCCTGACTTTGGGGTTTGGGGACTTGGGAAAATCATTTGGCAGCTGAGTGGGAAATGGACTGGAGTAAGAAGAGATGTGAGACAGTTATCTGCTTCTATACCTAGTGGCTGCTTAAAAGATCTGTCACCAGCACTGATTTTGATGAAAATCTCCTTTCTCCACACTATCCCCTAATTCAAGTCACTTCACCCTGATTACTTTGCATCTAAGCTATCTCCAGTCATCCTGATTCATATCTGGCCTCTGCACCCAAATGACTTTCCTCAGAGAAGAAAGTGAGACTGGTTGACTTAGCTTAGCATCCCCTCACTCAATTCCAATTCACTTGCTTTTCATGGCATAACCTCCCTGATGTCATGGTCTTAAAACAAGTCAACTCAATTCAACTAGCATTATTAAGCACCTACTACAAAGTACTATTAAGAGAGAAGAATATAAACAGATCCTGCCCTCAAGGAGCTTAAATGCTAATTGGGAAAACTATAGCAAGTAAATAAATAAAATACATAGGATTTCAAAGGAAACCAATTTTATTGATAAGGTATTAAGAGATTTCAATTTTAAAAATTAAGTTTGCAGAGCCCAGATTAAGAATTCTTGCTACAGCTCAACTCACAAATTACACTTTATCAATCAACATAACTCTTGTCCATGTTTTTCTGTCCTTCATAGAGGATTTGTTCAATGTATTAGGGGCCTTTTCTTAGACATCTTGAAATTATAAAGATGCTATGATGGTTCACATCATTCAGTTCATGTCTGGCCATGAATTTTGCAGTGCAATTGTGTCCTTTATAACTCAGGTCTCCGTTTTTTTCAGGCTATTTGTGGTCAATTAATCTGGCATACTCGTGGTAATTTTATCTCAGACCCTTGACTTTTAGCATTAGGATGAT